>NC_090937.1:892676094-892984421 GCF_040938575.1 Ambystoma mexicanum | reverse complement strand
TTTAAACATGTTTTCTCCGGGGGAGAATTGAAGCAGGCTATTGAACATACTTAATTTGCTGAATAACACAAGAGATTGTGTAAACACTGTTTGCTTGTTATGCACCAAATATAGTAAACAATCAGTCTAATACACGTTTGCACTCTCTGCAAATGAGATTAGATAATATGGGTTGCGACAAAAACTGTATGCTCAATTTTGCATTATCAAAGCATTTGCTCAATTTTTAGGGCTGGTGCAAATGTTAGATAATCTGATTACGGAAACTTTGCACCAGTGAATGTGCAAACTTGCACGATATTAGCACTAGGGCAAGGTTTTCTCTATTTCTAAACATAATGACAAGTGCAGTTTGGCATGTTATAAGTACCAAAACAATGGTTTGCCGTAGTGGTAATATGGTATTTTATTAGCACCAGGAAGACTTTTCCCTGGTACAAAATTACATTGAAAATGGATCTTCTACAACTATTTAAATCCATTCTTACAGTTATCATAACAACGCCTGCTTCAGCAATGGCCTGGCACTAGAAAAATGAGTGCTGTGTTGAATCAAATGTGGTCATTTAATAAAAACGCCAGGATCCTAAGACTGAACATCGTGTATCTCCTCTAGTCTGAAAATATCTTAGGGATGAGTAGTCTGTGGTCCTGAAGTATCCCACAGGAGTACATTGCAGCATTTGAAGCCTGATTTTACAAGACATTTTTAACACAGGAATGTACAATTGAAATGGTTTTGAAAGTCAGGCCCTAAGGCGTCTCCTATAATTGCACACTTGTCCAATGACATGAAGGGGCAAATCCTATGTAGCAACCTAATGTTAAAATAAAATCACATGGAAGTGGACTGTACCATTATCAACTGTAACATCTACGCATTTAACCTGAGATGATAAGGTGACACATTTTCAAAAAAGCAAGAGGAGAAGGGGCGTTGCCAGACATTATTTCTCATCGTTAGCAGAACCAAACCCAGTTATTGATATTGATATTGATATTTTATTTCTATCGCGCTCGTACACAAGTGTTTCAGAGCGCGACAAGGGAAGGGAGAGGGAACATGGTAGAACAAAACAGCGATCTTACTAGGCCCACTGACATTGAGAATGCGCAAGTGCATGGGATAGGGGGAGGGGAAAACTGCATGGAAGGGGGAGAAGTGGAAAGTGCGAAGCAGAGGAGAAACAGAAATAAATACATAATAAAGGCAACAAACAGTGGTAGTGCAGCCAACAAATTGCAATTGCTAGGTTTAAGGCAGCAGACAGGGTAGGTCTGATAAGTGCAGGAAAGAAAAGGGGGGTGCTGTATGGGTACAGATATAGACCCCAGTGCAAGGGGTGGCCCGGAGGCAGAGCGGGAGGGTGGCAGGGTGAGCAGGTACCTGGGCCCGGAGGACAGGGGGTGGCCAGGTGCACAGTGTCAAGAGAGAACAGATCACCAGAGGAGAGGGAGAGCGAAGGCAGAAGAAAAGAGGAAGGTCTTGAGGTGCTTCCGGAACCAGAGATGGTTCTCCTCAAGTTTTAGAGTGGCAGGGAGGCTGTTCCAGAGGGAGGACCCAGCCGAAGACAGAGATCTATCCCCAGCTTGTTTCTTTGAAAAATGACCGGCCCTGAGAAGTTAGAGGTAGAGGAGCAAAGAGCTCAAGAGGGGATATATTTGCGGAGGGATAGCTGAAGGTATTTTTGATCCAAGCCCCAGAAAGCCTTTTGGACAATGCAGAAGGGGTTTGAATTTAATCCTTGCATCCACTGGGAGCCAATGGAGAGATTTCAGAGCTGGAGAGATACGATCCCAGGTCTTGAGGCCAAGGAAAAGTCTCCCAGTCCTGTTCTGGATTAGTTGCAGAGGGTGGAGAGTAGAGGCAGGTAGATTTAGAAAGAGGCTGTTACAGTAGTCCAACCTAGAGAGAACCAGAGCTTGAGATATCATGAGCTACTGGGCGAAGGAGAGGAAAGGCAGAGTACCTCTGAGGAGGTGCAGTCGGAAGTTTGACTTTTTAGAGACCTCAGAGATGTGGGCGGAGAAGGAAAGGGTGGAGTCGAAGATGACCCTGAGGTTCTTAGTCTTGCACGTGGGGGTAAGAGGATGGACAAGGGAAGCCGGCCAGAGAGTGAGGGGAAAGGATGGTGAAGGTGTGCTGATGAGGAGGATCTCAGTCTTGCTGGCATTCAGACAAAGCTTATTGGCGGCACACCAATCTTGAATGGCAGTTAGGCAATCAGAGATGAGAGAGGGAGGGGAGGTGGCCGAGGGCAGCCTGAACATGAGTTGAGTGTCGTCAGCGTAGCACTGGAAATTTGAGCAGAAAATGGCAATGCAGTGGGTGAGAGTTGCCAGGTATTGGTTGAAAAGCCAGGGTGAGAGGTTAGACAACACCACTGCACCGGGGAACACTACAGATAAAGAGGAAAATAGATGATAGGAAGTAACCAAATTGGACCTGGGAGAGTCAATCAGAGAGGAAAGAGGTCAGCCAGGCCAGAGACAGTTGAGCAGGATGGTATGGGTGACCATGTCAAAGGCAGAAGAGAGATTGAGGAGGAGTAGGACAGAGGGAATGTTAGAGTCAAGGTTGGAGAGCAGATCTTCACGGATGTTCAGGAGAGCAGTTTCCGGGCTTCTGGCAGCTCTGAAGGCAGACTGGTGGTCATGGAGACAGCCAACAGAATTGGAATGAAGGTTAAGCTGGGAGGAGTAGGTCTGAGTGGGAATGATAGAGGCAGGAATCCACTCAAGAAAGATCAGGGCTACCCCCCACCGAACCAGGCAGATCTGGGTGCAGAGAGGATCTTGTAGCCATCAGGGAGTAGAGTGTCAAAGCTTGTGACAGAGCTGGCCATGAACCATGTCTCAGTAAGACCAATGCCATCAAGGTCAAGTTCTTCAAGGAGGTGGCAGATGCCAGAGGAGTGTTTGACAGCAGAGCGACAGTTGAGAGTGGCAAAATGAAGAAGGCTGCAAGCCTTAAAGACCCTCTGGACAGGGGTACAGATCAGAGGTACGCCATTCAGAGGAGAAAGGGCCCTAGGAGGTGCAGAGGAGGAGGAGAGAGAGAGGGCAAGATAGCCAAGGGGGGAGAGGAGGGGACAGCAGGAGATGAAATGAAATTGATGAGGTGAGGGAAGCTCTTATCAAAGAGGAGGAGATTGGCCTGAGAGCCTTGGACCATGACAGTGCCATTTAGGTAGACATTGATGATGACTTTAGAGGAGTCAAAGGAAGCCTTGAGAACATCCCAGCGAGTGCCACCATTAATGGGTGAGGGGGAGATAGGACAGAGCACAGAGATCATATGAGGAGTCCATAGATCTGGCGAAGGAATGACAAAGAGGATGTCAGTGAGGGTCTGTCTAGATGAAGCATTGGATTGGGTGTCAGTGATAGGAAGACCAGGGTTAGAGGTCAAGATATCCTTTTTGAACTTCTTCCTACCAGACTTAGTGAGTAGGGAAGGATAGTCAATGGAGAACCAGTTGGTAAGATAGGAGAAATAGAAAGCGCCATGGGGGTGGAAGTGAGGAGAGGATGGAGAAACTGGGGGGGTGGGGGCTGGCAAGTTATAGAGAAGCATCAGCATACAAGCAAACTACGGAGAATTTCAAATGGGCAGCAAGATTTGACTTTTTAGCATAAAGCAAAAACAACAAGATTTGACTTTTTAGCACAAAGCAAACACAGCAAGATTTGACTTTTTAGCACAAAGCAAACACAGCAAGATTTGACTTTTTAGCATAAAGCAAACAAAGCAACATTTGACGTTTTAGCACAAAGCAAACACAGTAAGATTTGACTTTTTAGTACAAAGCAAAAACATCAAGATTTGACTTTTTAGCACAAAGCAAACACAGCAAGATTTGACTTTTAAGCATAAAGCAAAAACAGCTAGATTTGACTTTTTAGCACAAAGCAAAAACAGCAAGATTTGACTTTTCAATCTTGGATTCAGATGTTAGCAAAGGGTTTTAGGAAGCACTGTGCATCAGGATGACAACATGGGAGTAACAAGCAGAAAGAACAGTGATAGTCAAAGGTGGTAGGAGTGAGTCCATAAGGAGGGAACTAACCCATAGTTCTGGAGGAGGCAAAGTCAAGTCAGTCCGGATTTCTTAGAGGAGTGAGGTGGCAGCATCATTGTGGTTAAGGTTCAGGAATGACCCCAATTACCGTTCTGGAAGCAGACAGGGACCTTAGAAGTGGGCCTTTCATGAGAGGGCCGGCTAAAGCCTGCCGGTCCCTGATTGGATGCAAGAAAACACTCATCAGCCAATGGGAGTGCTGCACAGGGAGAGGTGGTTCAGCACAGCCTGCCTACACAACAAAGAAAACCATGGTGGCCATCTTGGAAGGGCCAAAAAACAGTCATATAAGCAGGCAATAGTGGGAATACGTGTTCCTTCACAATAGCAAGGCAGCTCCAGGTATTGAAAAGCTCAAACAATGGCAGCACAATGAAAATGCCAAATAAAACAGTCCTTTCCAACAATTATATGCACATTTTGTTGTCTTTCTTTGCTTTTTTTTCAAATTTCGATTTTTCAGGTTCAATAATTCCCCTGGAGGTGCAGTAATGCTCAGAAAGTGCAAAAACCTAATGGAATGGTCAGCAGCCAGCCACACACTCCACATGCGCAGGAAAACAACAGATGGCCAGGAGGGTGGAAACAGGATCTCACTCTCAGTGAAAAGCAGATGAAAAAAATCAGTTCCAGCCAGTGGGCCTTGCTGAGAGAGCCGGCTACAGCCTGCCGGTCCCTGAATGGATGCAAGAAAACACTCAGCAGCCAATGGGAGTGCTGCGCAGGGAGAGGTGGTTCAGCAAAGCCTGCCTAAACAACAAAGAAAACCATGGTGGCCATCTTGTAAGGGCCAAAAAACAGTCATATAAGCCGGCAATAGTGGGAACACGTGTTCTTTCACAATAGCAAGGCAGCTCCAGGTATTGAAAAGCTCAAACAATGGCAGCACAATGAAAATGCCAAATAAAACAGTCCTTTCCAACAATTATATGCACATTTTGTTGTCTTTCTTTCCTTCTTTTTTTCAAATTTCGATTTTTCAGGTTCAATAATTCCCCTGGAGGTGAAGTAATGCTCAGAAAGTGCACCAACCTAATGGAATGGTCAGCAGCCAGTCACACACTCCACATGCGCTGGAAAACAACAGATGGCCAGGAGGGTGGAAACAGGATCTCACTCTCAGTGAAAAGCAGATGAAAAAAATCAGTTCCAGCCAGTGGGCCTTGCTGAGAGGGCCGGCTAAAGCCTGCCGGTCCCTGAATGGATGCAAGAAAACACTCAGCAGCCAATGGGAGTGCTGCACAGGGAGAGGTGGTTCACCAAAGCCTGCCTAAACAACAAAGAAAACCATGGTGGTCATCTTGGAAGGGCCAAAAAACAGTCAAATAAGCAGGCAATAGTGGGAAAACGTGTGCTTTCAAAATAGCAAGGCAGCTCCAGGTATTAACAAGCTCAAAACATGGTAGCACAATAACAATGTCAAATAAAACAATCCTTTCCAATAATTTTATGCAAATTGTGTTGGATTTTGTTTCCTTCTTTTTTTCAAATTTCAATTTTTCAGGTTCAATAATTCCCCTGGAGGTGCAGTAATGCACATAAAGTGCACCTACCTAATGGAATAGTCAGCAGCCAGCCACAAACTCCACATGTGCAGGAAAACAACAGATGGCCAGGAGGGTGGAACCAGGACCTCACTCTCAGTGAAAAGCAGATGAAAGAAACAAGTTCCAGCCAGTGGGCCCATTGTTGCCAACTCCTCAGTATGGAAAGTAGCTATTGGCTATCATAAAAGTAGCTAGAAGTAGCTAAATGACATAATTGCCTAATTTGCATAATTGGCCATGTACGTGATGTGTGCATTGATGGGCTCCTCCTGCTATAGATTGCACATGGGCTCGAGAAACTCTATCTTTCGCTCCCGGCCATATGAGCGTATATGTGCAACACTTTACCCTGCTGGGAAAGTGCCTTGAAGGTGCCCTCCCTGGCGATGTTCCCTTACCTACACCAATGTATTCATGTGTGGCTATGGCGGGGCTGTTTCTGAGGGCAATGAAAAGTGGACCCATCCAGTGCATTGGTGTGCGGATCACATGCAGCCTAATTCTGTTTACAATCACTTGTGTTGTTTCATGTTTGGACGAGTATCCTCGGTGCGTGCATTCTGCTAGGGTTTTAATTTTGCAAACCATTGTAATCTCATAGTTTAGTCCCCCTTCAAGATGCCCCTCTGCCTTACAGAACGTGACCCACGTTTGCCCCATGATGGCGTTCTCGTTTACCCTTAAACATCGCGCATTTACATTTTACGTTTTTTTTTCCGATTAATCAGTATGTTTTATTGCGCAACTCCCATTTGTTGATGATGGTGTCCAGCCCATGACCTATATGCTCGATTGGTTTGCGTTCTTACAGTAAACCTGAATGTCTGGCAGCATGTCCGAATATATCACCCAAAAGACACAAGAGCCACCACCAATCAAACCCTGTTTGACATTATAGACTATATACAATAGACCTGTATAGATGTTTGACAAACATGTATAATTTGTCTTTGGTAATAGTTGCGTGTACCATTCGTCATACTAATAACTGTTTCTCAGCAAGGCGTCTTGTTGAAGAACTGTTTTGGTGGGTGATGTTGCCTGGGAAGACTGTGCATGGGGTCTGGGTAAAGGGAGTCGTGATCATCAATGCCAGTGGATCTGGAATCCGCCCGGGTGCAGGCCTCTCTTCCCAGTGTTAGTGACAGGCAGTTATTTCAGCACTAGTCAAGCACGCAGTAGTGACTCTTACCTTTCACCCTTGAAAGACTTACACTTTTTTCTATTGGTTTGGAAACTTGTGTAAATGGCACAAATCTCCAAACCAATAGAAAAAAGTAGCTAGATTTCTCGCTAGTTGCTTTTTCTGTACAAAGTCGCCTGGTGCCGCGCTTTCTCGCTAAATATAGTGAGAAATTCGCCAAGTTGGCAACACTGAGTGGGCATCGCTGAGAGGGCTGGCTAAAGCCTGCCAGTTCCTGATTGGATGCAAGAAAACACTCAGCAGCCAATGGCAGTGCTGCACAGGGAGAGGTGATTCAGCACAGCCTGCCTACACAACAAAGAAAACCATGGCGGCCATCTTGGAAGGGCCAAAAACAGTCAAATAAGCAGACAATAGTGGGAAAACATGTGCTTTCAAAATAGCAAGGCAGCTCCAAGTATTAAAAAGCTCAAAAAATGGCAGCACGATGAAAATGTCAAATAAAACAGTCCTTTCCAACAATTTTAGGCACATTGTGTTGTCTTTTTTTCCTTCTTTTTTTCAAATTTTGATTTTTCAGGTTCAATAATTCCCCTGGAGGTGCAGTAATGCACAGACAGTGCTCCTACATAATGGAATGGTCAGCAGCCAGCCGCAAACTCCACATGTGCAGGAAAACAACAGATGGCCAGGAGGGTGGAACCAGGACCTCACTCTCAGTGAAAAGCAGATAAAAGCTTTTGAGTTCATCCAGTCTTTGTACATGTATGGTGAAACAGATTTCAGTTTAGCTGTCAATATTAAAGTGTGGAAAGATTAAGAGGTATGTTTTAACTTAAAAAAATAAGTGTTTCAGAATGGTAAACATGGTTGTAAAATATAGTAGCACTCTTAACAGTCAAAATTAATAGTGGTACTCTGCTCCATTAGCTCCCACTCACTTTGACTACTCATACTGTGGAACTGTTTGTTTTGTATTTAATGGTTGTACAATAATTGTTCCCTATTGTGTTTTCGTGCTGACTTTTATAATGAAAAAAGTGAAAATAGCGGACACCAAAATTATATGTTAAGATCTCTTTTAACAGCCATCTCTTAAAACTCCCCAAGCAAGGTCTATTTTTTTGAACGTGCCACTGTATGATTCAAATATATGAACTATGACCATTACTATAGATACATGTTTGCTTATAAATTAAAATATGGGTTTTGAACTCCCATCCTGGCCCTGGCAAATCTCTGGGACATAGACCTAAAAGGTGGTTTATTTTGCAATAGCCATAGGATCACTGAACCTTTAATTGCAATACACATGCAAAGGTGGGCATTTTCATCATGGCAAGTTTCCATGCCTTCCTTCATTGTCCCTTAAAAGCAGTCCTCCATGTGCTTGCTAATCTGCTGACAGGTCACAGGAAGTGAAACATAATGATCCTGTTGAAACAATTCACGTGACTTCCACTTAAGGAGAGTAATATGCTTCAGCCTATGCGCCTGACCTATAAACAGCAAAAACGGGGTGTCTGTCTATCCTGTAGAAAAACTGCATAATATAGCAAGTGCGTGGTGACATTGTAGTAGAGACTTGTATGGAAAGCCCTATTAGGTATCCAAACTTTGTTCAGCAAGAGTCTAAAGCAACTAAAGAGCCTTTTTGGGTTTTAGATTGTGTAGTGCTTTAAGGTATTGTTTATTAGACATTTTGAAATCTAACAACCAACTGCATCATACGTCAAAATACATTGGTCAAATAAGTAATCATTTGAAAGTATCCGGTTACTGTATGCTATTTGTGCACAGCGGGCTAAATATATGGATGGAAGCATTTCAAACAATGTAATCATAATGGTGCACATGCTTCATGTGGCAGGCACATTTCTGGTTTGTTGTCTAAGCATATGGAAATTTTGAACAAATGTACAGATCGCAGACTCATCTAATGCGCACAAGGTCCTTCACACTTAGCAAGTCACAACCTTCTCTTGATAGTTAAATATTACATCACCATAAGTTATACCATCAACTAACTATTATCAAGTATTGGGACAGATGCTCAACTTCAGCTGTGAAAAGGTACTTTGAGAAAATTGTAACTCAATTTTGGTAATTGGGATTCAAGATGTATGGTTAGTAATGCCAAAAGATCCAACACGGAACAAGGCAATTTTGCCAAACTGCATTTCTGCAGTACCAAGAAAACAGCTGAACTTGTAAAGATTGATTACAATGTGGCCAATCCTCATCTGCTTACAGCCACTCCCACTGACATGGAAAAGAATGTCAGCAAATACGTAATGTAATGTAGTGCCGTGTCTGCCATATTGGTGGATTCTTGTTATTAAATGTATAAAGCTGAAAGGACTATCAAACTCAAGATTAACATTGTGCAAGAACCTGCAACTGGAAGACATATTTTATTTTATCATGTTTCTGTACAGGGATATGAAAGATAGAGAATCATAAAATGTCCTTCTCAGCCAAGCCAAGGTTGCTCCATGACCGTAAAGCTTTATGTAAGCAGAAATTAATATACTGGCAACATTGTTTGAAACACTATGTCATTATTCCCTAGAGACAAGGCCAGTTACTGCCATTTTCAATAGAGAATGTATTACCTGACTCTTAAATAACCCAAATCAGAAATAGTTGAACTACAAACTACCACCTAAAAGTAAGCATTCAAATTAAAGTGTAATATAGTGAAGAGATTATAAGTGTTTAAATTGTAGAAATAAAGTTAAAATAACCCTCTGTTTCAAGATCATCAATTACGGTGTAGACGTATTAGCAACACTTAATCACCACTACTGTATTTAGAGAAAAACTCCTAAAAAGTGTATTCAATAAATCAGAAGCAGTAGTAATTCCTGTCTCTAGGTGTGTAGTTGCAAAACAGTAGATCCAAAATATTACTCTGTTAAGTTCATCATTGAATGGCTATTGGTGGGAGGTATCAAATAGTTTCAGTCCTTCATATAGTACTTTCTATTCCAAGTAAATAATATTTATTTTACAATGCCCTATCAATTTTATTGATTAGGGTCCCTTAAAGCTCTGTAAAATCACCTTGAATGTTCCTTCTTGTACATGAGACCTCTGGCAGCACTCATCAAAGGTCTTATACTTCCATTTTGATTTCATGCAATCGTTACCTCATTATCTTCTTACTGTGTCATCTTCTCCATTATTTGAGATTTTTTTCTCCAAACATGACACAGGCAAATGCAACTATTCCTTTGCGCTCTTGGATCACACCCTTTATCCGTTACCTGAAAAGAAGTTGCTGGGACCAGCAGAACATCCTGTTTTCTGTTCTGTTGACACATGGATGGGTCTGTACAACAGCAGGGCGTGCATGCTTCGGTTATGATTTCAGTTTGCTGCTGTTGCCTCGAAGCCTGCAGATGGCTCTGGGCAGGGCCTTGGTTCTTTACCAATCAGGAAGTGTAAATCTGAAATACAATGGAACAACAAATCTCTGGTGTGTGTGTAGAGAGACATTAAGGGTATCTTTTCGGGAAGGTGATGATCAAGATGGTGCTTGAAAAGTGGATCATAGCGGCAAATCAGCTAAGGAAACTTTTCCAAAGCTGGAGTTCATCATAGTTAAATCTTCCTGTAAACCTGAAGATGGCTGGAAATTGATAAGTGAGTCTCCTGGATCATCAGGGGTGTAATTTCAACGAAATGCCAGGGGTATTGGAAGTGACATCACATGACACTTCACCTCTGATGACATCACATGAAGTGACATCATCTGACCCCAGCCGAGGTGATATCACGGGAAACGATGGAACATAACATTTCACCCCTTGACAAAACAGAAAGTGGCTTCACCTAGCATTGTTCCGAAGCTGTTTGCAATGCTAGCACACGAGGGGGTGACATTTGCAAACTATGCTGATGATGCGCAATGTGTCATTCCCCTCTCTGGAAATCATGAAACAGATGAGGCACATCTTAACAAAATCTATGCCTTGATTGAGACCTGGATGGTCGACAACAGGCTTGTGTTAAATAAGGAAAAAAACGAGCTGTTGATAGTAGACTCACCCTCCATGGTACAGAAATTGGGACCTACTTATGAATGTTTTCATATAGGTGCCGCTAAACTCATCCTTCTTAAGAAAGTGAAGACCCCGGGGGTTACCTTTGTTCAGCATCTAAGCATGAAATCTCATGAAGGTAGTTTGGTTTGGGCTTCTGCATACTATATTAAATTGCTAGACAATCTTAGACCTCTTATTTCTCAGGCAAACGCAGAGACAATTGGAGAGCTATTGTGGGAGGAAACAATGATTATTGCTCCAGCCTGCTTGTGAGCATTTCAAAGCTACCTGTAATAGGGTAGAGGTTACCCAGAACTGAGCTGTAAGAATGGTTATGATGCTTGCTCAAAGAGACCCTGTGTCTGAGGCAAGCTCTGCTTTTCACTCGCTCCCTGTGGGATCAAGAATCTGGTTCTGACCTCTGGTAATAACACTGAAATGTAGGCAAGGAAAAATGCTGGCCTACTTACAGTCTCTTCTATCTAATAAAACCCATGGTAGATTGCTCAGATCCAGCAATCAGGATCTTCTGATGATCCCTAGGTATAGGACCAAGAAGGCATCAAAGGGAGTCTTTTACATTGTTGCGCCTAGGGCTTGGAATGACCTTCCCCTTGAGCTTAGGGGCATTGATTCAATGAATGTACTTAAGAGGAAATTTAAGACGCTAATGTTTGCTTAAGATGACCTGTCTCTGATTATCATTATTTTGTGTTAACTTCCTACATGTGAGTTGCTTTTGTGTTTTGTAGCGATCTTAATCCTGCTGGTTCATGGCCTGCGCAATATACATTTTTAAAAGTAAAATAAAGTTAAAGTAAAGTACACTATGAAATATATGTTATGTTATGTTATGTGCGTGCTTATTACGCACCGGTAGCCCGCAGGCATCAGGGCGCGGGAAACCAAGAAGATCAGAAACACGAAACACCTCATTAAGACAGGTAGAAAACCTAGGGAACGAAGCTCTAATGCTCATTGAAACAATGAGGTTTTTAGCGATTTCCTAAAACTCTGGTAAATAGCTTCAAGCCGTTACAATGGTAATATGGTTACAATATCACAGTAATGTGATGTCCATTTCATACAAGAATTGATCACCATATGTATCATTAATATCAGTGTGCATAGGCCCATATTACCACATTTCTGTGAATGCAAGCAGATGTCCAAGGCCAAATGATGTTGATTTGTAATTACATAGCAGTGCTTTATATAGAAGAAATGTACATGCAATATCACCACACCTATGTTGGTGTTCATTTAGCAACCTCAGAATGATGAAAGGCTGAGTTGGCCTTGCCGACATTTGAATCTGCGACCTGTAAATCACACACACATCGCAGCAATGAGTGCTCAACCCTCTGAACTATCTTACCGGCTATAGCTATCTTACCGGCTATAGTAAAATTAGTAATTAAATGCCTGGATATTCTCGAAGTCAGAACGCAAATTACACTGTGTGGTGGATCTCATTAAACTGGTAACTGAGATTTAACAGCAGTCTGGTGCAAAGTTAACCACATGTTAAGCCTGCGTGGATCTACTTTTCAGGCTCCAGAGGTTGGCAACATGAATACCATTGAGAGGGTTCATAACTGTGTATTAAAGAATTTAGAGTAGCACAGGGAAAGCAGCGCACTCATACGGCATCTGGGCTCTCGTAAGCTCATAAATGCAAACACACATCCTCAACATCATGCCATGGAATGAAAAAGCATTAATTGTGTCACCATGAAATCAAGAGCCACTTTATGTGTTATGGTCAAACATTTCTGCACTGTACACAAGCTTTTAGGCAGAAGGATTTTGTGAAGTGACCGAGATGGAATGTCTTGTGATGATCGAAACAGAAACAATGGCAGAAAAAAAACATGCTATAAGTGCAACGCACAATGCATTGTCTGAAATGGATGCATATTCTACTCTAAATGCTTTTTGGAAGTTTGTGCCTGCATTGTGAATTTGAGATGTTTAAGAACAGACTAAATCAGTGACTCATCCCCTGAAGTGGGCCTGAAATAAACCTTTAATGCGTCTAGCAATTATTGTATAGAATGATTTCTATTTGTTCTTATTTAGGATCACTGCTCAAAGTGTTACTCATTGTGGAACCCCCAGTTGTTCCTAAAGAGGCCTGAACAAGAAAGCCAGTCACTCCAGAACCAACAAGCCACATGACGTTGGCCACAGCCGAGGAGCTTCAATTAAAAAAGAAATATATATTTATGTTTTTTATTTTTTTTAGGGATAGCAAGGGAGACCACAGGGGTAACAAGGGCGATCTAAGGGGTCACACATGCTACCCTTGGCAACCCCCAAATGAGGTCCCTGTGGATCATCAGGTAGTCCATCAAGTAATCATCTCCATAGAACTACTGAAAGCTAAATGTCTTTCTCCCCACACCTTTTAGGGGGTAATTCATAGATTTCAACGCAGAGGCAGCGCACCCAAGCAGCGCAGAGGTGGAGCGTGCGCATGCCATGTGCGCTAAACAGCATTCTGGCGCACCGCATATTCATGGAATTTCCAAGCCATTTTGAGCGCTGGTGCAGAGAACATCCCGCTGCGCCAGTTATGCCCCCAAGAACGCCCCTTGCTCAAGGAAAAGCCATTGAAATCCCCAATGCAGCGCAAAGGGCCGCGCTAACCCTGGACCAGTTTACAGGGCCGCTACACTGTAATTGCATGAAAATACTATGCGTACCCTGCTCACGGCAGACAAAACGTGTGAAAATGTACTTGCACACCCCTCGGAATATGCATACCCCGCTCGGGCCAGGTAAATTGCATATAAAAAGCACCCCCCGTGGTATGGGCTTCCTGTGGGGAATGCCCAGGGTGGATGGCCTGCCTGAGGGGCATGGGGAGGGTGAGTGGGCTGCCGTGGAGCATGCCCAGGGTGGATGGGGTGCCTGCATGTATTTCGGGGGTGTGCGGGAAGTTTCATGCGCGATAGTCCTGGCGAGAGTCGGGGTACGTGTATTTCGGGGGTGCGCAGGAAGTTTCACATGCGATAGGCCTGGCATGAGTGGGTAAGTGTATTTTGGTGGTACGCGGGGATTTTCACACCCGATAGTCCTGGCAAGAGCAGGGTACGTGTATTTCGGGGGTATGGGAGAGTTTCACACGCGATAGTCCTGGCAAGAGCGGGGTACATTTATTTCGGGGGTGCGTGGGAAGTTTCACACGCAATAGGCCTGGCGCGAGCGTGGTACGTGTCTTTTGGGGGTACGCGGGGAGTTACACAGGTGATAGGCCTTGGGCGAGCGGGATACATGTATTTCGGGGGTACGCGGGAAGTTTCACATGCGATAGTCCTGGCGAGAGTGTGGCACGTGTTTTTTGGGGGTACATGGGAAGTTTCACATGCAATAGTCCTGGTGAGAGCGGGGTACGTGTATTTTGGGGGTTTGTGGGAAGTTTCACACACGATAGGACTTGCGCGAGCGGGGTATGTGTATTTCGGGGTTACACAGGGAGTTTCACACGCGATAGGCCTTGGGTGAGTGGGGTACGTGTATTTTGGGGGTACATAGGAAGTTTCACATGTGATAGTCCTGGCGAGAGTGGGGTACGTGTATTTCGGGGGTGCACGGGAAGTTTCACATGCGATAGTCCTGGCGAGAGTAGGGTACGTGTATTTCGGGGGTGCGCAGGAAGTTTCACACGTGATAGGCCTTTGGGCGAGTGGGGTACGTGTATTTCGGGAGTACGTGGGAAGTTTCACATGCGATAGTCCTGGCGAAAGCGGGGTACGTGTATTTCAGGGGTGCGTGGGGAGTTTCACACATGATAGGCCTTGGGCGAGTGGGGTATGTGTTTTTCGGGGGTACGCAGGGAGTTTCACATGCAATTTGGCATTGTGGCCCCTCCAGGGTGTGCCCTTTGTCATGATGCCTACCCCTAGGCATTCAGACCAAGCCCATCAGCCCCGGGAGCAGGCATCTAGACATTTAGTAAAATCTCAGCAGCCCCGGCTAGGGGCTATCTGGGTTCAGTCCTTAGGCGCCAGGCTCATAGTAGGAATCAGTCCTGGCTCATAGTCATTACTTACCTCAGGCAGACCATGCTGCAAATGACTCCAATCCAACATGAAGCCTGAAAGGGACTATTTTTCTACAGGGACTATTTTTTACTCAGGTGTGGTTCTAGGGACTTCTTACCTGGGACTACTTTTGAGGCTATTAAAACCACACCCGACCAGCAACACACGCTTCACGTTATTCTGCATCCAGCAGCGTAACACTCACCGTGCCTGCATCCAGTCTTCTGCCACGCCTGCCTCGAATCCGGAGCTCCTAAAACAAAGAGGAAAGAAAGGGAAAAAGGTTAGAAAACAAACTTATTTCTATTCCACACCTGATTCTGGATCCATCTTGTCTCGGACCTGTAAAGAACATAATTTCTGCACGTGCCGCACCTCCAGCTGCAGCGCCGCGCCATACTCACGAGACTTCACAGCTTCCTTCGGGTCAGCGCTGCCTCCATCATTTCTTCGCTGAACTTCGGCACCTAGGAGACAAAAGAAAACCACAAGGTGAGCCGAGGGAACCAACAAATATAATTCTTACCACCATAAACTTACCTGATTTACCACCAGAGGCATCCTTTTGTGACTCTCCATATTTTCACGTGCCGCATCTGTAAAGAGAGACATGTTGGGTGTCCTGACCCACGTTTCGACTATTATGCTGCAACATTTGGTGCTGTGGGCTTAGAAAATCTAAGAATCCAGGAAAACCGCGCAGTTTTTGCGCACACCAAAATGGTCGCCTGACCTACCACCCACCAGTCCGAGCTGTCGGGGGGGAAATTCTGCCGGGGTCGGCGGGACCGTCCGCAGACCTCCGGGCAGGGAGGCCCCAACTCCTCCCGTATATCCCAAAAGAGATAGAGTATGAGACACACGCAAGAAGCAAGGTGACTCTGCTGTTTATTAGACAAAACGGCAGGGATGGGTCAAGGAGCGTACACACACACAATCGTGGGGCTTGCAGGCCCTATTTACCTTAGTATGACGCGCTACTTGCGCCATCTTACAAAGTTTAGTAAAAACCTATTTCCACTCTGGATTGGTTACTCGAGTGGTGGGGTTAGTATAGCGCACATATAGAGAACGGTGTTAGTGGCTGAGGGTTAGTCAGGTGGTATACCTGGGCTGTCCCTTCAATTTGATACATGAAAATTGTTACATGAAGACCTCTGAGGATTGGTCAATGTGAATGGCGTCAGTGATAAGAGCCCCATGTTCTGATTGGTCTGCTCGCGAGCCTCCCAGTCTGGGACTATCGCTGTTCCCAGCTCGCGGTGCACCTGTAATTTGCAACAATGTTTTAATATGGGTAGGTGTAAACAATGTGAGGATTTATTCATATGTTTGGGAGGTCGACTACTCCCACTGCTGCAGATGTCCAATGAGTCTTTTAATTGTATCTGCCTGTGTCTTCAAACGTGGGATTCAGGCATCTTCTTCCTCCTTGGCTTGGCATCTTGTCAGGTTTGGCTTTGTCACGTGAGGTGGGACAGTGTTTGAGGCAAAATTCAGCACAATTAATATTGTTTTTCCTACTGTGTGCCTGGTTTATCTTGCAGGTGCGACCTTGGCGTTGGCTTGCAGCGTGCGAGATTGCAACATCGTGCCCTTGGCGGTGTGCTTTCGCCGGGCTCATTTTGCAGGGTCAGCAATCCAGTTCTTGCTCACTCAATGTTCAAGGAAGCTTTTGCCTGCGGCCTACTTGGGCCTGGTGCATAGGTGGAACCATTTGATGCAGGGCGCTTTAGGTTACGGTATCATATTGCTTTATCCTCAGTATCGTGTCCCCGTTATATTCTTCATTATGGTACATGGCTCTTAGAAGAAGCGTGAGCAAGCCTTTTTTATATAAGTTCATGATGCATCTTGCGTTTCTGCATTTTGAGAGCCTATGTGGAAAATAATAAAGTTGTACGTCCGTGAGTATGTCTGTCGCCTACGTCATAGCACTCAGTATATTCTTCGTGTAGATTGGTGCGGGAGTGTCCGGTGTGTATATTTGCACAGGTGTGCTGACCGTTGGCTAGGTCGTCATGGCATCTCTAACGACGTGTAGGTTTAGTCGAGTTGGTCCGTGCCGCAGGTGTCGGCATGGACAGGGCGGGCTGCTGGGCAGGTAGATGGACACATCCGTATGTTCCTGTACCAGGGTATTTGGTCGTCCGGTAGATAGGCAAACTCCTCTCGTGGCGGGTGTCTGGGCCGTGATCCTCTAAGCCAAGCGCGAGAGGGGAAGGGTGGGAGCCTGTTCTTCCATTCTCCCACTTCAGAGCGTGATGGGCCAGGAGTGCCATGAGTGGAATGCGTGCCAAAGGAAAAACAGCAGTGCCGGTTAGCTCAGAAAGTGCTTTGAAATCACCTTTGTTTCTCTGAAATGCAAGCTAAAAATGCCTATTTTTAACATTGCAAGATATTCAAAAATCTCAATGAACACCAGCAGACATTTGGCAGAAGGTAGACTTGTGTGCATACAAAATCTGGAAAGAGAATGAGCCCAAAATAATGTTCATAATGAAACTGGCTGAGCTGTGGATGTCAGCAGCTGAAGTGAAATTGGACTTAAAACCACTAAAATTGAAATGTTTAAAATAAATGAGTGACCTACTGTTGAGTGTCACATAGTTTGCAACTGTTAAATGTCATAGTTTTGAACTTAGAATCAGCATTCTAGCTGCATGTGTAAAAATTGTAAGTTTGATTTGGATGAAGAAAAACTGGGAACAAAAGTGACATTTAGCTGAAGCCTGGCTTAAAGAGATTGAATTCTGCCTGGCAACTACCCCCGACAGGAGTTGAAACTTGCTGAGCCACTCTTCCCAGGCCTGGCCTGCATTCTCCTGCCCTCACGAAAGGGAGATGACACCTCCCTGATTGGATTAGGGGAGGAGCAGCTGGGGACTGCAGGAAACAGAACAATGAGCCTTCCTGGGCTCAGGCAAATGTTAAATTAGCGGGGGTCGTAAATGGCTTCCTCTTGAGAGAAACAGGGAGGGGCAGTGCCTCTGTGAGCAACTTGAGTTGGAGGAAGTGGACAAACCAGAATTTCCACCATGTGCTTTGGGAAACCACACCCCTCTGGGCCAGAGCATAATTTTAAAAAGATGGATAATTCATAGTACGGACTTGTCAACATTATATAATTAATATCATTATTCTTGTGATTTTTCTGTGCACATTTTAAAAGGTGTTAGAACTCTGTACCACGTTCTGAGCCAAAACCCCATGAATTATGGAGATTGCAGACACAGGGTTCACGCTAGAAAAATGAAAATTTACTGGAATATGTGTAGAAAGGCGGTGTACATTTGTGTAATTTTTGGTAAAAATCCAATATTGGAAAACCAACCAAAAAGCACAAAATGTTTTCATTTCTTAAGCCAAGCTCTTAGAAACATCAGAGTTGGAAAAGAAACTACTTTATGTGATATATGAAGTGTATATGTAATGTCAACCACTTGTGTATCTGGGAAATGTGTTTAGTTATGAAAATGATTTTCTAAGGTAAAAGCAAAGGGGAATCCTTGACCTATCAAATCGTGAGTGGGGTGGGCACAGAAAGTTAGCATCCACACCCATTTTCAAAAGACATAAAAAGCGCCACTGGAAGCCAGACAGGGACATTCATTTTCCAACCTTCAACTGAATTCCTGCGCAGCACGCTGACGGAGAACTCCAGAATCCAGAACAGAACCGGTAGCAGACCCAGAAAGCAGTGCTGTATCCAGAGAGACCAGACCAGATCGCTGTGAGCAGAACCAGAGATCCAGACGAGACCAGCGGAGCAGAGCTGACCCAGATAGCTGTGACTTCAGAACCAACCGCCTGGAGTCCAGTCCCAACCTGACCAGACCCTGATGGCCTATTTCAAATTCATAGTGAGAGTACCCAGCTAGAACTGTGCAAAACCAATCTCTTAGCTTAAAATCATCTGATTCAAAACATATGAACCTGTCTCCAGAACTGCATCATAGGAATCGTGTGTTCCCTCTCCGATTTAAACCTGTAAAGTGTCATTTTGCCATTTTGAATCATTATTTCATTTCTAAAAAACTACCTTCACAAAATCGTCCGTATCTCTAGAACCGTTTGTGCTAGGAGCGAGTTTTAACTTTCATTTTAAAGCTAAGATTCTGGGATTTCCAACAAACCGACTTTCTATTTATTATACTTTTTCCGTAATTGCGCTCGACACACTCGGAAACAGTGCCGCGATTTGCGATTTGGCTCAAATTGCTTCACTTGTCAAAATAGCAGCTTCTTGCTTTCCTTTGCTGAAATTCGTTTGCAACCTGACAATCATTCATAGAGCATTGCTAAAGTGATCCTGAACTAATTTAAAGTAGCTATCACCCACCCTGAATCTCTTATAGGGAATTAAAATCATGTTTAGCATATTTTTCACTTCTTTGAAAACCACATTTAAAGTATTTTGCCTGTGTTTTAAAATCATCCCTGTGATCTAAGCTTGCTAGGGGGGAACTGAACTACATTTGATTGTATTCCTGAGAACTGTGTGCTTTACTTCCATCTCCTTATATTGCATAAAGGGGGGAGGGAGTGAATTGCCACAAGGGGAAAATGGAACATATTAGCTTTTGTTGAACCCATATCAGTTTATTCCTGTGCTGCATGCTTTCCCATCACTGCATTCATTGAAATCATAAAAGCATTCCCAGCTACCTTGTTCTTCCCGTACCAGCTCCTAAGTAATAAAATAAGTGTGCTAGTATAACATTATCCATTGGTGATCGACATTATACTCATAAGTGTGATATCAAATATTAATTTATTATCAAAGTGTGATATATATCTATTGTTTAATTTTCCAAACAAACCTTTTTAATTTGCAAAACAAAACTACTTCTTGGCTCAGTGGGGTCAGGGGGATTCTAAGAGAGGGGCGTTATACAAGGGTTCATCATCCAGATTACAACTTGTCATAAACATATATATATATAAGGGCTTCCCTTGAGCAATCCCAGACAAGGCACTGACTTAGTGGGAATGCTTGATTGGAGTCATTAACTGACAAAACAACACGTTTTCCTCGTGCAACTTTTACCAGACAGCGCCGGGTAATAAAGACTCTTACCTGAGCGCCACCAGCAGCCACAAGAGCATATTTCCATGAGCCAGCTGCAAGACAGGAAAGGAAGGGGGGAACAAGAGTGAACATATGACAAATTGAACTCTATGAACTTAATACTTACTGGTCCTCACCAGGAACCTCAGAGTCAATACTTTCCGGAACTCTCCCGAGCCTTCAAACCAGTGAAGTAACTGGAATCGACACACCCCTGCAAATCCACGCAGTATGGAGAGCTCATCTTTCAAGAATACAAGGGCATTTCGGAGGTGATTAGTTGGGGAGGACTGTGGGGTGCCATCACTTGAATCCACAAGTGGCTAAATCCATCTCTCCACTTGCAGGAGAATATTTCTACGGGTTAAACAGAAAAGATTAGGAGGGCAGATCCAGTCAGTCATCGCTGCAGTACGCATCACGTGGGTGGAGACCGCAGCTGTCTGGGTCAGACTGAGGCCCCTGTGGGAGCCAGGTGAGCGTAACACCCTTTCCCTCCTCCCCATGCCCTGCAGGCAGCCCACACCACAGGGGACTACCCTACACCCCTGGCCATGCCCTGTAGGCAGCCCACATGGCACCATGCACCTGTGAGCCTTGACTCATGTCCCCCACCCAGCCACCCACCCACCATTGACGGGCACCTCCCAGCAGGCCCCGACTCATGTCCCCCACCCACCCACCATTGACGTGCACCTGCCAGCAAGCCCTAACTCATGTCCCCCACCCAATGACGGGCACCTGCCAGCAGGCCCCGGCTCATGTCTCCCACCCACCCACCATTGACGGGCACCTGCCAGCAGGCCCCGACTCATGTCACCCACCCAATGACGGCCACCTGGCAGCAGGCCCCAACTCATGTCGCCCACCCACCCACCATTGACCGACACCTGCCAGCAGACCCCGACTCATGTCAACCACCCAGCCACCCACCCACCATTGACAGGCACCTGCCAGGAGGCCCCGACTCATGTCCCCCACCCACCATTGACGTGCACCTGCCAGCAAGCCCCAACTCATGTCCCCCACCCAATGACGGGCACCTGCTAGCAGGCCCCAGCTCATGTCCCCCACCCACCCACCATTGACGGGCACCTGCCAGCAGGCCCCGACTCATGTCACCCACCCATTGATGGCCACCTGGCAGCAGGCCCCAACTCATGTCGTACACCCACCCACCATTGACCGACACCTGCCAGCAGACCCCGACTCATGTCAACCACCCATCCACCCACCCACCATTCACGAGCACCTGCCAGCAGGCCCCGACTCATGTCACCCCACCCGACACACCATCACACTCCAGACCCAGGGCCTTATGGCCACCCAAATCTCACCCCATGCCACCCCAGCCCAAACACCCACCAAGCATTCCATCCACTCCACATTGAATTCCCAATGTCATGATAGAAAATAAATAACCAGCATGCCCATGAAAACATGTCCCTCAGACCCGCACAATGGCGACACATGACTGTGAAAAACTACATTGTGACATGCACAAAACAAATGAGAGAAGACCACACAAGTAAAGTATCGAAAAAATTGAATTGAAGAACAAACCAAATGAATAAAACAAAAGCACACAACAACAAAAAAAATATTCCAAGTCCGGAAGTCCAAAAATGAAAAAGAAATGAATGCTGTAACCAATAAAATACAAATTAAAATGTCTCCAATGGGTCTGTCTATCAAACAAAAATCAGAGTTTAAAAAAAGCAAAGTATTCCACCATGCGTCCAAGAAAATGAAATCCAGGTCCAAAACTATTTACAAATGAACATCCAAGGGTCCATGAGCCCAACAATCCAAAGGAAACCTAACCTAAATCCTACCTAATTAATAACTGTATACAAAAAGGCGGGGCATAGTCCATGCGTCCCAAAGGAAACAAAAATAGAAAGGAAATGTACACCTACAGAACTATTTACAAAGGCGGCGTGCAAGTCCAACGTCTCACTTGTTGATGTCCCGGGACAGGGCGTCATCGAACTCCTCTTCAACGTCCTGGAGGCTGGCCTCTTCCCTGGCCCAGAGGTCACGCAGGGAAGCAGCCATGTCCTCCTCCAACTCCCTGCGAGTTGCCTCGAGGCACTCAGCCCACCTCAATGACCTGCGGATGGAGTTTTCTGCCCTGACCATAGTGAGCCGTGCCTCTTCTGCCAGTCGCCGCTCTGCATCTTTTTTGCCGAGCCAACCGCTGTCACACGGAAGACTCTCCCAATCCAGGGTCCTCCTGCCCTCTGGCCGATGCCTGCCCCTGTGATGTTGAGGGCCCCGAGCCATCATCGCTCCCACCTTGAGCCTGCTGATGACGTGCATGTGCCCTGCCTGTCGATGCCTGCACGTCCTCCTGCTGCTGGTGTCCAGTTGTTGGGGTGACCACCCCTGCTGGACCTCCGACTGCTGACTGTGGCAGGGATGTGTCCTACATCAGCCTGGCCGCTGGGTCAGCTCCACAGGGTGACCAGGTGATACTTGGGCAGGAAGATGGAACGGAGGACAACTAGCGCATAGGGGGTGCAGTTGAGGAGGGGGTCAGCAGAAGGTCCAGCACACAGAGGAACCCAGCACTAGTGACCCATCCTAGTAGGTCAACGCAGTCAACGAGGCATCCAAAATAACGTGCATTGTCCACACGGGAACCCTGCACGTCATCCCGAATGCCACGTTGATGCAACGCCACCCCAGCCAGGACAGGCTCAACACGGTCCAAGATTGCCAAGTCTGCAGGGAGAGGAAGGCCAGTTGCTGTTCGCACATCCCGTCCCTGAAAATGGGCCTGGACAAAGGCATCCCTGCTGGTGCCAGATGATGCAGTCACAGGATCGGGGACAGAATTACACACAGGCACCTCCGCGGTCGCCTGTGCTGCCTCTTGTCCCTGCGCCTGGACTGCACCACTAGCACCAGTGGAATCCCCCCCACGAGGCCCCATGCGTGGGCCTTCCACAGCCTCCTCCTCAACCAAACCCCTCAACAACCTGGATGACTCTGTGCCATCTTCCTCCATAGGCCCCTGTGGGGTCTCAGCTGCCCCTTCTGCTGCTGAGGAGTCCCCCTCCGACCTCCACCTCTTGGACCCACCCTTGGCAGCTGCGGCCGCAGGCGCGGCACCAGACTCCTCACTCCCCGAAGAGATGACAACCCAGGAGGAGAGCTGGGCATTGCGTCTCCAGCTGGTGGTGGGATCCCTGCCGCTGTGCTCCACAGCACTGTCTCCGCCCTCTTCATCAGTTGACGCTGTAGAGAGGGAGAGACAGAACACAGGCATCAGAGCACTGTACAATTGTCTGATACACACATGACAGTTCCACATGAGTGGCAGTCTCAAACTTCACAGATGGCATCACACTCCACAAACAACACACATATCATTTGAACCCACACACATGCACAAATTAACAGGAATGATGCAGCAGGCAGCACCATCCATACACATACAACAGCATGAGCATCCAAAGGTCAGCCTAAAATCACATGCAACACGGGGAGTGTCGAACACATGCACACACGGCACCAGACATACATGCATCTGTACATCTTCACCAACTGTCACAGTGAAATCATTGGCAACTATGTCACATCTGCCGATCAGCCTCCTACATGCCAGTGTCACATGTATCCATGGTGTATCACAGTGGTACACATGTCAAATACATACACACATGCACAAGTACACCGTGCACATACATGAAGGTGGAACCAGCATCCATGTGTCACTTCCCAACCATGCCATAGTACATACACAGAAATGTAAACATGTGTGCATCCACACATGCATTTGGCATCATGCATTTGAACACATACACCATTGATGTGACACACACATAACTGGACTCACATGCGGCAGGCTCATGTCCCTGTACATACACATCCCTACATGGGCCTTTCAAGACATATGTCCAACCTGCACACTCCTGGCACACCTCAACATGCACTGCATCCAATCAGTATGCATGGACACTTACCGGTCGACTCTGGACGGGTCGGCATCTGAAGGACCTGGAGGTGGAGCGCTGGGTGTATGTGTTCCGTGACCCTCATCTGGATGTTGGTAAGGCGGACACGGCACCCCTCTGCATGCGCTGCCTTCAAGAGGTGCCGGGCCTTGCTGAGTGTCCTAGACCTGAAGTCCTCCCAGCCCTTCCGGACATGTGCCATGTCGCGGGCTGCCACCCCCTCCACGTTGATGGCAGCCACAATGTCCTTCCAGATCCTCTTCCGTCCTTCATTGTCGGCGCGTGAACTTCCAAAGAGGGCATCATAGTGCACCAGGACTTGCTCCACCAGGATACCAATTTCTGCGGCACTGAAGCTGGTAGCCCACTGCCTCTCTGGAGTGTGGGTGTGGGTGGGAAACTGGGTCCTGGTGCTGGGCTGTGGAGTGATGGAACTTCCGTCGGGAGTCTTCTGTTCCAGCAGGGGTGGTCACAGCAACTGGACCCCTGCAGATGGTTTATGTGCAGGCACCAAATAGTAGGGCACATGGCCAGCAGGCAGGCAGGCAACAGATGGAAGGTGGGAGCGGGCTCGGGGCTCTGGGGGGCAGGAAAATGGACTTCTGGGCAGGAGCGTCTTCTGTGTGTTGTCGCATGGCCAGCATGATACAGAGTGATTTGGTACGTGAAAAAAATGCATGTCAGCGTGTAATTCGAGGAAAAACCCTTAGCGCGTAAGCGCGTCTGTGACGTAATGCGCACGGGCGTTTCCCTCCACACGGGTGCATGTTGATTGTACACGTGCAAAAACTGCACATCCAGGTGTCACTACGTGTAATTGGAGGAAAGGCCCTTAGCACGTACGTGCGTAAGTGATGTTGCACATGTGGGTTGGTTTAAAAGGTACGTGTAGGATGCCATTTTCTTATACGTGCTTTTTGTGAAGAGCAAGCGGGTGATTGTTGCACTTTTTGTCGGTTCACATTCGATTACTTCACAACGGTTCCAGTTCATACTCCTTGTATACTCGTTCTCTTCTTCTTTTGGCGGGGTGTTGCCAACGCACACACGCGTGTCATTCTCACGTTCTTTTTCCAGGCAGACCGTGAGTCACGTATGTATTTTTCAACTGTGGTTGCCCCCGTGTGTCATGTACCCATTCAGAGGTCATTGTAGCCTGTGTATACAACGTGTACGCTTATTTTTGTGTTTCTGGGTGCCACAGCGTAGTGCGGGTTCTTTATTCCACGCACGTGGGCTACCAGGGGTCGTGTGCATGTTAAATTTTGTTTTTGGGGTACTGAGCATTGTGTGACCCGTCATCTTCCCCCAGGGGTCATAGACAGCCTTGCTAGAGCACTAGGGTACGTTCCATCTAGTACCCTGCCCTTTTCAACCCAATTGCCCAGGACATTTGTTTACTGCACCTCCCATTCACACAAGAACATCAGTGCAATGGTAGGGAGGTGACCAAGTGGTAAGGGAGGCAAAGGTGGCCGACCTCCAAGAGGTGTCTGTTGTAGGGGACGTGGCCAGGATGTGCAGGGTGGCCCAAGAGGCCAGTTCTTGGAGGACCAATCAGGGACACCTATGCCCCCCCAATGGGTCGGGGAGATGCAGCTGTCACCATCCCACCTCAGGCCTTGTTAACCCGGCCCATATTGTCAACCGAACCGGCACAGGATGACTCGCAGGCCGACTTCTGTGTCACCAAGTCAAAGCCACGTGGGGCGGTAAAAATTGCTGTCACCAGGCCACGTGGATCTGGGCAGCAATGTCATCTGCTGCCCCAACTAGCCAGGGTGAGGAGGCTGCAGGGGCAGCTGCAGCTCAATCCACTCCAGCTCCGAGTCACCCAGCCAGGACAGTGTTGGTCCCAGTCCATCACACCAAGGTTGGTCCTGCCAACATAACCTAGCAGCCAATGCCTGCAGTGAGACCTTTGGTCATCGTGCCTTTGGCTACTTCCAGTGCCCAGTCCAACTGTACTTCACCCCCTACCGACCAGAGCAGCGTAAGCCACTCAGGGTCTGCACCACCTCTCAAGAGGAAGAAGGGTGCTCTTGCCGTACAGGCTGGGACCCCAGACATGGCTCCCCCCTCCGGCACGTCAAGGAAGCATTGTTTCAATGATGTGGCACTAGACGCACTTGTGGGCTATGTGTCGGCCCATGGCCGCAAAATGCTGATGACTGCAGGGTGCAAGACTAGGAATGCTCAGTGCATCGTGGACCAGATTAGTTCCCTTGGATTTGTGAGGCGCACAGCTGATGATTGCTCTAAGCGTTGGAATGACCTCAACCACAGAGCAAAAAACAAGCTGGCATCCAATCATGCCTCTACTCTGGTGACTGGCAGTGGGTCTCCACCAGAGGAGGAAGTACTCACAGAACATGAGTCAAACGCTGAAGGCTTCATCACAGAGGATCAGATCCAAGGCATGGGAGACCTACCTGATCTTGAGGCAATGTCCGGTGAGTGGGCATACATGTGTGTGCAAACCATGTGTATGTTGCTTGGGTGATGTGTTCTGATTGAGTGCCAGGTGAGGCTGTGTAGTCATGACTGCTATGGGTCACCCATGTGGTGCCTCCAAACCATCCCCTGGCCTTGGGTTTGGGTTCTACAGTATCCCTTCTGACCGCAGTTGACAATTTGCACCTGATTACTGCATTTTCCCTTCAACAGCCATCATGCCACAACATTGTTCATACTGTTTTCCTGTTCATTTTGCCTGATTGATGGAATCCTTTGCATGTTTACACACATTTTTGTGCCGTTCTGCCCCAAATGTAACATACTTCAGACATAGATTACACCCCACAATGCCCCACATTTGTTTACTTATTATGAGAATGATTTCATCAAATAGGCTGATTGAGTAATGTGCACCTACACATACCCTGCACACAATCACTTCAGGGCCCTGTTTGAATGTTCAACATGACATTTGTCTTCTGTTATGTCCAAGTGACCAACCATTGATGTATCATTGTGCCTGTCATCACTGCATTAGTGAACACTGACTTTGTTGCAGCGTGTGGCACATGCGTATTTTGTCACACACTTTTGCATGTTCTATTTCATGATGTTCATCTCACATGGATGGATGACAGTACTGATTTGCTACCATCTTGGTGTCCTTGTGAAATCTGCCATGGCTATGCTACATGCCATCTGTGTGCTGGCATGTGTCATGTATGTGGATTGTCCATGCCACTCACAGGCTAATGTGTGATGCCGGTGCTATGCAGCATGCAGCACATGTGTTGCTTTTCCATCTTGGAGTTCTCAGTGTCTGCTTTTAGTCTCCCCTTCCACTTCATTGCCATTGCATGCATGCCAGAGTTATTGTCATGTGTGACATGTGTCATTTATGTATTCGATGTGTACCTCGTGATGCCTATGTGTGTGGGCTATGCTGCTCATGCCTGTCTTCATGTTTTTGCAGGTGATGAGGCACTAGATGGTGTTGAGGAGGAGGAGATGGCGCAGAGGCAGGAGTACACACAGACACAACCAGGCACCAGTGGAGGACATGGGGTGATGGTGGGTGAAAATCCATTACACCTACAGACCATCCTGTCCAACGGTGTCACTGGGTACACCTCCGCAGACCTCTATAGCTCAGGTGCTGATTCTGACATTGAGACAAATGTCCCGTCGCAGGTGAGGGTTTCTGGCAGGGATGCTGTCCTGTCCAACCCACCTGCATTGGGGATAGACCCCTCTATGGGGCTTTCAGTGTTGGAAAGTCCGCCTGTGGTGGTTACGGATGCAGGGTCACACTCCACTATATTTGCTCCTGTTCCTGGGCCAGCAGATCAAAGGAGGAATGCAGTCCTGCTGCCTCAGGCAGTGCCAGCACAGCAAGGTACAAATCACCTTGCCCCAAACAGGTGTGGTACCCGCCAACGCGGTGGCCGTGCGCCACCAGGCAATACTGTGTGGGAGAACTCCATGTATACTATTGCAGCACAACAGGGGGAATCGTGTGAGATGATGGCTCCGGCCGTGGATAGGGTGGCCACTTCCATTCTCCCCCCTGAAAGGCAGGTGGAGCTCCATCAGCAGGCAACATAGTCCATGTGCCACTCACACAGGGAGGACATGTTGGCGTCCAACAGGGACTGATGGGCTGGACTGGAGACTCTGCGCACAGTCATATCTGCAGAGTCACAGGCCCACAGGGATGCCCTGAGGTTAGAACACAGGTCCCTCAGAGATAATCCGGGTGCACTTGAGGTGTCCCAGAGTACAAGGTCAGAACAGCAGCTGGAGCAGATAACATGCACGCTCTCAGCTGAGCTCCAGGCAACCCGTGAGGAGATCCGGGCATCACGCGAGGCCTTGCAGGCAGAAATACGTGCTACCCGTGAGGTGCTGCATGGGGTTCTCCATACCATCATCCTGCAGAACCAAATCTTTCAGACCCGCATGCTTGCTGCCATGGAGCATGCCAGGGCTTTGCGTGGTCTTCCTCCCATATCACACGCACCTTCTAATGTACCACCAGAGGGTCATGACAGCGACGGCAGTTCTCCCACTGTAGGGAAGACATGCAGTCCATGAGCCCATGGAGGTTTTTTTTTCTTCTCAACATCCAAGCAGGGTGTTGGGGTGCACCCTGAACCTCCTCCTTCTTGGGTGGCCTCCCACCCCCCTGGTCGACACAATGCCATTTTTTTATTTTTGTTTTTTTTTCATATTTCGTTCAGAATTGCAAATTAGAATTAGAATTACAATTGAACTTATTTATTATATTTTTTCATTCTTCTTTGTTCTATTTATTTTCAATTTCTTTTAAGTTTGTGTTTGTTTTTTTAATTTTCATTAAATGTTTTAATTTTAATTGTATTCTGATTTTTACTTTATTATTTTATTTATTTGGTTTACTTTTTATTTACTTTTTCTTTTTCTTTATTTAATTTGCATTTACTTTTTTGTTCATAACCATTTTCTTTCAGATTGTGAATTCATGTTACAGTGTGTTGCTTTGTGCGGCTCACATAGGCATCCACTGTGTATTCCAGCTGGGCACATGCAGGCTTGGGTTCCTGACACACACGCCCCTCCTGCTTCCCCTTTCCATGGGCTTGCAAAGGGTGTGACCAAGTGACAGTCACTTACACGGAGACATTGGGCTCCCATAAGTTGTGTGGGCAGTCTGTAGTCCAAACTATGTATAGATCCCTAGTGGGGATTGGTGTTCATTTCTCCGCTGCATGGTTGATTTATATATAGTATTACATACAGGACTTTTTGCATATATACATGGAGCTTCTTCGTGTCTTAACAAGCCCTTCTCCATTGCAGATGCAGTTCATGTTGTATGCATTACACTGCCACATTTGCCTACCAGCAAAACACTGCAGTTGGAAGGGATCGATGTGCTGCCTTTGTCAGGTTGTGACACTTGCACTACTTTCATTTTTTACTGTCATACGTTGCCACTGTTGGATAATATACTAATGTTTTGTCTTGCTGGTATTTGTGCATGTGTGCTGTTTTTTTTTCATTAGTGAGAGGAAATTGTCTCTGGCCTGTTTACATTTGGGACAGTGCACTTTGCGACACTAGTGTCATGTGTTGTGCATTCATTTGGTTGATTTCACATAGCATGCCATGCCATGGTGTGTTGGGTAGCTGAGTTGGGGTTAGAGAGGGGTTGGGTGACATGCCACTATTTTGTTATAGTATTTTGCAAGGAGGTAGTCCTTCATGCTGCATGAATGTGTGTCTTTTACTGACACAGCATTGGGTGTGTTTAAGTAGCTAGGGATGCACACAATGTAGCACTTCCAGGTAAACAATCTCAGGGTGGTATGGTTTTGACAGTTGACTGGTTGACTGCCCTTTTGTCATCATCATAAATTGTCAGCTGGTAATGTGCCAGGCCTGTGTGCACTCCGCAGGGGTGGGATTTTAGGTGAAGACATTTTCCACAAGATGGGTACGGGCAGCCTCGCCACGTGCCCTTTCACCTCCCATGCGTAGCGACTGAGCATGTGGTTCGGGATGTGGGGGCACCAACATGTCCACCGGCACGCCCCGCCGGGTTGCAACGTTCTGCAGGACACATGCTGCCACTATGAACCTGCACACTACTGGGGGCGCATATAGCAGCTGCCCACCAGAGTGGTCCAGGGAGCGAAAGCGTGACTTCTGCACTCCGAATGTGCGCTCCACTATGCCCCGGGTTGCAATATGGGCTGTGTTGTATCTTGCCTCGGGTGGTGTTGTGGGGTTCCGTATTGGTGTCATCATGTAGGTGCTCAAAGGGTAGGCACTGTCCCCAGGGGAGGTGATAATGGTTGTCATTAGTTGGGTTTTCCCATTTCTCAGTGTCTGACAAGCATGCATGTGCAGAGGCATTTCTACTCACCAATTAGCCTTGTGTCACCATGCCTCCCAGCTTCCAGATCCCTTTTTAGGGGTGACATTCGGAATATGAAACTATCATGGGTCGACCCCAGATAGTTGGCATATACTGAGGTGATGATTCCCTTGCCATCATATACAACCTGCACGTTGATGGAATGCCAGTGCTTGCATTTTCGATAGATGTGCTCAGTGGCCCTGTGAGGACGTAGAGCCACATGCGTGCAATCAATGGCACCTAGCACTTTGGGGCAGTGTGCCACCGTGTAAAAGTCCTAGACGATGGCCTGCCTTTCTGCAGGTGTTCTGGGCATGTATATGTGCCTGCGGACTGAGGGGCATGCAGTCATGATCGTCAACACCTGGTGTAGGCAGCATGACTGCGTGGCCTGTGAGATACCCCCAACTATGGCACTTGTCCGCTGAAATGACCCAGTAGTCAAGAAGTGCAGTGCATTGAGCACCTTTTCCAAGGGGCTCAGTGCTTGGGAGCACAGGGTGGGTGATGTGAGGTCATCCTTCCACTCCCTGACCAGTTCTAGGATTATTAGTGGTGGAAACCTGTACCTCCCATACACTTGGTCATCAGGCATCCCAAAACAGCTGGTCCTGGGTAAAATAATGCAGGGCCTGGCTATCCTCCTCCTCCTGCGGTGTCACATGACCACTGCTGCGAGGAACGGTATATTCATCGTAGTGTATGAGCTTGTTTGTTGTTTGCGCGCACTTTTATGCTGTGTGGGGCCACTTACTCCTGATTCCTGCTGGCGTACGTGTTTATGGATGAACGCGCCTTTTTTGGCGCACGGGTTTTCCCTGTTCGATTCCATGAATACGTGTTGTTAGCGTGCGTGTGGGCGTTGCGAGCATTTACCTCCGGTACTTCCCCCGTAACGCCCACATTTTCACGCGTTTTTCGCCAGTCCGCCCACTTTTCTTGTGTGAGCTACACGTTGTGCGCTTTCGCTGTGCGCATCGCGCACAGTGTTTAGTGACGTGTGCGCCCGTTTGCGCCACCTATGGATTTGGTGCACATCCCAGGGTTTACACGGGTAGCGAATTCCATGAATCGACGAACGGCAGCGTGCACGGCTTTAGCATGCGTGCGCTGCAATTTTCACGCTTGCACTCCCCTTTTCGGCACACAATTATTCCATGAATTACCCTGTTAGTGTTAGCATGATTGCTTGCTTCTTTTGTCAGACGCATACAGAACCCGTCCTTGTCATGCCCACTCGACTGCAAGCAGAGCATTTGAACCCTAGGCCATAGAGGAATACAAACGTTTCTCTCTCGGACGTCTGCAGTCATGGGATGAGCTGAGGAAGTTGATTGATGACATAGTAGCTACTAATTTGACTCGGAAAGAAAGGCGTGAGTATAAGGCTACTACTTCCAATGAGGCTGAAGTGGAACCATCGTTTAAAGGGAGTTATACATCTAAAAAGCTGAGGCCTGATGTTTTAGAACATGTATGGAAGTAGTTGTCATTTACTGCTCAGCAGATGGAAGAGGGAAAGGAGTGAGATTATTTAAGAAGGTATGACTTCCCTTCAATGTCTCTAGTTCAAATAATGGAATCAGGTGATCATATTATTCAGAAGGAGTAGAAAGTCCCTGAACATATGACCGTGTCTAAGTTCATGTATGGTCTGTCCTAATCAAGTTGTTTCGTAATCCTCTGTGGCTGCACAGCATATAGGGCCTGATTCATGGAATATTTTGCATGGTTCAAAGTGACTTTACACTGCTGAAAAGTGACTTTGCACTGTCGACGCAAATCCTGATTCATGGAACTGTGCAAAGTGCATTTTTGCAGTGCAAAGTCAGAGCAATTTCATTGTGTACTGCAAGAATGAGTTTGTACTGAATTTGCACTGACTTTGCACTGCAAAAGTAGACTTTGCACAGTTCCATAAGTCAGGGTTTGTGTGGGCAGTGTCTTTCAGCATTGCCATGCCACTTTAAAGCATGAATCAGGCCCATAGTCTCTAAAAACGAAGGTTACAATACTGAAGACGATGCTTGTAAATTGTGTACAATCTCATAATAAAAATTGGTTTCTTTGCTATTATTGGTGTCTTTGCTGTATAGTTCACTCTTTATATTCTGAAGACTATTCAGTTACGTTATGAAAAAGTAGAGATGAAATATTACTGTGGGGAGCTCCGAGTAAAATTCATTTCAGATACATCTGTGGATACCATTATGACATCTGCCTTAAGTAGTACTGCAGGAGCAGCAGCAAGATGGAAAGTTATGTACATGCATGAAAGACCAACTCACCGCAGACACCTGTTGCTCTGAATATACGGCTTGCCTTTGCAGCCTACTGTTTGAATGCAATACCAGACACACGCCCTACCGCTCAAGATAAATTTGGCATGTCACCCATAGGAAATTCAGGATGGAAGGAAGTCTCCGGCTGGGTGCTTCTCCAGGAAGTCCAGTGGCTTGCTAAAATGTTATATACAACCAGTTCAAAGATCATTTAAGTCGGCACACGTTTGGGTCTGTCTAATCCTGAGGAGACTTGATTAGAAAATATCCAGGCATGAATGCTCGACCAGTGGTTGTCATCCTTCACATATTCCAACATGCACACATTTCCATATGTAGGTGATTGCGTAAACAAGATAGTGAACAGTGTCAGGAGTTGACTGAATGCCAACTGTGACGGATTCCCTTCAGAAGGGAGTGCTTCTCATGATGTTCAATGCGCTTCTAGGAAACATGTTCACTATATAAGTCCAGGTATTGTAAACAGGATGGATATTGCATTAAAGCATCTTCCTCATGGCTAGGCTACCATGCGGTTTCTGACCAGTGATTAATTCAAAGAAACCCCAAAAATGCATTGGTGTGAAACATTTCTGAAAGGTAATGTGCCCACATTATTACCGGTAATATTCATCATGGCACTATGTGTACCATCGCATGTGATACATCCCTAATAGGAGAATTTCAGTTGCAGCAATTATGCAGCCTCAAAACAGCAGCCACTTTGTTTACATCGATTTTGCAACATATGCTCTGACTCCTAAACTTGGAAGGTGTGAATGTGCATCACTAGATGATGCGTTCATCTATATTTTTAGCAGAACAAAACATGACAAGGGTCTGCAAATGTATTTGGCACTTAGGCGTCCAAGTCGGATCTAGCTTAAAATAAAAAAATTAAAAAACACACAAAATGTCGGCCAAAACAATGATTTTATTTTTTTCAAATTTCGAAAATGTTTTTTCGTTGTTATGCACTTTATTTCCCTTTTAAATGCGGGGGAGACCCCCAGAGCCGCCTCACGTCCCCCTCATATCCTCCTCACATCTCCCTACCTTTTGCTATTCCCTAACCCAACCCAACCCCCACATCTATTTATTGTGAATAAATGTGCAAACATTTGATTAAAAGAATTCAGCGGTTTTGGCCTTGTTTTGTCATTTGTTTTTTTACGCAATACCGATTTTTGAAGCTGTTGAGGAAACCACCTTTTCATCTTCCCTTAGATCCTTGACGAGCTGTTTTATGTATGTCTTTTGTCCATCAAAAGTTGGTATTCCTGTTTACCAAGTCTCCTGAAGTACAAAAATGTCATTTGTATCTATTATATCATATAATCCCCCCAATAATGTATGAGGACCCTGTCCACACGTTTTCCCATAGGGAAGGAAGGTAGAACTTGTTAAATCAGTATCTCAATGAAGCACGGAAGTCAGTCCCAATGTAACTCACTAAATCTGATTTTCACTTCATTTCTTGTATTATCAGTCATTCTAACCACCATACCACCTCTGGTGCTTGCTCTGATAACCTGATTATTCATGCTTCCAATGTTATTTACATTTAACCTGTTGCTTAAACCACAAGTTGTGTCAATGCAATATACTTCTTTGACCTATTCACATAAGTAGCCCAGACTTAGAAGAACATCAGCAATGCTAAATATAAAAATGAATGACGGAATAGCTCATGTTTTCCTCCTCAAATACATCTGCAATTTTCATATCATTATCATTTATTGATCAAAGTTGTGGTAAATTATGAAAGACACCAAGAATACAACTTCTATTAATATGTATTTGATCTCCAGTGCTGAGGAGTGTGATAGCTTTTCAGCTTTCATAGGTTTTACACTTCCCACCTGCATCCATCATATGATGAGCTTAGTCTACAGTTCCCAGGCCTTATCAATACATATCAAATTATTGTTGGGTACATCTTGTTCATATGAGTAATCCTTTCCAATGTTAAGAACTATTTCTATAATTGGCCCAGCAGATCTAAAACGATCTACTAGAGTCTTTGTTTGGATACAGATCTCAAGTTCAAGAGACTCAGAACCTTCCTCTTGGGCTCTTGCATTACCATTATCTGCTTTAATAGTTGGTAGGTTTGCTGCAATATCATAATTAGCCTTACCCATGCTTTTCTTTTTTATTTCATTATACTTTCCAATATCAACAGACTTTAATTCATAGACCCTCCGCCTGATGCTCCACTTCAAAGTTGGCAGAACCTGAGTCATTGATACAGGTTTTACTTGCATTCTTTGCAATTATATTGTTATTCTTTGTTATTCTTTCTGAGCACACTGTTTTGATTATGTTGTTCATTTTATTTTAATTTTTCCTTTTCCTTTTTTGACTATATAATCCAGTATTTCATCTCTCATTTGCTCACTATTATTGGTTATAATAGGCAAGTTAAATATATCAGTTTGTCTCTCACATGTTCCCATATCAAACTGAATACCTACCACTCAGAAACTTAGACTGTTGTATATTAGTTTCATCTAATTACTTAGCAACTATGGGTGAGATATTAGATATTCTTTGTGTCTGCTTGATGGTTTCAGTATCCAAAGAGGATTATGAATAGTTATGCGCCTGAAATAGTGAATTGCTTGCACAACATTCATCTAGCAATACAGCAAGAGGAGAATGATCATCATTGCCCTCAGGAAAGGGACGAGTTTCCTCTTGCAAATCACTTTGAGCATCATCATCAACTTCATCATTATCAGAGCCAAAAGCACTTACGCTCAATTAACCTCCCATGCCTGTCATTGCAGAATTTAGGGTTTACTAGTCAGGAGTCCTAATGAGACATTTCACAAGCATATTAGCATTGGTATACTGTCCCAAAATATAATTAATTGTTACTGCTCTTATGTTTATATTTTACTTCAAGATCAAGTGAATAGGAGTCATCACATTAGCAATGGAGCTATGGTACTCTAGTTGTGACTCCAGATTTTTATCAGAGATACTCATTTTATTTTGATCTAAAATTTTAACTAGATTCTGTGAAATAGTGGAAACAGAATCTATAAGGCTTCATTAAAAGTTTGCCGTTAACCAGCCTGTACTACGGGCGGGTTACCGGCAAACTCACCTTGCCGTTACAGTGCCCGATAAACTGGTGTTACTCAGATATTACAGGTTCCGACAACGGCAGTAAGTTCACATTCCTTGGAGTCCCATAGGACTCCATGGGATGGGAACTGCTGAATCACAAGCACCACTGAGAACTTCATCATTTCTCTGCCGGTAGGTGCCTGAACTCCCGGAAGGTCAGGCGTGCCGGTAGTTCACTGCCCCCACCGGCAGACTCAGAGTGAGCTAGTCTGATATAAATGCCAGAGCCGGTAGTACTAGCATTTATTTCTGGCATTTTTACTTGACCGGATTATCCACAATGAGGCCCTATATCATGGTGATCACCTTCCAGTACTAATATCAGAGACAATGACTTGGGAAAGCCATAGTAATCGTGAGTTCTTCCCTGCTGTCCAATACAGACTTGAGTGTATTATCAGATGGGTCATCCTCATTAATGTTGAGTGTGGCATACAAGCAGCCTGTAATCTTAATTGAATTATCCACAGCTTTTACAAGCTTGATTCAGCTCGTAGTGTTGGTAATTTGAGAGCCAGCAGTTCTATCATTAATATGCATATCTAAATCAGATCCATTACCTTTTTTATAAAGTTTGTAGAATTGCTCTGTGATGTTTCACAACCTGGATCACCAAAGGAATAGCCACAACATGCTGACTTGCAGTTTCAATCATATCCTCATACTGTATCCTTCCACTGACCACCATCCAACTGGTTAATGGCGACACATATAGCCTGAATTTGGCGCAGCTGATGCAACAGTTCAGCGATGCGTCCAAATTTGTATAGGCAAGAGAAAAGGGGGCCAAGTCAGTAGAAACATGGCTCCAAGGGACTATGCCAAACAGTCACTGCCTTCCACCTTCAGCAGAGACTTCAATGCAAACAAGTAGCACAAGTAATTATAATAGCGCTGCTTCAGCTCTGCATCTGGATTTTTATAGGTGACACAAAAGGGGGCAGAATCAGCAGCTGTGCAGCTCCAATGCACTATGCCCAACAGGTACGGCCCTCCTACCTTCAGCAGAGACGTCAACACCAACAACCAGCTCAACCACAACCAGCTCAATTAAGTATGCTATGTATTTAAATAATATTACAAAAGGAATCAAACTACAACAAACATTAGAATTGTGACCAACGCCAACTGTCCAGAATTAATTTTGGCATGTTTGTACCCGCATGTTTAAACACAATTTGCTGACATCATTTTCACATTTTCATCTAATATTCCAAGACAAAACCCTCATCACAATTCAATAAAACAATGAACCTTTACTGGAGTAGAGTTTAGAAGAAAACATGCAAACTGAAATAAAAAAGATATATCATACAAAGTAAAAGGTTGTATGGAAAGGATACTTTTATTTGGTTACACATTAATACTATCAAGTACTGACTAAATATTTGGGGACTTCAAATAAACAGTACATTTTCTGAGGACACACTGCAAGAAACTGAAATGCATAGAAACAAATCAACACGTAATACTCCATAATAGTTGTATACAATCAAAATCAGTGCTTATAAGTATGGGATCACCCTAAAATAAACATAGATATCAGAGAAACACATTGTGTTAAAAAATGTAAAGTCCACAAATTTAGGAAATACTAATGTTCAGGTAAAACATGCAATTAGTAAAACACCATGCATTAAGCCCTGTAACAGATAGCATATACACATGCCAAAGTATAAGAGTTCATACTTTTACAAGACAACATTAGCATGTTTCATATTAATGACTAAAATGATAATTTTGTCTAAAACACTAATGGCAGGATCATGTTTCTTTAGATACTGTAAGAACAAGTGATGCAGCATTTTAGCCAGGCCAAGATTGTTATCGGCAACTCAGACTCCTATAGAAGAGTTGGCATCAATAATGATGGTATTGCATACATCATCAAAGAGTTGGAAACCACCATCCCAGTCCCAGACACATGTGTGAAGGATAAACAATGGTGCACTAGCATCCAAAACGCCCTGTCCAACAAAATCTCAGGCCTTCAAACCAAAATGAATGACAAGAAAGAAGCCCTATACAACTCCACTAACTCCACTAACACTCCCCCACACCCTACACCTCAGAACCCCCCAAACCTAATCCTATCACCCGTTTCAGCTTTTCCAAAGTCTCCTCACTAGAAGTGGACAAAATCATCCTCAGCCTTAAACCTTTGAACTGCCAGGGCGACCCTTGCCCCTCTCAAATCATCAAAGACGCATCAAGAGACCTCTCACCTTTCATTACCAAACTCATTAACGCTTCCTTTTCATCAGGCATCATCCCCAATAACCTTTATGAATCGTGGGTCCTCCCTCTACTCAAAAAACCCTCCCTAGATCCATCAAAACCAACTAATTACAGACCCATTACCACTGTCCCCTTCCTGCTCAAAATATTAGATAAGACTGCCTACCAACAAATACAAAAATATCTAGAACAGAACCACCTCCTCGGAATCCGGCAATCTGGCTTTAGACCCCAGCATGGGACAGGAACGGCCCTCATTGACCTTAAGGCCCAAATTGACATTCTGAGAGATAATGGGAAAACTGCCGTACTACTCCTCCTAGACCTCTCAGTAGCATTCGATCTAGTAGATCACAAAATCCTATGCAACCACTTGGACTCGGCTACTCACTTCTCCCAAGAAGCCATTGGCTGGATCAAGTTGTTCCTAAGTAACAGATCGATGCGTGTCTTTTCCACCTCAGCTTCAGCCGACCCCATCCCCATTACATGTTGAGTCCCTCAGGGTTTCTGTGTCTACCCCACTTGTATAACGTGTCCACGAAACCCCTGTTTGATGATCTTGATGGTCTGGGTATCACCTACACTAATTATGCCGATGATACCCAGATTCTCATCCCGTTGACGGGAGATTACAACAAGGATTTGGCCTTGGTGAACAGGGTATACCTCATCATCCAGGCATGGATGGCCCCCCACAGTCTATGCCTGAATGATGACAAGACGGAACTTATCATCCTCGGTTCCACCCCTAATCTCAACAAACTGGACCTTAACTATTCCAGCTTCATTATAGACGGCAACCCCATCAAGGTAGCCAAAGAAGCGAAAACCCTAGGAATCTACATAGACTCTGCCCTCTCCTTCCATAAACAGGTCAGCTCCATGGCCTCTTCCACAGCCTACACCTGTAAACTTATAAGAGCAGCCAAACCCTTCTTATCCGCCCAGAACTGCATCACCCTAGCCAGAGCCCTTGCACTTTCAAAACTGGACTATTGTAATGCCCTCTTTGTAGGAGCCAACAAACAGATTACCAATAAAATCCAGACACTGCAAAACAATGCTCTCAGAGCAGCACTCAGCATCCCCAAGAGCGAACACATCTCCAACATCAAGAGAACCCACAATTGGCTCACCACCACCGATAAAATCATCCTCAAGGTAGCCTCCCTAACCCATAAATGCCTCAATAATGCAGCCCCCCGATACCTTGCCGACAGAATAAAGAGATACTCCCCCAACAGGCCTACCATATCTACCAATGCCAACCTTCTTACAGTTCCCAGGATCAACCAAACCAAAATGGGGGGCAACAGTTTCCAGGTGAAAGCTGGCCAACCCTGGAACTCTTTACGACCTTCCCTCAGAACACCGCAAACCTATCCCCACTTCAGGCGCAGCTACATTCACTAGTTAAAGAATAAGGACCAATAATGGACCATGACGCTGATATCTATGTAAATATGTTTACCTACTTACTGCTGCTATCTATGTTAATATGTTTAGCCGCATACTGTCTATCACTGTACCCTTTGTAACTGTATCAACCCATGCACACAATGTATATTACTGTACAGCACTGTAACCAAGTTGAGAATAACCTTGCTGCTCCTGCAACCTCATACCCTCGGGTCTGGCGCGCAATATAAATTAATAAACATAAACATACAGTGTTTGTGTGGCTTAGCACTGATGTGAGGTACAGGGGTGGTATAAATAATGATGGTATTGCATACAGTGTGTGTGTGGCTTAGCACTGATGTGAGGCACTGGGGTGGAATTAGTAAAGCGTGATTTGCTGGAGTTTCCATCATATCTTGAGACTGTATCCTTTCACCGACCACCATCCAACTGGTTGATGGCGACACACATAGCTTCACTTTGGCACAGCTGACCCACCAGTTCAGCGCTGCGTCCAAATTTGTATAGGTGAGAGAAAAGGGGGCTGAGTTAGCAGAAGCATGGCTCTAAGGAACTATTCCAACCAGTCACTGCCTTCCACCTTCAGCAGAGACTTCAACACAAACAAGCAGCAAAAGGAATTATAATAGCACTACTTCAGCTCTTTATATCAACCATAGTATAGCAGTGCAAGTGTAAGTGTAGCATAGGACTAACACCTTAACACTAATAATGTTAACATATTAACCACTAACACCTAAATCACTAAACCGATTAGTGATTAGAATGGGATAGCTTAGATTGAAGGCACATGGTACAAACCATAGGTGCAACATGTGGATACAGACTGCAGGCGTATTATTCAGACTATGCTAGTTTGGAAATAAAAGGCACACATTAAAACTGTTTTTCAGTGTGGACATGAAGCTGCGTGATGAATTTGCCTAAACCATTCTGCTTAAAACAATCCATTGTGTATGAGCTGGCAATGAAGGAAACTGGAAGGGAAATGTTTCAATTATCCATACGGGGCCTCTGAGCTGAACACTGTACAAAGGTGACAGGTTGCACGTTTTGCCTTCTTGAAAATTACAGGAAGTTCACAAGACAGCACAAATCTGATTGATTGATGACATCACAGCCAGGGATGGAGTATGATATACTTTCTGTAGGGAGCCATATGAAGTGGGATGGCATAGAGAGGAAAGGATTTAAAAGGGACAGAGAAAAACTGACAAAAAAAAGAAAGAGGCGAAAGACTGAGAGTGAGGAGAGAGACCTAAAGAAAAAAGTCAAAGGCCTGGGAACTGACTGATGGGTTGGAAGACTGCAATAAATGTCAGTGGAGAAAGGAGGGCTTCTGCTCCAGTGGGCAGTTGCTGCCACAGGCTGGAGGGAGAGAGGGACTGCTGGTGTCTACGAAGGCACATATTGTGCTGTATTATGGAGCATGTGTTTCAAAGTAGTTACAATGAACATTGCAATTGATTAGGGTGTTCCCCGCCATGGCTTGGGTGATGCGATGTTGGGTTAAAGCACAGATTTTTTCAATGTGTCTTTCCCTTCTGTGTGAAAGGGACAGATATTCTAAGTGCAAGCTGAGAGCAATGTAAGCCTGCCAATATTTCTAATACATTTCAAGGTTACTGGTATGTTTTTCAGCCAAATGGTGAAGTCAAAATACAATTACTAAGAGAGAACATAACATTATTGTGGGGACAAGGGTGGGTTTGAAGCATTTTCACATTGCTATCTTGGTGGGGAAAATATATTGTATGTGTTCACTCCCATGTAAAATGTGAGATTATATCTTGTGGTTGTTATTTTTGCATATGCCACGTTTAGCTTGTTACATTGCATTTATTGTTTTCCTTCTGAACATTGTGTACTAAGATGAGGTTTTTAAACTACAAATAAAAAAATGCATGATAACATAATTATGTGTGCTGGTCCATTGTTTGTGGGGCCTAGTATATTTACTCTGTTTATCAGATAGCCCATTATACTGCCTGGGGTACAATTAGTGTGCACCACCCTCCATGAAGTCTGACATTTGTATTCAAAGAGGACCCGAAAAAGAGAGTACGCTTGCAAGCTCATTCGCCATGTTTAGAGGCATGCTTTACCAAACAAGGGATAGGCACATTGTTGTATGTGATTGCAGTTGGTGATAGCAATCGAGAGGTATAATAAAATCCTACAATACCCATGAAAAGCGTTCATGTTTACTTCACATTCATTTATTTGTAGACATTCTGATCAAATCTGCTGTGTTTACTCTCCATTGTGACCTAAGGCATGAACATGCCTTTTGAAAAGTTTCTGAAAATATTATGGGGCATCAATCAAGTAATGTAAGAAATGTTGCTGTAGACCTGAAGATATTGACACCATGGTATGATTTGTTTAATTAATACAAACATGGTAATTACACCTGTCCCCCGTAATCCACTGATACATTCATGCCCCTGTGTTACAGGAGCGTTTGCAATAAACAAGATGTTCACTTGAGACTACTCATACATATGTTTAAGCACCTTACATTGAGGACTCATTTTGAAATTTGAAGATGAGACTTGCCCCTACCTGATCGCAATGCATCTTTCTGAATTGCTTCATGGTCATGCCAGTCTTTTCTCCTTAAACCATCCGTCCATGTATAGAGTTGTCCATCAATAAGGCCCACAGGAAAATTCTGTTTGTAAAGAAAAGGATATTTTATGGTTTTGAAAATTAAATAAAGATGTGAAGATATATGTCCTATACAAACAGATGTTCTATGAATGTTTCCATGCTTAGAATTGCAAAAGAACATCTGGTACACAATACAGTTTGACTGGACAATTGTTCATACAAGCTGTCAGAAAATAATCAAGATAAGTTACAGCCCTGGAAACAGACATCAGACTAAATCAGTGGCCAATGCCATCTCTATTCCCCCTACCTACGAAATACCCATTTCACATCTGCTGCCTCAGGAACTGTCTATTTTCATGTTCCTTTTCACAGGAAATGCACGTCATGACCATTCCTTCTTCCCATGGCTAACGACCATGATTTGCACTGACATTCAAAGACTGTGGTGAAAGGGTGTACCGTGTGTGACACACTGCTTCAAGACAGAGCTGGAAATTTAGGCCTGACCAGGAGTGTTTCATTTTGAACTGGGTACCACCAGTCAGCCCACCCTTTCTCTATTTGTGTATTAGTCTGGAAGGGGGTTCTGTGCGCTGTCTGTCTCTTAACCTGTGGCAAGCAGAAATAGGGATGGGTGAAACTGACTGACCGTGAAACAGAATGTAGAAGGAATGCAACTGCTAAAATCTTTGTCACTGATTCCTCTATACTGCAATACAGAATCTAACGTTACTGACAATGTAAGTCCTGTATTTGGATGTGTTTGTATTCATATGCATTTTTACAGAAACACATACATGAGATATAATACAATAAAAAGGACTGCCAGACAATAAATGTATACATAGCAAAGTAAGTTTGGATTTGTAATGCATTGTTGAGGGGGTTGGGGAATAGGGCATTTGCCTGGGACAGTGGAAATTGAGGGCAACCTCATGTATTGGGAGATGAAAATAGTATAATAATAAGGACAGGAGAGTCATGTTAGGGAGGGGGAAGATCAGTCTGCAGAGGGACTTTGCACTTTGTACTAGGAAGTGTTTAAGTGAACATTAGAAAGCAAGGATGGTGGCAATGTTTTAGATTGCAGGGGTAGGGTGTTCTAGTGATGCTAGGTCATTAGGGAGAAGTAGAACAACTTTCGAGCCACAAAGGACGAAGGTGTAAACATATGGAGTGTGTTACTCTAGCAGAGATTAAGGAAGACAGGAAGCTGAGCTAGCCCCTGGATCAATTTAAAACGAAGAAGTTGGCATATGAAGAGCGAGTGAAAGCACGCAGAGAGCCAGATTGCATTTAGATGACGAGTATGGGAGGAACGGAGCAAAGTCAGGCTACAGGATGAATGGGAGAAGAACAGAAGGAAGAGGAAAGAAGGAAGTGAAAAGAGAGTGGTGATTGTGTCATACATTTAAAAGATTTCAGAGAACAAATGAAGATAATTGTCATAGGCCAATATGGAAAATAGATTGAACAAGAGAAGTGTGGAAATTGATAGTTTGGAAGGAGTTGTGTCCAGAGAGAATGGATAAGGTTGGTAAAGTAGCGAGATTTGGCAGTGTCACATGCAGTTGTGAGATTCGGTAGAGGAGTCTTGTAGTTAGTACCATGAGAGGATGTTGATTTTTTTACACCATCAATGTAGTTGTCAGTCTTACGTCTCCAGATGTTATGATTAGTCCACGGTTGTGGGTCAGAGGTGAATGGCGTAAAAGTACAGGTGTGGTAGTGGCGTTCTGAAGGGGCAATTAGAGCCAAACTGATGTCTTGTCTGGTCAATGGAGGATAACTGAGGGGAAGAGAGAGAAGAGAGATGGGAGTGGAATTATGACAGGCATTAGGTAATGGCATTGGATATCAGTTTGCATTCAGAGCGTGGTGAGGCTTAGGTAAGCAAGTGATCCAGATGAATGATGACATCAAAGTGGATGATAGTGTTCATAACTGGAAGAGTTAGTGTGGGGGGATGGGAAGAGACACACTAGCCCTATTTATGTTGTGGGAGGTTCAATTTCAAATTAGTTGGTGTTACAGAGATTACAATTACCAACTACATTAATCATAATATTTGTCAGAGCAAATAAAGTAAGTGGTCACCATCAACAATAAATGAGGTTAAGAGGTATAAGTGGGCAATGTAATTGAATAATAGAGAGGAGTGTGAGAATACCTAAGTGTTAGTATGTTCAAATGAGAGATAGTGACCAGTAAATATGGCAGTGGAGAACAGAGGGTGCTCTGTCGATAATTAGGTCATCCCTACCAGCAATTCTATTAAAACAGATTAGTGTAGAAAGGAAATGGTGTGGGCTGTAAAAAAGCTAATATGGCAGTATTATGGCAGTAAGCCACGTTTTGGTGATTATCATGACAATGATGTTGGGATTGTGGAAATCAAAGTAAATCGAGAGAAATGTGATTCACTACCACATTGGCAAGGGTCAGGGTAGAAATGTAGGTGAGGAGGAGGCCTGAGTTAGGTGGGTTTTGTGAGGAGGGATAGTTATAATTGGTACTTCTGGGATGATACATTGGATGACTCTTGTTCAACATTTAAATGCTGGAAATAAGAAGTGATGATGGTGGGGAGGAGTAAGTGCCTGTGAGGATGAAGTAAGAGGCATTGTCTGAAGGGAAGTGTCAGTGGGAGGATTACCACATTTATGCATGGTACTGATGAATGCTTTGAGTGGTGTTAGTGGGCCTAACAGTATCACACAGATTCTGTCCTCTACATCTTCTGCCCTTTACCTCAGACACCCAGCAGGTGTGTTGGGCAACAATTTGAAGAGTTGCACTCTGCACCGATGACTTTTTGGTGGGCAGGTCAGCATGGGTGACTTTTGGCTATAGTCTGCCTTATGGTGGTGGGGGAGTGAACAATAGAGGGAGATGGGCAACTGCGATAGGAGGGGAGAGCTTATACATCAGTGTTCTACAATGTCAGCATCAGAAACATATAGCACGCCTGAGAGTCCAGAGAGCCAAAATGAGTGATGCGATAAATATTAGAGATATATGATCTAATAGAAATTAAATTCTGGAATGTCTTAATCCGATAAACAAATCAGCCTAAAACATCTGTAATTGCCACTGAGGTATGACCTTTTTCATATAAAAGAAATTCAGACAGTAATTAAGATTCCAACTCATCCTGTAGTCCAGATCATCTGAAAGAAAAAAAAAAAAAACAACCAAACATTTGTCACACAACTAGGTTTTAAATAATCATTCTTGTTGTCACAATAATTAATGGGGGGGAAACACCTACAGCTACTCTAAAACTGATGTAGATGTTCCTCTCACAGTTTTTGCTAAGCAATATTTGTCATGATGGATAAAGCTATAGTTTATCAGGAGTCACAATCTAAAATATATACTGCTCTCCCTAATGGTCTCTAAGTACCATCTTAAGGAAAATGTGCCCAGAAACCTCTTTACATATTCTCAGAATATAGCTCCCAGTATGTTTCCAGGTTATCATAACACAATTTCAGAAAAAGTACACCATATTCTCTATCTGTAATACTTCCAGGGCTACAGTCACTACTCAAGGACTTTGTGTCGAGCTCATTTATAAGGTGTATAGTATTCAGTTTAGTCTACACCCTGTGACATAGTGTCCTGCTTTCTTTGAGACAGTCTCAGTGATATTTCATCCATCCTACTATTATAGTAACACATGTTCACATCTGCCTTCTGGCTTTGCCAGATGGACCAGATACATTTGTTCAACTCTCTCTTGGGAGTCCAAGTCTACAAGGTTCCTAAGAGTTTGAGATACTCCAAGACTCTTGTATACCTCTGGAACTCTTTCATCTCTCTCAATGTATCTTCTTCTCTCATACCCCTCTGTCATCTTGTTCGCAAAGGTCTCTGATGGCCCACTTGTCTCCCATGCCACTAAATTCTCTTCGGCCTCTCAGGTTTAACAACTTTCTTAGACCTTTCAACTCTCTCCGGCCCCTCAGACCTCTCAGACCCCATATCATTTTTTATGACCTCTGCATTCCAGCACCATTATCTCTGTTATCCCACTCATGTTTCTGTACTTCTTCCAACACCTGCCTTCACTCTTGCCTGGTCCTTTTAAAAATGGCCCTTACACAGGGCCCGGGCCAAAGGCATATTCAATGATTGGTTGGGGCATGAAGACTATATACTCTCATCTCAATATTAGAGATGATTTGCAATGTTGTACTGGGTAGGGAATTTCAATGAGAACTCATGGCCATTGTGATTCAATCAGTATGCTCTGATTGTTTGTTACGGTGGCAGTCTATGTATGTCCTTCCTAGATTTTCCCAGTTATTTCTAGGAAACACTGGTGATGTTTGTGGAAGTTGGATTTGTGGTGTGACCTTTTTATTTTGAGCTTTCAATGCAACATTTCTGCAGCTCCCGTCCCCAAGTTTAAGACACTCAGGATTATAAAGTTCCATAAATCTCTCAAGTTTCACTTGTCAAAGAAATGTTCACTAGGCACAGAGTTCACTTGGCAACAATACGTTCACTGTACCTTTGCCTGGTAAGTTCCCCATTCTGAACCAAGTCCATTTAGCATTTCCTTCATTACATCATGCAGCTCTTTTCTTTCAATTGGGCTCCACTCGTTGTGACACAGTTGTCAGACCACACAGTCCGCCCATTACAGGTCATGCAACCAGGTACCTTGTCCTTAATAGAGTTCTCTTTTCCTTATGCTGGTGTCTCTGCGGCCATCCTGGATCAATCTCCCGCCTGGTGACCACCCCGATGCTGTTCCAACACTCTTTCCTTATTCTGGGGTCTCTGGGGCCAGCCTGGATCAATCTCCCATCTGGTGGCTACCCAAATGCTTTTCCAGCACACTTGGCTTATTCTGTGGTCTTTGCGGCCAGTCTGGAGCAATCTCCCGCCTGGTGGCCACCCCAATGCTTTTCCAAAACATTTTGTTTGTTGTCAACACTTTGCTATTAGATTTGGGGATTTTGCTCCCACTTCATTTCTAACACAGCTCCCCCTTTTTAGGATCTCTGTTTCACTCACTTCTCATGTCCATGCACAGCTCCCCTCTTTGCAGACACTTCCTTTCTTTAAACAGATTCATTCGAGAAAGTGTAATCATACACAACCACACTGCCATTATTTATCCTTATCATTCCATTTGTCAATTGCACCCGACGCGTCTCCAGTCTTACGCGTTCGGGCTGTAACTTTGTATCTTACTCGCTTACTACAATACACACCAGACTTTCACTGAGCTTCACACACCAGTGGCATTTTCTTCATTCTTGGGTTAACGTCATTGTTATCTGATGTCAGAGTCCCCCAATCTGCCCCTCAGACACTCCTGTGTTCCTGTCCTGGCCCAAGGGAATGAGCATTTTATGTTATCAATGTAACAAGCGAACAGCACGCCTCCTCTTCTTTGGACTTCTCTTCTTTGCTGTAAACGGGGATTGTTAGGCATGATTCTCCCGGATGCTTCCTCACACAGATCCTCAGCCTCTCTGCATCCCTCTTTTTTCCAGATGGTCCTTGTCAGCCACGGCTCCTCAGCTCGCCTCCCAACTTGCTCTCTTTGCTTATTGCTAGTGTTCCTTTTATATTCTCCTGAAGACTTGATAGGCTTCTGATGGGCATGGTTGATTTCAATTGCCTGACCCTGCCAAGCCGTATTAGTGGGACATGGCCTATGAAGATGTTGATGTGCATGTATCTGAATCTTCTCTGTCCCAGTACCATAGTGGTATTTCTCATAGGAAATATGTACTCCTCTTGATGTCCTCTTCTTCGTGACAGTACTTGAGTGATACTTGGGGGAAAAGAAGATTGTGTGTCTTATGATAAGAAGGTTGTTACAGTTCTTTTGTTCTGGTACCCTCTGTAAATGAGTATAATGGAAGGAAAATATGGGGTCTCACAGTAGTTTATGCTATCAAAGCGACGGGAGGATAGGCATGTGTTATATTTAGAAAAAGGGGTTTTACATTGCCTTGCTTTCCTCTGAGTGTCAGGGTTCGATGGAAGGTCTTGGGGTAGGCTAGGACATGCATGACAAAATCCTAAAACAGAAGAGGGGAGGTAGGATTGTTCGGGATTAGGAAAATAGGGATGCCAGATCTCATCTTCGGGCATTTGACTTCCATTCTTCAAAGACCCTCCATCCCAGTAATAGCCATTCACAGCCTCACTCCTGGGGTTAGAAATTCCCAGTCTTACCCTTCTCTTGGTTACCTGAGAAGGGGTCTTAAGCAGATTAAATGTGAGAATGCCCTCAGATTTTTCCCAGGGGGAAGAGGTAAATCTCAGATTAGGAGTCTCTGTTGATTAACAGAGAGATGTTTTTCTACTTATAATTACTGTTATGAAATGAGGGTTGTTTATGGAATGTCGCTGTGACATGGTCTGACTTGACCCTGGCGTGTCCTCACTCTTGTCTCCAAGGAACTGGAAAGGTGATTCCATTGAAGTGGAAAGGGACCTGCAGGCATATGGCTTCCCCTGTCTGATTGGGTGGTTGAGGGTTGTGTCTCTGTCACCAGGGAGCAGAAAAGGTTCCATGGCACTTAGAGATCTCTAGCTTCACTGAGTGCCATATTCTGACTATTCCTCTGGGATCAGGTCAGGACACTGAATTCATCGCACCCGAGATGACATAGGAATAAGAACTCATAAACTCTTGATATGTTGCATTGCTGTGCAAATGTTTATGAAATCCAAGCTCCTTCTGATTCATGATACTCTTCCAATATCTTGCTGCTACTCAATAATCACATCTTTTCTTGAAAAGGCTAGATACCTAAGGCACCACACTTTGTACTTCCAGCATTACTTTAAACAAATCGAGTTATTCCAGCTCAAGGTACTAGCAGAAACTGTCTACCAAGACCACCGCTAATCATCAACACCAATACATAACGTGAGAAAAGTACCAGATCTACTTAATATTTCATGTCACATTTCAGCAGAGTTAAAAAGAAATATTCCATGCTTCTAATGAGTTTTTGGCATGAGCATTGCATTCAATTTCGTTTTAATGTATCCATACAAACCTTATTTTTATTTGACTAATTAAATGAAAATGAACCCCCATTGCTTGTTCTCTAATCAGAAAGGGAACAATACCTCAATATGGCATACCACTATTCAAACTCTTTTTATTAATATCCATGTGTACTCAATTAGTCATAACATGTATCATGTTATCCTAATCATCACGTATGCTGTATTAACCAATAAGCCCTGATGGCCCCAGGGCTGAGTTACAGGACAGAGCAAAGTGAGGGCCTTAAAGTTAGCCCTGGGGCATTATAAGACCCTGTAATGCCCTCACCCGTAGAGGTTTATTGTTATTAGCATCCCAGGATTTTTTCGGAGATGCTAATAATTTTTTTTAAAGTTGAGAAACATAGTTTTTGTTGTTTCAAAACTTGTAAAAAAATAAAAACCAAGATGGCTGCAATGGTCAAGGGAGAAGGTTACTACATGTAGTCCCGTTTCCCTTTACATGGTGGCTATTGCCATGATGGAGATGTGTTCCCGGTGCCAGCGAGTATCAAGGGAGTAAGTGGGGCGGGGTAGGGTTGCCACTGTGGAGGAGGACATTGGGGGCGGGTCTGGGAGGATGGGGATGTGGGGCTATGCAGAGATTAACTTGGCATTGCCCCAGTGGTGAAGATGGCGGACTCCCGCTTCCGAAGAGGTTTGGAGTAGTAGTTTTAGTATGTGGTAAAGTCCCCATTCTGAGCCTCCTGATTGGCTGGGAGGCCGCCACACCGCCACCTCCCCCTGACTGGGTGTTGATAAAGAAAATTGATATGTGCATTTTGCAAACACAGTGCACAAAAAATAAATCCCATTGCTTCCCTTTTAAATCAATAGAACATTTTACTCACCATTACTTGTAATCGACAAATCAACTGAATTGTACGCTTATTATAATGATTTTAAGGAAAGTAGCTATTCCTTTGGAATTAGTCACTTCATGAATGCTGGTTTCGCATGTGAAATGAATCTACAAATGGATTTGACCACTCTAAATCCATGACCCAGTAATGGTGTGCATTTACTGCAGAAGTAAGTACATTTGACAATCTCAGGTAATTATTTCGAATGATAAAGGGTAAAAGGTGGGCTCTTTGCAAATTTGAAGACTCTTGTCTCTCACTAGGCTAACTTAGGCCAAGAATGTGAATGTGAACATAGTGTTTTACTTTTGACCTGTATCTCTTTATAAATTGATGCCAGCAAGAAAAAAGCATATATTTTTTGAAACACTAGCAAGTGTTCTACATATGGCCTAGCTTGACTGTTTGGGACATAACATACATCTGACCATGGAAAGATTCAGAATAGGTGTTTAAAATTTGTAACTGGATTCAAAGTATGTTTTTGCGTTCTGGGACAACTTGAATCCAAACAACACACAATTAACTTTGGCACTTTTGTCTATGAACTATGATTTACTTATTAGAATTTTAATTTTCCCATTTGCTTTTTGGGTTAAAGAGTGGCCTTGCTTTACTCTTCATGAGCCATCAAGCAGAAATAGTGTTACAGGCATATGAACAAAACCATGGCTGCTTTGATAGCTCAGAGGCAACGCGTTTGTTTTGGAAGCAAGACAACGAAGCTCAACTCAGGTTTGAATCCCGATCCTGTGCTTAGAATAGAAACCAATCTCTGGTATTAAGCATGTTATAAAAGGACAATTATAATTGATAAAGCACGTCTCTGAAGAAAAAAGGAAAGTCTACATGTGACTCAGAATGTGCTCATGACTCAATCTGAGTAGAAAACACTATGCCGTTAGGATTAAAGATGTAACGCCCGATTAATGAAAAAGTGTGCATTACTACTGCATTTGCTGAAAACTGAGAAAGTCACTGCATGAGCCTGCGCGCAGAATAAAAAAAAACACGCGCACTTTTTCAAGGAATCTACAGCGCAAAGTAACCGTATCCACCCCAAAACAAAGCCAAAACAGTCACATTCACCTACACCTGTGGGCAACCAGGGCACAAACACATGCATCCTGTGAACAGTGTGTGGGGTCCCGCCAGCCAAGCCTGCACCTCAGCACCTCTGCATGGGGTCCCCCGTAACTCTAACTGGCACCCTGAGTACATGCGTTCATTTGCCAGAAAATAAATGTCACAGTAAACTGCGTGCAACCCCCATAAACCATCCCTGGACCCCGCTACACTGCATACGCGCACCCATAAGTAGGCTCCGAACCCTGTCTGAATGCACCCCTTAATCCAGCATGCAAACCTACCTCTAGAGTTGAGATTCCTCCATGCAAGTCTGTACGCCTGCTTTCAGGTGGCGTAGACATCAAGGAATTTACATGGGCATTTGGCAGGCGAGAGGTTGCGTGGTCACATCCATCAATACACTTTGACGTGCGCATTAGTGGGTGGGCTATGGACTGCCTGCGGTCCGTCCTACATAATGGCCACTTTCTGGCCTGTTCGTCCTCATTTTGTGTGTTTTGCCCCCTATTGCGGCCCCTCCGCAGGCCATGCCCACCCCCCGTGTCGAGTCTTGAGTAAGGCACTCGGCTGCATGCTTAAACATGCCAAGCCTGCGCGAAATCCGCGCAAGTCCCGGCAAAATCCCTCGCAGTCAATTCCATGAATCGACAAACTGGATTACGCATTACGCATTTTGAAATACAAATAATTCCATGAATCAGGCCCGCAGTTGGCAAACTCTTTATCTTCAATTCCTAAACATCTCTCCTACTCGAAGTCTGTGAAATTGGAGCCAAAATGACTGCTAATTCACTTTCCATTGATTATAAGAACCAAACGTCTTTCCCTTTTAATCACTTCACACATTTTGCAGTGCAAACAAAGGTTTTGCAATGTTAGTCCAGTTTGAATATCACAACAAATGCAACTTTTGATAGTTTGATTTGGACTATTTGGAAAGAGTATACAGAGATTCGAGAAGTTAGCTCAAAGTTGCCTATATTATGCCATAAATTCTATATCTATGTTTAGACCTCTGTCTTTTACTTTACACATCTTCAGATGTTTGAGCTCACATGTTATTCTTTTTGTGGTTTGAGATGACACCTTTCAATCCCATCACCAACACACTCTGAAGTGTATGCTCTTTGTATATGAAGTGGCAACTGACTGTTGTTTCTGTTTTGTGGTTCAAGATTGTACATCTATGTCGGTCTATTCTTGGATACAGCTCCTAGCAAGTTTGAACAACATGCTTTCCTTGAAGGCCATTCTTACATCGGATGTTGAACATGACAACTAGCCTATCTGCCGTTGCATGTCCATTCTATATGTCTTATTTGGTTCTGAGGGGGTTATAGAAGATTTGGAAGAGGTATGTTGGCCTTTTTTGCATCTCCCAACATTGTATTTGTATTTTGTATTCAGTTTGATTTCGTCAAAGCGCTGAAGAAGTTTAAACATAGAATTGCACATTTTAGACTTTGTACAATACAGTGGAGTTAATCATCAGGCAATGGAACATAGAAGGCACACTCCGTCGTTTGAGCGAGTGGGGAGACAGTGAGTTTTCAGATTGACTTGGAAAACGCTGACAATTAAGGAAGAGTGGATAAAGAAAGGAAGAGAGGTCCAGTGCTTGGGTGCAAACAAAGCTAAATAATGGAAACAGGAAGCGGTGGAGGGAGGTTTACGGACCCAAAGTAAGGGCTGGTTGTGAGAGGATAACGCACAGGGGGTGATTACAGGGATACTAAGGAGGAGTGATAGAAAAGGGCGAGATTATGGATGCATTTATATACAACCAAGAGAAAAGGGAATAGGTTAAGAGAAGCAAAAGAAAGAAGATATCTAGAGACAAAAAGAAATAAATGAATGAGCGAGGACACCGTTAAAAGAGTAGATATATAGATGAGTTATAAACAGAGGAAAGGAAAGCAAGATGAGAAGCAGGAAGACCAAGGAGGAGATCTGAGGATTAATCATTGCGTGAAAAAACAAGAGAGGTGATTAGAAATACATTAGCATGGGAAGAGTGTTACGGGTGGGCATGGTGGATTTTGAATGGAGCAAAATGACAAGAACGGGCAGTGTTAAAAATATAAAGATAAAACGAGAGAGAGGAGTCACAAATATATCTATGTTACAGGCAGATGAGGATATTAGAAGAGAGCAGGGGAAAAGAAAGGGAAGAAGAAGGGAGGGGTAAGGGGATAGGAGTAGCAGGAATGAAGAGGTCTTTAGGTTGGGAAAGGTAAAGGCGGAGGAAGGGGTAGGCCATCCATAGTTGGATGACAGAGAGAACAGACAATAGCACAAAGTGAATCAGAAAAGGGGGAAAAAGACAAAGATGTGTGTGTCATCAGTGTAAATGTGGTAAGAACGTGTGTAAGAGGATATGAGAGTAGACATGGGGTATCATAAAGGGTGAACAGAAGAGGACCAAGAACATCTGTTCTTGGTCCTTGAGGAATGCCATAGAGAGGACAGGCGGAAGAATTATAACCAGACAAAGTGATAGAGTAGAATCTCTTCTAGACATAGGAATGAAACCATTTAAGGACAGAACCAGAACAACTAAGGGAGGTGAGATTGGAAAGGAGAACAGAGTGATCAACCTTATCAAAGGCAGCTGATAGATTGAGAAGAAGGAAAGGGAGCTTGGGGTGAAAAGCAGAGAGAAGAGCATTGGATAAATGCAGAAAAGCAATATTGGTAGAGTGAGAGGAGCAGATACTGCACTGGAGAGACAGAAGAAGAGAATGGGTATTAAGATAGGAGGAGTCCTGCGAATAAACAGTGTGGTTGAGAAGCTTAGGATAGGTAGAATTGTGGTATGCTTAAATGAAGAAGGAAAACTGGATTTGCTGATAGATGAATTGATGAGACAAGTGAGATATCGGATGATATGAGGATAGATTTGAGGGAAGTGGGAAGTGGATCCAGAGAAGAGGCCGAAGGATGAGCATGGTCAAGGTGGGAGGTTGTGTCTAGAACAGAGAGGGTCAAAAAGGAAAGGAGTGAGAGGAAAGTAGCAGGTGGGAAGGAAGAGCAAAGAGAGCCCACTTTGTGAAATAATTAGCAAAATAAAAGTTGGAAAGAGAAAAAAGGAGATGTAGGCTCCTGTTCTTATGTTTTCCTGATCAAGTGGAAGTGCATCTCTCTTCACAAATGTTACTTGGTTGCTTGTATGCAATTAGGGAAGCTTCTTTGGCAGCGCCTTTCAGGTCATCCTCACTACTAAGTATTGGTTATAAGTCCTCATCAATTCTATACAGTTGTTATTTGTGCATGATAGGTGATAACCAACCAAGGGTTTTGGTTTGATATTTTTGCTGGCTCTATTTAGTAATAGTTTGTCTCTATTGTAGCAGGTTGCCTTTGGGTATTTCCAATGCACGATCAAATCACCTGTCAATTTGTCTCATTTTGTGACCCATTGGAACAGATGTGTTCGTATTTGATGGGTTGACTTGGCTGTAGATAAAACGACTTTGTGTGGGTCCAATGGATATTTTCCATTGCAGGCAAGTGTTCATGACCTTGGGTTTCTTGTAAGTAGCTGGAAGGAGAAGGGTGGCTGTCACAAACCGCAGGCTGCAGCATTTTCCCCGCATTTCCCTGTGATCTTAGGTGTGCCTGGAGTGTGAGACTACGTCCATTACTATTTAACACATGGTAATGGCCCAGAGCGGAGAAGCCCGGCAGGAGAAGGGAGGCTGTCACAAGCCAGGGGATACTAGTCTCACTGCCTTTGTGTGAGGCACAGGACTGAGTGGCTGATGACTAGCCTGCAGACCTGCCTTGATTGAACTGGCGGTATTGGCTAAATTGGTTTTGATAAACCCCTTGCACATAGTGTAGAATTCTGCAACCTGTGAATTGTGGGATGGTCTGACGGTGTCAGTCCGCTTTAGCAAGTTTTAGCAAGTTATATGCTTTTAGTTTTTAGTTTTCCTGACTGCCAGTGTGTTTATGGATATGAGTGAGGAACTCACTGACCTACTAAGGGTGGAAGGCAGCCTGGTGCGTTGGCAAAGAATAATCTCATGAAGCATGCTGTCTAGTTATTTTTAACAAAATGTGAATGATACACTGACTGGGGCTGGGGTTGAACAGTGGCATGGAGAAGAAGCTTTAGCTGGGCTGTCCTCTCCCCTGATTGCTGTGCTTGCTCAAGTGTCAGGGTTTATCTCTGTGCAGATATTGTGAGTGAAATCATTTGTGGAATCCGGGCTAGCCAAGTGGGAATAACTGACACTACTTTATGAACCCTACGCTGCTGAAAGGATACATTTATTTTATTGTCATCCTCTTGCCAAGTGGAAATTAAAATCACTGCCCTATGACTAGTTCTATCACCAGCAACAGAAATTGTACCGGTAGCCTCATAAGGTCCCTAAGTTACCCGGGTGTACTGATTGTTGCTATTGTTGCATTGTGCCATAATTGTTGTGACTGCTGCCTGCTATTGGAGATTTTCCTTTACTGACTTTGGTACTGTTGCAAGTAGGGTGGGGAGACGTACTATGTCTGGTCTACCTCACTTGTGTATTCTTTGCTGCCATGTATTCGTTGTGCTCCTTTGTTTGTGCATCCTTTTGTCATATCTTGAATCTTGTCATCTGTTAATAGTATGTCTATTTTGCCAAAAGAACGGCAGAAATATTTTGAGCCTATTAATGAAGTAAACACATTAATTTCAGAAAATAAAAATCTAATCCAGGACATATGTAGTTTAGATGATCCTATAACCCATGAGGAGAAGGATGGAAAACGGCGTGAGAAAATGCCTCAAGGGCAGAGGACATGAGAAAGTGAGTAGGATAAGATTCTGTTGGTAGGTGCAGGGTCTCATTATGTTGCAATGTGATGGAGTGATGAGCCCATTGAACCTTTGTGGGATGATTCAGCCAGTTATGGGTTAACATCTAATGCCGGGTGCCCTGCTGTGTACAACAGGTGAATGACCCCTTGCTGGCCTTCGAGGTGGGGAAAAGAGTGAGACATGTTATTCTTTCTGCATCAATGGTTGATCCAAGTACTCCTAAAAATAAAGCTGGAGATTTGATTGAGTTCCATCCATTGTTTGTTACTGATGGTCACAATAAGGATATGATCAAACAAGAGCAGTCTGTGAATCGTATTGACCTTCAAGAACCTACAGAAGTATTACCAGTGACATTTATTCTAGATTCCAGTATAGGGAACTATGCAAGTAAGGATGATCAGGGACTGATTATTACTCCCCTGGGGGACACTGCCAAACACCTATAACAGTATCTAGAGAGCCCTTAGTGGATCTGCAGTATTTGCAGCACCGTTTGGCGGGGCAGGATGAAGAGAACGTCATAATTGACTCCTGTATCACTTTAACTAATACGTTTTCTCCATTAATTATACAGGAAGATACCTGCTCTGGTATTGATGGAAAGAAAGGGGTGCATACCAAAGAATTAAGGATGGATATTTATTTATTTGAATTTTTATATATTGCGCCACAAGCCCAGAGGCCTCAGAGAGCACAAAAGGCAAAAACAAGACAGACAGGGACAGGATTGGGGTAAGGGGCGATCCAGTTCTGACATTCAAGAGGCAGCAGAGCAAAGCAGCAGTAGAAGGCAGTGGAATTAGTCAGGGGGAAGGTTGAAGAGATGAGTCTTCAGCTTTTTTTTTAACTCAGCAGTAGTTGCAGTGGCTCTTGGGGTGTTTGGGAGTGTGTTGCAAGCAATAGGACCTAGGGCATTGAAACTGCGACTGCCGGCTTTGGCCAGTCTAAACCTCGACTGCAATGGTTTAAGTTGATTCTTAGATCTAAGGGTGGATGAGGGGACGTAATGCAGAAGGTGATCAGTAAGATATTCTGGAGCTGTGAGTACACATTTATGAGTCAGTGCGAGAAGCTTATGTGCAACTCTGTGCTTCGCAGGAAGCCAGTGAAGTTCCCACCTTGAGGATATTGTGTGAATGTTATGTTAAATCTATTGTTGTAAAGAACAGGGTGGGCAAAAATGAACCTTGGATACATGTTAAATCATTTTGGGCAAATTCTAAGCTTAAGTTCCAGAAAACAATCAAGGGCTGTGATAGGGGGAGGTGTGTGCCCCAACTTCCTGTCCCTGCAAGACTGTGAACCTAGACATAAAGAAGGAGCTTAGTGCCCTTAAGTCATCCTGGCCTGCTAGCATTCTACAAGACCTGGTGAGGGAAATCAGAGTCTTGACAGGATGTGTACAGTCACTGCTACTTGCTAGTAGCAGGGTTGAAGAGCTCCAAGCAAATAAGGATAGCAAGGCCACTTCAAGTGCATGACAGTATGAGGGTAATTATTCTAAAGTCTCTAATGCCTCTGTATTCTCATGTATGCACCTACAGAACACTGTACCAATTCACTTAAAGAAACAGGCCTTATTAACTTGGTTTTGCCCCATTGTTGATGTCATCAATTGACAAATTGCTCGGAACAACGCTAATACTCCCAAAGCCAATAGGGGTCTTCCGTTTAGACAACCTATGAGGAAAAGGAGGGAGGATGGAAAAGCCTTAAGCAAGAATGTAGGTCCAGTAAGGGATGATGCATCATCAGTAACTATATACAATGTCCCTAGATCATCATCTAGTGCTTTAAAGTCACAGGCCTCTATGATAAATAAATGTTTACATTGAATCAGGACGCCATGGACGGTGCTTCTATTATTAGGGAGGATATTGTTAAATATGTCACAGGAATATGCCAAATAATATTTATGGTAGTATACATATGTTCTTGGTTAGTAGGCAATTGACCGATGGGCTTTTAGCCATTGATTTACCGACTTAGTCACCTCTGGTCCGCAAAAGGGGTGTACCGAATAGAATATGTAATTATTCTGCTGAATACCAAATGGTTGGACAAGTGTTGCCTCTTTAATTCATAAAGGCAAGAAAAATGCTTTGTAAATGAAAAACACAATTTCAAATATGTGCATTCTTTGTCATGTCGTAAAGTTTGGAGAGATCTTTCTAATTATGCAAGGATGCTCTCTCCTTTGGAGAATTCCATTTGTTGTGACTTCAAAGAGATGATAAAAGGCTGTAGTTCAAAAACATTTACGAGCTATAATGTGAGAATGAGTGCGATACTTAGAGATCTTGGGGTGGAACAATGGGACCTGGTAATGTGTCCATGTTTTGTGACAAAGAAATTACTGGAACGAGATTGGATCAATACTGTCTCTGAATTATCCAAATATAGTACCTACCGTGAATATGCTAAATTCTCCAGAAAACGAGATGGTTGCTGTTTACATTTGAACATTTTCCCTTGCAATATCACTCATAGATATTATATGCGTTTTAAGCTCAATCAAATGAAAACATTAGAACTGACGAGATTTTGGGGTGCAAATAAGGACAATTATCCTTCAAAATCATGTAGATTTTCTAAATGTGAAGCAACTGATGAGACATTAAAGCATCCCATTTTAGAATGTGTCCATTTTAACAATGCACAGTCAAAATTTGTATTGAAATTAGGTAATATGCAATTTGATGACTGTATGGATTTCTTATGGAACCGTTTAATGCAAGGACAATGTAAACCACTGATGTATGCACTTGTAGCATTTTTAAAGATAATTAAACAAGAAATTGAGCTCATGTCTTAACCCAGTTCTTTGTGTAATCAAAGAGCCTTATGATTTTAGATGTGTATCAGGATTTTATGTTTGTATAGTGTTGTTCTTATTATGATAGTAAAGAGTATAAGTGTATTGGCATATGGTCAATACCGCTTTTAAGTCATGTACACTTTCTATAATATTTTTATGCTGTGAATATATGAGCTAATGTAGTTTGCTGATTTGCACAATTGAGAATTTGCACATCTGAAACTCAGCACTTTAAGTATGTATATACTTCTGCATCAGTAGTCTTTGATGTACATGTGTATATGCAACTATTTTGGTGATGTACTTCTAAAACTGTGGCTTTGCAAATGTATGTAATATATGAAGAACAAAAAAATATTACTGCAATGAGAAACAACTTTGTAAAGGTTGTTTAATAACCAAAAACAAATATTTGTGCATTTCTCTTCTGTGTTGTCTACAGAAGATGTTTGTGCAAACCATGAAAGCAATACATTATCAGAAAAAAAAAACAGTTCAATAACCGCACAGTTTGTATTGTTGTGCATTCATAGGTGTCACTTATTGGGCAAGACCCAAGTAAATAAGACTACCCCAAAAGTATTGTATGCATATGGGGAGGCTGGGATGTGTCTACACATACTTTTAAATGTGCCTTTCGGGCATACCCATCTTTAACCTTCAGGCTCCAGCAAGGTGTTGAAACACAAAAGGAGTGATTGGATCAATTAGCACCCTGCTGACTGCTGAAGTGCTATTGAATACACACCTTTGGGATGCTAAAGCCATGCTTTCTAACTGTTTTACTAAGAGAAAATTAGACATGTGAAAATTTTCTTTCCATTAATAGATAGTATGTATCTTTGTGTTTTGGTTGTGGTATGTGTGTAGTGTTTTGGTGCATGGTAAAATACTCCATATAAACATATAAAGGGAATGCTGAGTCCTCCATGTTTCTTGAATGATCCTATAAGGAAGGGACTCTGCCAAATGTCAGATCTTTAATTAGCATGTGCATGTTTATTGTGCTTATTTGTTCATCTTGTACATCCATTTGGTCCAATGTTTCTAAATTGTATACTTGTAACGCCTCATTTTTATTACACGCATGCCCCTCTGTTTTAACACTCTGATGTTGGGAGGAATATTTCTGCTCCCACAGACTGGGGCATTGTGGTCAAACATATATATTTTTTAAACTGCCAATCTAATAGACACATTCTTTAGTAACACCTGTAATTTTTACCCAATTCAAAGGACTGATTTTTTTTTTATGACAAGCACATCTCTGACGCAGACACACTTCCCACTGAGCCATCTTACTTGCATCATATCCTTGGCCTTTAAGCTGAATACAGTTCTTTGCTGCAGGCACAGTACCTCCTGAGGTTTCTTTCTCTGAGTGCAGCAGTTATATTAATCCACTTAATTATATTACTTGGATAAGGAATTAGGGGCATGGAACTGGCAAATTTTAGATTACACACACAGGACATTAGCAAATCAATATGTGTCTAAGAAAATACAATTGTCCAATAGCGACTTTTTAAGATATTGTTCCAGTTCAATGGTTTTCAAAGCAAAACATAAGGGAGATCAGAGGCATCCCATTGCACATCCAAGATATTGAGTTTTTCTTCTGCTCACACTGCCCCATCAAACCATTAGATTAAAGTCTGTCTGTCCAGCACATGAAGGGTCGAGACTTTGTTTGCACTTTCAAACCTTTGCTCTGACTGTTCTTAATCAAATAAGTGACAGCAGCATTGGTTTACTTATCCTTTTAGAGGATTAACATGACATGCATGAATGATTCCAGGCACAGTCAAAACAGTACTTAATGTACTTTGTAAGGGAGGCTATTCAGCTTAGAGGGAACAAAAGCCGAATATCTCATTTTAAGCTGGAATTTGGTTGAATACATACTCAAAGCTGAATTTCAGCACACCTTTAGCACTCAAATAGTTTTAAGGAGATACCCACCGGCTCAGGCAATCTTGGGGGGCAGGCAAAAAAATTGCCAGGATGAGGGCAAGAGACCTTTTTGGTTGAGCACCTCTAACTCCACAATCACGTGTGACGATGGTGTGGGATTGGAGGGGGTCGATTGACCCATTTCAGGCAAAGTGCAGGACAATATAACATCCTCATGTAGGTCGATTTCATGGAATATTATGGGTATCCAAAAGCAGTTAGAGGATTCAAATTGGTGTTAGTTTATAAGGGAGTTCCACCTTATCTACTTGCAAGACACTTGCAGGGTAATTCATAGAATTTCGCAGAAAAGTGTCGCAATCGGCTGGCGCAGAGTGTCCGCGTGCGATTGACTGCGCCAGGCACGTGCGATAAAACCGATTTCCGCGCACAGCGTATTCATGGATTTCATGCTCCCAAACCAGCCGTGGCGCAGAGTATCGCAGCGACCCTGCAGCAGCGCCAGTAACGCCCCCAAGAACGCCCTCGCGCAAGGAAAAGCCAGCAAAATCGCTAAATCATCGCAAAGGGCTGCGCTAACCCTGGACCAGTTTACAGGGCAGCCAAACAAGGAATGCAAAGCGGGTAACGTGCATATCAGGGGTACACGTGAAGTCATACACGCGATTAGCCAGGGTAAGTGTATTACAGGGGTACACGTGAAGTCATACACGCGATTAGCCAGGGTACGTGTATTACAGGGGTACGCGGGAAGTTTAACACGCGATTGGCCAGGGTACGTGTATTACAGGGGTACGCGGGAAGTTTAACACGCGATTGGCCAGGGTACGTGTATTACAGGGGTACGCGGGAAGTTTAACACGCGATTAGCCAGGGTAAGTGTATTACAGGGGTACACGTGAAGTCATACACGCGATTAGCCAGGGTACGTGTATTACAGGGGTACGCGGGAAGTTTAACACGCGATTGGCCAGGGTACGTGTATTACAGGGGTACGCGGGAAGTTTAACACGCGATTAGCCAGTGTAAGTGTATTACAGGGGTACACGTGAAGTCATACACGCGATTAGCCAGGGTACGTGTATTACAGGGGTACGCGGGAAGTTTAACATGCGATTGGCCAGGGTACGTGTATTACAGGGGTATGCGGGAAGTTTAACACGCGATTAGCCAGGGTAAGTGTATTACAGGGGTACGCGGGAAGTTTAACACGCGATTAGCCAGGGTACGTGTATTACAGGGGTACGCGGGAAGTTTAACACGCGATTGGCCAGGGTACGTGTATTACAGGGGTACGCGGGAAGTTTAACACGCGATTGGCCAGGGTACGTGTATTACAGGGGTACGCGTGAAATTATACACGCGATTAGCCAGGGTACGTGTATTACAGGGGTACGCGGGAAGTTTAACACGCGATTGGCCAGGGTACGTGTATTACAGGGGTACGCGGGAAGTTCAACACGCGATTGGCCAGGGTACGTGTATTACAGGGGTACGCGGGAAGTTTCACATGCGATTTGGCCAGGTACGTGTATTACAGGGGTGCGTGGGAATTATCACACGCGATTTGGCTTGGTACGTGTATTACAGGGGTGTGCGGGAATTATCACACGCAATCAGGCTGGGTGGGTCCTCACAGGTGTTCCCTGTACACCCTCCACAGCCCCTGCAGGCAGCCCACAAAACAGGGGACTACCCTGCACACCTGCTCATGTCCCCCTGCACCCCCACCCCCCAGCAGTGCAGGGGCACCCTCCACCAGGCCCCCACTCATGTCTCCCACCACCCCCACCCCCCAGCCACCAGGGTCACCCTCCACCAGGCCCCCACTCATGTCTCCCACCACCCCCACCCCCCAGCAGTGCAGGGGCACCCTCCACCAGGCCCCCACTCATGTCTCCCACCACCCCCACCCCCCAGCAGTGCAGGGGCAGCCTCCACCAGGCCCCCACTCATGTCAAGCCACCACCCCCACCCCCCAGCAGTGCAGGGGCAGCCTCCACCAGGCCCCCACTCATGTCTCCCACCACCCCCACCCCCCAGCCACCAGGGTCACCCTCCACCAGGCCCCCACTCATGTCTCCCACCACCCCCACCCCCCAGCAGTGCAGGGGCACCCTCCACCAGGCCCCCACTCATGTCTCCCACCACCCCCACCCCCCAGCAGTGCAGGGGCACCCTCCACCAGGCCCCCACTCATGTCTCCCACCACCCCCACCCCCCAGCAGTGCAGGGGCAGCCTCCACCAGGCCCCCACTCATGTCTCCCACCACCCCCACCCCCCAGCAGTGCAGGGGCAGCCTCCACCAGGCCCCCACTCATGTCTCCCACCACCCCCACCCCCCAGCACTGTGGGGCACCTGCCAGCAGGCCCCCACCCATGTCCAACTCATGTCTCCCACCACCCCCACCCCCCAGCACTGTGGGGCACCTGCCAGCAGGCCCCCACCCATGTCCAACTCATGTCACCCACCACCCCCACCCCCCAGCACTGTGGGGCACCTGCCAGTAGGCCCCCACCCATGTCCAACTCATGTCTCCCACCACCCCCACCCCCCAGCCACCAGGGTCACCCTCCACCAGGGCCCCACTCATGTCTCCCACCACCCCCACCCCCCAGCACTGTGGGGCACCTGCCAGTAGGCCCCCACCCATGTCCAACTCATGTCTCCCACCACCCCCACCCCCCAGCACTGTGGGGCACCTGCCAGCAGGCCCCCACCCATGTCCAACTCATGTCTCCCACCACCCCCACCCCCCAGCCACCAGGGTCACCCTCCACCAGGGCCCCACTCATGTCTCCCACCACCCCCACCCCCCAGCAGTGCAGGGGCACCCTCCACCAGGGCCCCACTCATGTCTCCCACCACCCCCACCCCCCAGCAGTGCAGGGGCAGCCTCCACCAGGCCCCCACTCATGTCCCCTATCACCCCCACCCCCCCGCCACCAGGGGCACCCTCCACCAGGCCCCCACTCATGTCTCCCACCACCCCCACCCCCCAGCAGTGCAGGGGCAGCCTCCACCAGGCCCCCACTCATGTCCCCTATCACCCCACCCCCCCGCCACCAGGGTCACCCTCCACCAGGCCCCCACTCATGTCTCCCACCACCCCCACCCCCCAGCAGTGCAGGGGCACCCTCCACCAGGCCCCCACTCATGTCTCCCACCACCCCCACCCCCCAGCCACCAGGGTCACCCTCCACCAGGCCCCCACTCATGTCTCCCACCACCCCCACCCCCCAGCACTGTGGGGCACCTGCCAGCAGGCCCCCACCCATGTCCAACTCATGTCTCCCACCACCCCCACCCCCCAGCCACCAGGGTCACCCTCCACCAGGCCCCCACTCATGTCCCCTATCACCCCCACCCCCCCGCCACCAGGGGCACCCTCCACCAGGCCCCCACTCATGGCTCCCACCACCCCCACCCCCCAGCAGTGCAGGGGCACCCTCCACCAGGCCCCCACTCATGTCTCCCACCACCCCCACCCCCCAGCACTGTGGGGCACCTGCCAGTAGGCCCCCACCCATGTCCAACTCATGTCTCCCACCACCCCCACCCCCCAGCACTGTGGGGCACCTGCCAGCAGGCCCCCACCCATGTCCAACTCATGTCTCCCACCACCCCCACCCCCCAGCCACCAGGGTCACCCTCCACCAGGGCCCCACTCATGTCTCCCACCACCCCCACCCCCCAGCAGTGCAGGGGCACCCTCCACCAGGGCCCCACTCATGTCTCCCACCACCCCCACCCCCCAGCAGTGCAGGGGCACCCTCCACCAGGCCCCCACTCATGTCTCCCACCACCCCCACCCCCCTGCCACCATGTGCAGCCCCCACCAGGTCCTCACAATGTGCGTAATGGTCAGCCTCCACAGCCAAAAAGCCCTACCAAGTAACCCATTCACCCACATGGAAATGGAAATCACATGTTACACCCCCAATGTTCATGAAGCAAATGAACCCATGTCCGTCACACACATATTTTCCAATTGAATGGGAAAACACACAACATGACATGCATGAAACCAATGAGATGAAACCACACAGTGAACAATGTAAAAAAAAATGTATTAGAAAAAAATACGAATGCTAAAGAAAGAAAACTAACTACAATGTAAATGTGAAAAAAGAAGCTGCATGTCCGCATAAAAACACAAAACTAGAAAATCTAATCCAAAAAATTTTGTCCAAAGTGAAATGCCAAAACTCTCCGTGCAACAAAGAACTATGTACAAAAATAAAAAGGGTCCATCATCACAACAGAACTAAGGAAACCTCCTAAAAAACCTACCTAAATATCAACTATATACAAAAAGTGGAGCAGTGTCCGTCGACTCCAAATCATAAGAAAAAACAAAGGAAACCTAAAACTAAAGAACTATATACAAAGGCGGCGGGCAAGTCCAGCGGCTCACTCTGTGGTGTTCCGGGCCAGGGCATCATCGAACTCCTGTTCGATGTCCCGGAGGCGGTCCAGTTCCATGGCCCCGAGGGTCCGCAGGGACGACGCCGTGTCCTCCTCCAACCCCCTGCGGATTGCCTCGAGGCACTCGGCCCGCCTCAGGGCCCTCCGCATGGAGTTCTCCGCCCTGACCATTGTGAGCCGCGCCTCTTCCGCCCGCCGCCGCTCCGCACCTATGGCGTGGCACAACCGCTGCCACACGGAAGACACTCTCTGTCCTGGGTCCTCCTGCCCTCCGGCCGTTGCCTGCCCCTCCGATGTCGAAGGCCCCGAGCCTTCATGGCTCCCACCATCTTGCTGCTGCTGCTGCTCTGCCTCTGCCCGTGCACTGCCTCCTGCTGCCTGCACATCCTCCGCCGGCTGGGGTGCAGTTGTTGATGTGGCCACCCCTGCTGGAACAGAAGACTCCCGACTGGAATCCCATCGCTCCACAGCCCAGCCCCAGGACCCAGTTGCCCACCCACTCCTGCCTCTGGGGTTGTCATGTCGGGGCTAACACCATCTGTGACCACTGACAACCCCCGGCCAGAGAGGCAGAGGGGCACCAGCTTCAGTGCCACCGAAGTTGGTGTCCTGGTGGAGCAAGTCCTGGGGCAGTATGATGCCCTCTTTGGAAGTTCCCGCGCCGACAAGGAAGGACGGACTCGGATCTGGACAGACATCGTGACTGCCATCAACGCGGAGGGGGTGGCAGTCCGGGATTTACAACATGTCAGGAAGCGCTGGGAGGACTTCAGGTCCAGGACCCTGAACAAGGCCCGGCGCCTCTTGAAGGCAGCGGATGCCAAGGGGCGCCGGGGCCACTTGTCGGAAGAACAGATGGGGGTCCTGGAACGCATATCCCCAGCGCTCCACGTCCAGGTCCTAGAGAAGCAGAGCCGTCTGGAGTCGAGCGGTGAGTGTACATGCATCCTGGTTGTGAGCAGGGCGTGTGGTGATCATTCCCCATTGTGCCGGTTGCACATCTGTTTGTATGGGGTGGAGTATGGGTGGGGGTGTACAGGGCCGTGGGGCTGACACATGCGAGGGCTGTAATGTGTGAGACATGGATGGTGCTTGTGTGTGTGGGCTTGCATGGCAAATGCAGTTGTGCGTGCACACATGTTTGGATGAATGTGTATGTAAGTAGACATGTCCGTGATGTCAGGCATGTATGTTGTTTTCGGCTGCATGTATGAGCACTGTGTACATGTGCATGTGTGTGTATTTGTCAAAGGTGCAACAGTGATGCTACATGGATGCATGTGACAGCGGTATGTGGAAGCCTGATTGGCAGATGTGACATGGATGCCCGTCTGAACAGTGCGACACTTGGCAGAGGTGTAGACATGCATGCAAGTGTGGTGGTGTGTGTACATGTGTGTTGCACTTCCTGTGTTGCATGTGATGTATGGCTCCCCTTTGGCTGCTGATGCTGTTGTATGTGTAGGGATGGTGGTGGCAGTTGCGATATGGCTGTGGTATGGCTCATGTGTGCCAGTTGCAATGACATGTGTGTTGGGGATTGTGATGACATGTCTGAGGTTTGCCAATGCCACTCATGTGCAACTGTCATGCGTGTATGTGTCCATTGTACAGTGCCCTGATGCCTGTGTTTTGTTTCTCCCTGTCTGCAGCGTCAACTGATGAAGAGGGCGGAGAAGGTGCTGTGGAGCACAGCGGCGGGGATCCGACCGCCAGCCGGAGACGCAAGGCCCGGCTCCCCTCCCGTGTTGTCATCTCGTCGGGGAGTGAGGAGTCCGGTGCCGCGTCCCAGGCCGCAGCTGCCGGGGGGAGGTCCAAGAGGCGGAGGTTGCAGTTGGACTCCTCGGCAGCAGAAGGGGCAGCTGGGACCCCACAGGGCCCAACAGGGGAAGATGGCACAGAGTCATCCAGGTTGGTGGGGGGTTTGGTGGAGGAGGGGGCCGCGCAAGCACCAGAGACGGGGTCTGGAGGTGGGGATCCCACTGGTGCTAGTGGTGCAGTCCAGGACCAGGGACAGGAGGCAGCACAGGCGGCCGCGGAGGTGCCTGTGTGCAATCCTGTCCCCGATCCTGTCCCTGCATCATCTTGCACCAGCAGGGATGCCTACGTCCAGACCCGTTTTCAGGCAGGGGATGAGCTGACGTCAACTGGCCTTCCTCTGCCTGCGGACGTGGCCATCCGGGACCGGGTTGAGCCTGTCCTGGCTGGTGTGGCGTTGCGTCAACGGGCCATGCGAGGTGACCTGCAGTCTTTTCATGGAGAGACTGCACGTCATCTCGAATGGCTCGTTGACCACGTCAGCCTGCTGGGACAGGTCACCCAGACCGGATTCCGCTGTCTGATGGGGCTTGCTCCGACCCCCTCCTCAACTGGACCCCCTACGCGCCAGTCGTCCTCTGTGCCATCTTCCCACCCATCAGTCACCTGGGTGCCCTGTGGAGCTGCCTCTGACAGTGCGGCCAGGCTGGTGGAGGAGGCATCCCTGCCACAGTCGGGAGTCGGACGTCCAGCAGGGGTGGCCACATCAACAGGTGCACCCCAGCCGGCGGAGGATGTGCAGGCAGCAGGAGGCAGTGCACGGGCAGAGGCAGAGCAGCAGCAGCAGCAAGATGGTGGGAGCCATGAAGGCTCGGGGCCTTCGACATCGGAGGGGCAGGCATCGGCCGGAGGGCAGGAGGACCCAGGACAGAGAGTGTCTTCCGTGTGGCAGCGGTTGTGCCACGCCATAGGTGCGGAGCGGCGGCGGGCGGAAGAGGCGCGGCTCACAATGGTCAGGGCGGAGAACTCCATGCGGAGGGCCCTGAGGCGGGCCGAGTGCCTCGAGGCAATCCGCAGGGGGTTGGAGGTGGACACGGCGTCGTCCCTGCGGACCCTCGGGGCCATGGAACTGGACCGCCTCCGGGACATCGAACAGGAGTTCGATGATGCCCTGGCCCGGAACACCACAGAGTGAGCCGCTGGACTTGCCCGCCGCCTTTGTATATAGTTCTTTAGTTTTAGGTTTCCTTTCATTCTTATTATTATTTGGAGTCGACGGACACTGCTCCACTTTTTGTATATAGTTGATATTTAGGTAGGTTTTTTAGGAGGTTTCCTTAGTTCAGTTGTGATGATGGACCCTTGTTATTTTTGTACATAGTTCTTTGTTGCATGGAGACTTTTTACATTTCACTTTGGACATTTTTTTTGATTTGATTTTCTAGTTTTGTGTTTTTATGCGGACATGCAGCTTATTTTTTCACATTTAAATTGTAGTTAGTTTTCTTTCTTTGGCATTTGTATTTTTTTCAATACATTTTTTTTTCCATTGTTCACTGTGTGGTTTCATCTCCTTGGTTTCATGCATGTCATGTTGTGTGTTTTCCCATTCAATTTGAAAATATGTGTGTGACGGACATGGGTTCATTTGCTTCATGTACATTGGGGGTGTAACATGTGATTTCCATTTCCATGTGGGTGAATGGGTTACTTGGTAGGTCTTTTTGGCTGTGGAGGCTGACCATTACGCACATGATTGGGGATTGTGAGGACCTGGTGGGGGCTGCACATGGTGGCAGGGGGGTGGGGGTGCAGGGGGACATGAGTGGGGGCCTGGTGGAGGTTGAGCCTGCACTGCTGGGGGGTGGGGGTGGTGGGAGACATGAGTGGGGGCCTGGTGGAGGGTGACCCTGCACTGCTGGGGTGTGGGGGTGATGGGAGACATGAGTGGGGGCCTGGTGGAGGGTGACCCTGGTGGCTGGGGGGTGGGGGTGATAGGGGACATGAGTGGGGGCCTGGTGGAGGGTGACCCTGGTGGCTGGGGGGTGGGGGTGGTGGTAGACATGAGTGGGGGCCTGGTGGAGGGTGACCCTGCACTGCTGGGGGGTGGGGGTGGTGGGAGACATGAGTGGGGCCCTGGTGGAGGGTGACCCTGGTGGCTGGGGGGTGGGGGTGGTGGGGGACATGAGTTGGACATGGGTGGGGGCCTGCTGGCAGGTGCCCCACAGTGCTGGGGGGTGGGGGTGGTGGGAGACATGAGTGGGGCCCTGGTGGAGGGTGACCCTGGTGGCTGGGGGGTGGGGGTGGTGGGAGACATGAGTTGGACATGGGTGGGGGCCTGCTGGCAGGTGCCCCACAGTGCTGGGGTGTGGGGGTGGTGGGAGACATGAGTTGAACATGGGTGGGGGCCTGCTGGCAGGTGCCCCACAGTGCTGGGGTGTGGGGGTGGTGGGAGACATGAGTTGGACATGGGTGGGGGCCTACTGGCAGGTGCCCCACAGTGCTGGGGGGTGGGGTGGTGGGGGACATGAGTTGGACATGGGTGGGGGCCTGCTGGCAGGTGCCCCACAGTGCTGGGGGGTGGGGGTGGTGGGAGACATGAGTGGGGCCCTGGTGGAGGGTGACCCTGCACTGCTGGGGGGTGGGGGTGGTGGGAGACATGAGTGGGGCCCTGGTGGAGGGTGACCCTGGTGGCTGGGGGGTGGGGGTGGTGGGAGACATGAGTTGGACATGGGTGGGGGCCTGCTGGCAGGTGCCCCACAGTGCTGGGGTGTGGGGGTGGTGGGAGACATGAGTTGAACATGGGTGGGGGCCTGCTGGCAGGTGCCCCACAGTGCTGGGGTGTGGGGGTGGTGGGAGACATGAGTTGGACATGGGTGGGGGCCTGCTGGCAGGTGCCCCACAGTGCTGGGGGGTGGGGGTGGTGGGAGACATGAGTGGGGCCCTGGTGGAGGGTGACCCTGGTGGCTGGGGGGTGGGGGTGGTGGGAGACATGAGTTGGACATGGGTGGGGGACTGCTGGCATGTGCCCCACAGTGCTGGGGGGTGGGGGTGCAAGGGGACATGTGTTGGTGTTCATTAGTTCAAGGAGACATGTGCCTTTGCTGGGGGGCATGCCCATGTTGGGTGGGCTGCCTGCGGGACATGACCAGGGATGCAGGGTAGTCCCCTGTGGTGTGGGCTGCCTGCAGGGGCCGTGGAGGGTGTACAGGGTACACCTGGGAGGACCCACACTGTCAAATCACATGTGGGACTCCCCGGCACCCCTGAAATACACGTACCGTGCAGAAATCGCGTGTTTAACTTCCCGCGCACCCCTGAAATACACGCGCCCAGGCTATTCGCGTGTAAAACTTCCCGCGCACCCCTGAAATACACGCGCCCAGGCTATTCGCGTGTAAAACTTCCCGCGCACCCCTGAAATACACGCGCCCAGGCTATTCGCGTGTGGAACTTCCCGCGCACCCCTGAAATACCCGGGCCCAGGCTATTCGCGTGTGGAACTCCCCGCGCACCCCTGAAATACACGGGCCCAGGCTATTCGCGTGTGGAACTTCCCGCGCACCCCTCAAATTCACGCGCCCAGGCTATTCGCGTGTGGAACTTCCCGCGAACCCCTGAAATACACGCGCCCAGGCTATTCGCGTGTGGAACTTCCCGCGCACCCCTGAAATACACGCGCCCAGCCTATTCGCGTGTGGAACTTCCCGCGCACCCCTGAAATACACGCGCCCAGGCTATTCGCGTGTGGAACTTCCCGCGAACCCCTGAAATACACGCGCCCAGGCTATTCGCGTGTGGAACTTCCCGCGAACCCCTGTAATACACGTAGCCCGCTCCCCCAGGCCCGATCGCGTGAGGAACTTCCCGCGCACCCCTCAAATTCACGCGCCCAGGCTATTCGCGTGTGAAACTTCACGCGAACCCCTGAAATACACGTAGCACGCTCCCCCAGGCCCGATCGCGTGAGGAACTTCACGCGAACCCCTGTAATACACGTAGCCCGCTCCCCCAGGCCCGATCGCGTGTGGAACTTCACGCGAACCCCTCAAATTCACGCGCCCAGGCTATTCGCGTGTGAAACTTCACGCGAACCCCTGAAATACACGTAGCACGCTCCCCCAGGCCCGATCGCGTGAGGAACTTCACGCGAACCCCTGAAATACACGTAGCACGCTCCCCCAGGCCCGATCGCGTGAGGAACTTCACGCGAACCCCTGTAATACACGTAGCCCGCTCCCCCAGGCCCGATCGCGTGTGGAACTTCACGCGAACCCCTCAAATTCACGCGCCCAGGCTATTCGCGTGTGAAACTTCACGCGAACCCCTGAAATACACGTAGCACGCTCCCCCAGGCCCGATCGCGTGAGGAACTTCACGCGAACCCCTGTAATACACGTAGCCCGCTCCCCCAGGCCCGATCGCGTGTGGAACTTCACGCGAACCCCTGTAATACACGTAGCCCGCTCCCCCAGGCCCGATCGCGTGTGGAACTTCACGCGAACCCCTCAAATTCACGCGCCCAGGCTATTCGCGTGTGAAACTTCACGCGAACCCCTGAAATACACGTAGCACGCTCCCCCAGGCCCGATCGCGTGAGGAACTTCACGCGAACCCCTGTAATACACGTAGCCCGCTCCCCCAGGCCCGATCGCGTGTGGAACTTCACGCGAACCCCTGTAATACACGTAGCCCGCTCCCCCATGCCCGATCGCGTGTGGAACTTCACGCGAACCCCTGAAATACACGTAGCCCGCTCCCCCAGGCCCGATCGCGTGAGGAACTTCACGCGAACCCCTGTAATACACGTAGCCCGCTCCCCCAGGCCCGATCGCGTGAGGAACTTCACGCGAACCCCTGTAACACGTATTTTTTGTCAGCGGGTGTCCGTGTTTGTGGGTACCCCTTTGCACGTCATTTTTCCTGGAGGGCCACAGTATGGGACATTCATCATGGCAGTATATAGGTGCTATTTGTTGGCGCACCTTTTGGCGCACATTTCTTACAGCCGCAGAGACGCTACCGCCTCCTTTCTTGTGGCGGTCGTGTTTGTGCCTGTGCGCTGGTTTGAGCGTGCGCTTTTTTCCCCTATTCTATTCCATGAATACGTGTTGTAGGCGAGCGTGTGGGCGTTCCGCGCACTTGTGCCCTGTACTTCCCCCGTGACGCCCACGTTTTGGCTAGTTGTTCCCCATTCCGAGTGTTACGCCCGTGTTCCGCCTACTTTTATTGCGTGCGCCGCGCTATGTGCGAATTTCGCTGTGGCCTGTGCGATTTTCGCTGTGACCTGGCGCACGCTGTTAGATGGCCTGTGCGCCAACGTGCGCCAACGTGCGCCGCGCACTTTTTTTTCGCACATCCGCTGGTTTTCTCGCGCACGGCCTTCCATGAATCGACGTGCGCTGCTTTTCGTGCGATTTTCGCACGTTCACTGCGATTTTCGCTATTCCACTGCGAATCGCACGTTTTTGCCCACTTGCGCCGCGCTAATTATTCCATGAACTGTAGACTTACTGGAAATCCAGGGATATCAATCATTTTCAGTCTCAGCCCAGAAGGGGCTCAGAGTCAGACCGAGCAGTGGCCAGCCTGTTTTGGTCTGTTCTAGTTTAAATTGTAAGGTTGTATCTAGGGATAAAGACTCCTCTGTTGACTTTAAATATCTTAGAGACTCAACCCCTGATGGTCAATATAGTCTATTGTTCAACATCTATAATAGACCAAACTCAATGGCTGATATTAATAGAATTGATGGGTTGGGTAAATCAAGGAATAAGGCAGACTGGAATAAGACACATGTGGTTGCAGGGGACTTTGATCTCCAAATAGAACCACTCCTGGGCCGTAAAGGGTGTGGGAGGACCAGGATGAAGCATGGGGAATACCATTGTTGATTGCCCATCAACACAATAGGGCCCATTGATCTAGAAACATTCCAAATTATGTATGAACTGGGGCTAAGCGCATGTAATGGGTGTTATATAATAATGACCAACCAGCCAAGAGGGTATCCAGTGATATTAACAAATAGGAAATAATAAAAAAAAACATGTTTAACGAACCCTAAACAACTAGAAACACGGAATTGTTAGTAAAAACGATGTATGGGGGTTGGGTAAATAACTAAGCCAGGTGGGGAGGGGATTGGGTTGGGGTTATAAACCTAGGCAAACAGGGGTTTTGCAGGGGGTCCCACCCCAAATGTAAAAAAAAAATGTTTTCAGCATTTAGGGTTTGGTCAAAATGTTTTAGTTAATTCTTTTTTTGTTAAAATCACAGGGAACTGCTGAGGGTACTTATTTTGGCACCAAGGGTTCCTCTCTTATTGATTATGTTCTTATTTTCGCCAGGGAATGGAAAAAGAACATTGCATATGAGGTCTTGAATAAGTACACAAGTGATCATAGACAACTAGCAATAACCTTTTCATTTGTGCATATTCTTGCTGTGGCAGATGGGCCTGATTTGATTAACCAGGCTATTTCTGTCACTGGTCACACTTGTAGATCTGTTCGATAGGTAAAGCTAATGGACCAGAATATTAAACCTGAGCTCTATGAAGTAGTCTTACCACATATTGAACATTTTCTACTTGGAGTGGACCTGGGATTTCAAAATATTAGAGGCTTTTGAGAGGATGATTTGTGGTATCACCCCCTTTGTTACATGTTATTAGCTTACAGTAAAAAAACATGCTATTTCTAATTTGCCTTGGTTTGATCATGAATGTATTCAGGCTAATCTAGGCTTTGGTAGCAAGACTGCCCTCTGGTCCTCCTGTACATAAGATGTTAGTGTGCTCCAGTAGAGCAAACTATAAAAAAAAAATAATCAAAAGGAAAAAAAGATCTGTTCTTAAAATTAGAATGGGAGCATCTTGCAATGGCTTGTGAGAAAGATGTTTGGGTGAAGTTCTCCAAGTTAGACTGTGGTGCCAAATTTAATTGGGATGCATATTGTCCATGTAGTGTTATGGCAGATGCATGGCACAATCATTTCTCGGATTTGTATGGAGGGGGTTTTGATCCAGGACTGCCATGTACCACATAGATTCAATCTTGTAATGAAACCCTAAAGGAAGATGAAGGGCTATCTATCGGTCTAGAAGAAGTTGTAATAGTCATCCATTATGTCCTGCAATTGGGGGTGCGTGTAGAGTATTTCAGTGGATTTCTTCAATGATGAACCACTAATCTTGGTATCCGTTTTATGGAAGCTTTTCTCCAAGTTTATACATGCAAAAACTGATCAAATGTCACAGGGATTAGCTTAAACAGTAGCCATTGATAACAAAGGGGAGGGGGGAGATTACCCTCTATCACTGACAGACAGTACTGGGAATGTTTTTGCAAACATTATTCTAAAACATGTACATGCCTGGGTTGATGACCATGGGCAACCAAAGATTTCTACTATTCATATTTGTTCAAAAGTACACCATCCTGAAGAAGATGAACCTTTATGCCATCTTTGTGGATTTAAACACAGCATTAGATGGTTTACCTTGAGATTTGCTTTGGGAGACCTTAACTGCATCCAAAAAGCCCAAGCCTCTAATCTCGGCTGTTCAGCCATTACATACCGAAAACAAAGCAGTGGTTCAAGGTTTGTTGGAGGGTGAAGTCCTAAGCCAATTCGATGTTATTAAAGGGGTAGGACAGGGGTGTGCCTTGTTCCCTCTTTTGTTTTGTATTTATAGTAAGGAGGTTGTTGTGTCTTTTCTGGTGTATTCTCTAGGCCCTCCTAAAATGGGTTTGGAAAGATTCCCCACACTTTTCTTTGCAGATGAGGCTGTCTAGTTGTCTACATCTCCACGGGGGCTAACAGTTACTATAGGATTATTTGCAAGGATGTGTGAGGATTGGAAGCTGAGCATCAATATTGATGTGATCAATGATATTTGTGATGTCATCTTTGATGTCTGGGGTGTTAGTCGTATCAGTGCACGATGGTGGCGCGAGTTATGGTTGCTTAGTTTACCATAACTGCCGAATTTCAGGTGTTTTTCTATTTTACTTGTAACCATAACTTGTAACCATAATGTCCTTTTAACAATGTTTTTTACTGAATTTCATAGGTTTTTTTTTAGTGCAACTTAACCATAACGTCCTTTTAACAAAGTTTTTTCATTGAATTTCATTGGTTTTTATTAGTCCAACTTAACCATAGCGTCCCTTTAACGATGTTTTTTCAGTGAATTTCATGTGTTTTTACCAGAGTATGCAATTTTCCTACAACTTACTTATCTCATACTTACCAAATATAACAATATTTGTGTCCAATTTACAAAGTGTCACCTTAAAACTCTGCCATTTTCTACCTTCAAGAATCATTTTTAACACTTCTATACCCTTTCTGCAACAATTTCAACTAGTTTTGCATCCGTAGACATCTACGAACATCTGACTTCATTGCGGACCTTCAGGACAGCACCACATGACCATGCGTTGGCGCGCGGCATGATGACGTTTCCGAGAACCCGTCCGCACTTCACGATAAGATCTGTCTTTCGCGGACAATTCGGAACTGCATTTTCTACTGATCTAGGTACTTTCAACATCAAAATTTCCCTTGCACACCTCCTACACCTGTTCATATTCATTATTCATTACCAATCTAGTACACACTACATACTTGGAAGAATTTTATCAAAACGGCTATTTATCTTAAAAATGAAATCAGTTATTGCCATCCCTCCTCCGCAAAAGCCACCACCACCACCAGCTGGAGGAACTTCACAACAAAAAAGAGCAATACTTTCAAAGACAATGACGAGGACCAAGACGATGAGGTAGAGGAAGTGCCTACTTCTAGCACCAAGATCGAATCATGGGTGTGCCAGTTCTTTGCTACTGTCGGGAGTGTACCAAAGGCTAAAGCTACCAAAGTGAAATGCACTGAGTGCACTCAGTCGAAGACTACCTGGACAGTACTCCTAAGGGACCACCTCCATGCACCGCCTCACCAAATCCGATGACTGCAATGCTCTCAGAAAGGCTGTTCCTTTCTCAGCAATTAGTAAGCTGTCCTCATCCACCTCATCTTCCTCAACAAATATTGTAACCACACAGCCTGATGTCTGCGGGCATTGGTGTGTTATATATAAATAAATAAATAAATAAATAAATAAATAAATAAGTGAATAAATAAATAAATAAGGAGGGCTACAGACCATTATCGTCCATTGCAGCCCCTGAAATGGGGGATAAAGGCCATTAGCACCCCTGGTTCCCAAAGTGAGAACCCAGGGTGCTAAAACATAGATTTTCTGCTGTCACAAGGAAGGATTATTCTTCCTATAGCGGGACGCCTACGGCGTCCCGCTGTAGGAATGAAAATCCTTTTCCAAGACAGCCAACATGGAAAGAGAAGGAGGGGCTCTGTACACAGCCCCTCTTCCCTTGCTATGGCAGCCTGCAAAACCCTATGAACATATTACCACAAGCAATTTTTTTCCCTTACAAACCTATCCTACCTTTGAATAACTTTACAGCATAGCCGGTCCCAGATAGACATAGCCACTTTAACACAATTTTTCGTCCCTAGCGGTCATGGCCTGTAACCAGATTGTCCGCATCATGACCTTATGCCATGACCCAGACAATTTGGCTTCTGCCCACGGCTACTGGATATACCTCAGTCACCAAAGGTATTTGACTATTTTTTGTACCTACATTATTACACTTGTACAAAATAAAACATAGGCACATTTGCAAAACCATACATTAATAGCCTTGCCAATGCTCCTCACAAGTTTGCTCGAAATCTGCCCATGTTTTTTTTTTTTAAAGTGTCAAAATGTATGTACATACTATAGTCCCCACTTGACAAAATCTATTCAGTCTTTCCACAAACATTGAAGGGTGGGTCTATAATGTTTCTCAAAACCTTTGTCCACTTTCGTCAAATAGCAACAAAGTTATAAGCCATCTAAACATGTTAAGACCCCCCCTAATTTCGCCCCCTCTTGAGAAAACCCCACCAAACTTTAGAAAACCATTTATATCTAGATCCAAAATCGTGTTGTCAAATGTTGTGCAGATTCGTGAAATGACACCACATTTATATGCCTTTACAATATTTTGGGACCTCCCTCTAATTTTGCCCGCTCTTGACAGAATCCCACAAAACTTTGCAAAACCATTCAGGATCAGTTCTAGAAAAATATTGCAAAATTACATGCAGTTTCATTGGATGGCACAAAAGTTATAAGCCATCCAAAAATTGCTTTTCCCCAACCCTGTTATGCAGAAATAGGTACAGACGTCCTAGGACATCTGAAGTGTTCGCGAACACCACAGCGCTACCCCCGGACATCTGGAGTGGTTGAAACAGCCAGCTTTTTGGCTTCTTATGGCCATACCCAATCCAATCTTCACCCCCCCAGCGCATCCCCAAAGATTGTTTGTTGAGTTTGACAAGTGAAATGCTGCTTTTTTAAAAAGGTTTTCGATGCGCTGTTCGCAGACCCCAAAAAAGTCTGTGAATCCAAGATGGTGGGCGATTCAGGAAAACTGACGCATTTCACGTTTTCCCACCAGCCAATCAGCGAGTGTGTCCCGATGTCCGCGGACCACACAAAAGTCAATGAATTTTCTGGCCAATTGGAGGCCAGTCTGCGGACAGTACAGCCAATCAGAGGCCAGTCCGCAACCGAACAGGGAAGTGAGTCCACGGAGCAGACGTAGATATCACTAATTTGTTTGCCACACGTTTCAGTCATTTAAATAAAAACTATTGGACGGATTTACACCAAATTAACAAAAGCACGCTTTCAGACCAAGCCGCCACTCCTGCCACACATTTGGTGAAAATCCATCCAGCGGTTTGGGCTGTAGGTGTGAGCAAAGTTTTTCCCCATTATGTCTATGGGAAAAAAAGAAATGTTGGGACCCCCCCTATAACTTTGCCCCCCATGGACCAAATCTCATCAAACTTTGCAAAAAAATTCAGAGTGGGCCATATACTTTTTTTTACCAAAGTTTGGTGAGGATTCGTCCTGGGGGAGCCAAGTTATAAGCTGTCCAAAAAAGTGCTCTTCCTATGAGATGAGCAACTTAATCAATATTACATGGCCGCTACCACAGGCCATGTAATATTTGCTTCTGGATTATATCACTAGTTGCCTGATCACTGAGTCTCCGAGTTCTGCCTTCGCTATTTGATTATTGTTTGAGTTTGGCCAAAGAATGTTACTGGCCGTGGAGAGGTGAAATAAGAGTATCAATAGGTGCAAGCCCACTCTGATGCCACCACAGTAGCAACCCAGTCCTTGAGGTGGCCGGCGGGGCAGAGTCTTCCAAATGCATTTAAAGCTCTGGCATTTCGTGTAACTGACTTCAGCCCATACTATGAGCTTGAGGGTTATGTTGTTTCCTTCCAAGAAGTCATGTATTACTGCTGGCAGAATGACTGCTCCTGGTTAAAGCTCCAAATCCCCTATGGAATTCTATGGGACTCAAAAAGGAAGGAAGTAAATCCACCACTCACCCACTCGTAATTTGTCTGGTTTACAAGCAAAACAGCAACAATATTGTTCGATAGATGCTGATTGAAAGGTTAAAATCTATTGAAATTGAAACATCAGATGGATGTTCTGCAGTCAACTTGCTACAAACCAGATGGAGAAATACTGTCTATCAAATAGCTGCCTCATAAAAGAAACATTTCATGGTAGGAACACTAGTGCAAACTCTGTCTTAATGCAAATACATGTTCCATAGTACACATTTAGCATGAGGGAGTACATTGAAGGTAAACATGTTTGGGCTAGGGGATGCTTGTTTTGCTGTTCTGTCAAGGGTTTTGACCCATGTTGAATCAATAGACTGGGTAGATGTGGGGATGAGCTGTCGCCGCCCATTATTCTATCCCAGAACAAACTAAATCAATAGACTGGGTGGATGTGGGGATGAGCTATCGCCGCCCACATTCACGCCAGAATAGGAGAACTGCGCAGTTGGCACGAGACCACTCCAAAGATACAACCTTCTTGTGGGGGGTTCCACATCACCACTCTACTGTAAGGATGCCATCAAAACAATGTTAAGCAAGGACCCTATACTATCAACCAAAAGACCACTCTATTGAAATGCAGTAATTCAAGACAACTCAAAAATGGATGCAGTACCGACAAATTCCCCAAGGTGGCGCTAGCGGTCTAAATTCTGACAGGGAAACTGTATTTAGGAGTTGCAAGAGGGGCAGGGACTTCAAAGCTTGTTGGTTAATTGAAAATCTTAGCCACCTGCTGTTCCCAGAGGCCAAGAGGCTGAGAACTCTTAACACCTCAGAGATTCCCACACCAGGAGGCAGGATATCACATGACCCTGTTGATTGATTGAGGAGAGACTTCCAGGGAGCCTGCTGGAGCCCACACAAAAGGCTCTTTCTGTTGAATGGGGTATGTTAATTTTGAGTGTTTCCTGTCAACAGCCCTCTGCCAGCAAGGAGAGACATGTGATCACTGACCCACCCAGACTTCTGGAGGCGGACCCAAACACTTTGGGGAGTTGAATTGCAACAAATATATATTTTATAGAAACGGTGATAACTTATTGTAACCAAATGACAGGAATGTACAAATTTAAGAGTCTTAGTTTGAAAAATGCCCTCACGATTTGAGTCCAAACTCCAATTTGTACCATGTTCTGGGGCAAAACCCCTTTAATTATGAATATTGTAGACAATGTATGTAAGCTAGAGACATGGAAAGTTACTGGGATATATGTGGAAGGGAAATGTACCTTTGTATAATTTTTGATGAAAAACCAATGTTGCAAAACCCACTAAAATCGAAAATAAGTTGCCATTTTTGAATGCAAGCTCCTAGAAACACCAGAGTCGGGACATGGACTATCTTTAGTAATATATGATGTGTGTACGTGATGTCAAACAACTGTGTACTTTGGAAATATGTATTTGAATCAAATATAGATTTATGGGCAAATTGACCAGGGGAGGATCCTCTGACCCATAAACAGACCTCATCACTCTGACTCACAACCCAATTCCCCCAATCATGGGAGAGGGGAGAATTGGGCCAATGACAAGTAGAGAGGGGCAGGCTCAGTTATGCCACGCACACACCCACTTCCAAAACACATAAAAAGAGACTGCTGGGACAGGTAGAGACATTCAATTCCATTTGCTGCGGAACATGCTGACCGACGACTTCACATCCAGAGATCCAACACTTAGACTTCCAAGCTAAACATAGACTACAGAACTTTGAACCTAGAAGGCCCACTGCAAGCAAAAGTATTCTCAGCAGGCCTTCAGAATCCAGCAAACCTAACCAAACTATTCAACAGCCGGGCGAGCTGTTTGAATTCTTTGCCAAGAACTGTTGCCGGAACCGCAGACCAAACCCAGAATGCGGTGAGCAGAACCGGTGCCTGATTGACCCGCCGTATCCAGAGAGGCTAGACCAGCAGAGCAGAGCTTACCCAGACGCTGTGAGCAGAACCGCCCAGTCCAGTCCAGTTGACCAGATCTGTGACAAGGCCCATTCATTTCAAAATATATTGTTAGTACCGCCAGAACTGTGCAGAACCCAATCTCTTAAAATAATCTAATCCAAACTATTTTAACCTAAGTAGAACTGCCTTCTAATAATCCTGTCATCTGTCATTCTAAAGCTGCGAGCTGTCATCTGTCATCCTAACGCTGCCAACTGTCACCTGTCATTTTGAGCTTTACTTTAAATCCGAAAATCTACCTTTATTAAATCGTCCGTATCTCTTGAACCGTTTGGGCTAGGAACGGAATTTAACTTTTATTTTAAAGCTGTGATTCTAGGCTTTCCAACTAACCTATATATACTCCTTATACTTCTCCACAATCGCGACTCACACACTCGCAATATTTACCGCGATTTGCGATTTGGCTCAATTTCTCCACTTGTCAAAATAGCAGCTCCATTCTTTCCTTTGTTAAAATCCGTTTGCAACCTGGTAATAACTCATAGAGCATTGCTAAAGTGAGCCTGACCTAATACCAACAAGCATCTCTCACTCACCCTGAATATCTAGAGGGAATTAAAAGCATTTGTAGCACATTTATCACTTCATTGTCATCACATTCAATGCATTTTTGGGCCTGTGTTTCAAACCTCTACCTGTTTTCCTCTAAGCTAAGCTAAGCTAAGCTTGCTGGGGGGGAACTGCATTTCGTATTGCATTTTGCTGGGATTCTTGAAGACTGTGTGCTCTCCTTCCATTTGTTACATTGCATAGGGTGGGGAGTGAATTGTCAAGGAAAAGTGATTACATTGTCTTTTGTTGAAGCCATATCAAGTTATTTTCTGTACTGCATTTCATTCATCATTGCGTTTCCTTGAACCATATAAAGCATTCTTTCCCACCTTATTCTTCTGTTCCTATTCATAAGTTACCTCTTGCTGATTACTGCTCATATTCACAAGTGTAATATCCATTATCAATTTATTTATAGAAGTGTGATATATATATATATCAGCTCCATTCTTTCCTTTGTTAAAATCTGTTTGCAACCTGGTAATAACTCATAGAGCATTGCTAAAGTGAGCCTGACCTAATACCAACAAGCATCTCTCACTCACCCTGAATATCTAGAGGGAATTAAAAGCATTTGTAGCACATTTATCACTTCATTGTCATCACATTCAAAGCATTTTTGGGCATGTGTTTCAAACCTCTACCTGTTTTCCTCTAAGCTAAGCTAAGCTAAGCTTGCTGGGGGGGAACTGCATTTCGTATTGCATTTTGTTGGGATTCATGAAGACTGTATGCTCTCCTTCCATTTGTTACATTGCATAGGGTGGGGAGTGAATTGTCAAGGAAAAGTGATTACATTGTCTTTTGTTGAAGCCATATCAAGTTATTTTCTGTACTGCATTTCATTCATCATTGCGTTTCCTTGAACCATATAAAGCATTCTTTCCCACCTTATTCTTCTGTTCCTATTCATAAGTTACCTCTTGCTGATTACTGCTCATATTCACAAGTGTAATATCCATTATCAATTTATTTATAGAAGTGTGATATATATATATATATATATATATATATTGTTTACATTTTTAAATAAACCTTTTAATTTGCAAAACAAACCTACTTCTTGGCTCAGTGGGGTCAGGGGGATTCTAAGAGGGGGGTGTTATACAAGGGTTGTCATCCAGAGTACTGAACTGGACATGAAAATACATCAATAAGGGTTTTCCTCAGCATCCCAGACTGGGCATTGACTTAGCTGTAGTGTTGATTGAATATCGTTTACAGTTCATTATTTCATGAACAATTGCACAAATGCAAGTTTTTGTAATGATGCCACAAGAGGCGATAACCAGAAAGCTTCTTGTAAGCATTGCACAACCTGCACCTATCAAAGAAGATGAAAAACATATCCCTAACCATTATTGATGGTCCTAAAAAACACATTAAAGACATGAAGCTATATATCTCAAGAACCATTTGATAAAACAGGATGAAGCTTCATAATTTTCTCCACAGGAACATTTTCCATACAGGTCTCTCTGACATTTTAAGCTTAATTCTTGACAACTGTACACCATGTATTTAAACTGTGGTTAAGGAATTCAGTTTTAAGAGAATCTGGCTGTTTCCTTTGATAAAAAACACATTTCCTATGAATGGATAGTATAGATTAATTCCTACTCTGCCATTGACCATGCAGTTTAATGTATTCCCATGTATATCAAAGATCATAAGCTTGTAATTTGAATATCACTTTCACTAATCTGTTTTTTCAAACGAATCTATGACATTTTGCAATGCTTCATCTATACAGAATGCAGTGCTTGGTCCATGATTATGAAGCAACGTGCTCCTCTAAAAAATGTGTGCTGTCAAATTCCAACCATAAATCACCCTTTGAGATGCAGCTAAAAAAATTTGGTGCAGTCAAAAAGCGGTAGAGACAAAAAGGGGTAGAGAACATGGGCATCTCATGTGCCCACAATATTTCTGCATGAAATGAAGAATGTATATGTCTTCTTCATGCAACAGCACCAGTCTGAAACCATGCTGCCCCACATTAACACCTACGCTATTGACATGTTTAGAGGGGCATTTTCTATTTTGTACCAACCCAGACAGATCGTACATCAAATTGCAGTCTTTTTATTATTATTATTATTATTATTATTATTATTATTATTATTATTATTATTATTATTATTTCTTTTTTTATTGAAACACCAGTCCGCCATGTCTCAATGCGAACATTGTGACATTGGACTTTTATTACAGTATAACCATATGTATCAAAAAAAAAAGTTCCCAAAACTTAGTTCCATGGTGCTTTAACTGACACTTTGAGCCGTCATAGAACATCCTGGCTAAAACATGTGTATCAAATAGAATGTATATCGAGTCGTAAAGAGTCCATGTAGTCATCTACGGCACAGCTTAATTTTATACAGTGTCCAGCTGCCACGTATGACCACCAGTCTCGACTGTTACCGTCCACTGGAATAAAGCCTCCCAAGTGCATCATCTGTTTGGCAGTGGTTTCTTTGCAACTAGTAAGGAGATGTTCCGAAGTTTCAATTTCACAATGACAGAAGCGGCATATGTTGTCTTTCACTTCTTTAAAGTGACGGTTCCACATCATTTCTTTTGTTTTTACAGCATATAAGCGGAACCTTAAAAACTGCTCGCGGTGATGTCGAGACGGGCAGTTTTTTAAATAGTTACTTGCCACATTTATCTTGTGTTCCCCTATTCCACCATGTAAGGTGGTCGGCATCGAAAGACGTAAATCATTATTCGAAATCCAGCACCATTGTTCGAACTTTTTTTTTACTTGTTGTGGTCTCTTGTGCGTTTGAACTTTCTGAATTAACATTGTTACCTCTGTCACTATGGCTGCACACGTTGTAAACAACTTTTACTTCACTTCCACATATTTTTATCTACTTGTTGGCCCATTATAGATCTAAGTAAAATATATTAGCTTAATGTAAAATTGGTAATATCTATCTGCTTTTCCAGATAGTATTTACATTTACCTAACATTTTCGAATTGGGGCAGACTTAGTTTTGGTCGCTGTACCTTGTGTACACAATTTGACAGCAACTTGTCTCCCTTTCACAATATAGCCTACATACCCCAGCACCTTGATTTGTTCTAACAGGGCCTATTATACTTATAACGCTATTATTGTCACCATTTGAATTACCCTGATGCGTGTATCCCTCAGTAAATTCATTTGAAACGATTTGCGTACGCGTTTCAATCTGAACGCGAATCAGTTACTAACAGCGCATGTAGGCCAGAGACACGTGGGCTTCGTCCAAACGCCAGTTACCATGGAGACATCCCCACCCCAGGGCTTACACCCGGGGGTGGGGCGCGAGGCGTACGTGCTCCAACCGGACCGCGACGCCTCGCACCGTCTCCATGGAAACGCTTAAAATGAAAGCAATTGCGAGCGCGAACACATTAGATGCAGCTCTCTCGGCACACACGTCTTTGAAGCTGCTCGGTAAGCACAGCTATCCAGAGCATTAAATAAGCTTTATCCTTTGATGTCCGTGAGGGCCACTTAGAGTTACATCTATTCTTTTCTTGTAGATTTACTCGTTGTGCAACTGTACAACTCCACGATCCTAACGTTTCTTGGCATGACTATGGTATGACTTGCCTTTTAAGGCTGAAATATAAACAGAACAGGCATAATCATGACAGTAAACTAATTAGTATGCTTTTTTGTTTTATTCTCCCCATTATCTATATATGCGGATGTGGTACACAAACCGGTATGTGTTTTTGTAAATACTTTTCTTATTTGATCGCTTTGTGTGCATTGTGATACATTTTGTTAATAATGTTACTATATAAGTCATGTAATATCAGTTTTGCTATAATACCGCCCTGAAGAAGGTTTTAACCGAAATGCATTGGCACCAGAGTATTATGGGCAATCTCAGATGAACACTCATTGTGTGATTTACAAAGATATACTGTAACAGCAGATACTTCAGGAATGTGCATTAAACATTTCCTGCTATGAAACCTATTACTTTTTGAGAATTTTTTGATTAACATTTTTTGATATACTCTACAGTGAATCTAAGATAAGCAACCTAATTGGGGCTAACTGAGAAGCGCCTTTCCTAACAGAGTGTAGTCACTCTGTTTTTTTGGATATTCTTTCAGAATATTGCCAGAATGGCATGTGTTTACCAACTTAGTAGTTGTGCATCCTTAATGGGAGCAGGCATCTCAGGTTCACACATGCAGTGACCATAATGAATACACGGGAACAAAACAAGTCACGTTTCAACCGCTAAGTTTAATATTTGATCTTAAAGTCTAACTTTTTCTAGCTATGGAATCGTTATGTTGTAATGTGATCAGTATACACATCTGGGTTTTAGTACACTGTTTATTTATATTCAATACATCTGGATTGCATCTGGAATATGTGGGTTTTGTTATTCATTTTACAAGTGAACATATGAACAATTCATCAACTTTTGATGAACCTGGGATCAAGGTTGCACTCTGGTGTTAGCGAGGAGGTTCAGACCTTTTCTGTATTACTAAGTTATTTGTGTTTTTTAAGTGTGACAGGACCCATCCAGTTACTATGAATCACAAGAAGTCATTTGATATTAAAACACTGTATGTGCTTCACATTCGGGACCCTATTGGCTGACCAAACATTTTTCAAACATATAAATGAGGTACACTTCTTATTTGTTCATGGTCATATGGATTTCCTCTCTCTGGTAAACAATTATGTAGGCAGGTTGTATGAATGGCTTGTAGTGCAGCTAATTGAAAAAGTGTTCAATAGATTTTGTTAATCTAGGTGAAAATATTCAGGCACAAGAGTAGATAAATTGTTGTGCAGGAACAAGTTCAGCATCTAAATGTGGTTGTACAACGTGAGTTGAGAACAACAGATGATAATGAGAAAGTGTCCATTGATGGCAGTTTCAGTGTCATTGCTAGGACTGTCCAGCTAGATGTTTGATGAAAAGGGACTTGGTCATTCTTTTGATGAGGGGTGAGGTGGAGTCAGTGGTGATTGATGTAACAGAAACAGCGTTTTCAAGAAGATAGTACACATGACTTAGTTGAACAAAGACAATTTGGGTAGGTATCTTCCCTGATCCCAAGAACCTTCATGGGTGACAAACATTCAACATATGCTGAAATCTACAGTAGCACCATACCTCCATCTGCATACATCTGTTTTCAAAATAACATTTCCTAAATGGTACAATAGGCCACATTCTTTACTCAAGTTTGGTAGGCCCAGATTTAAAATCTCTGGAGTTTGAGACGGCATACAATTTTAAGGCAGACCAGAGCAAATGAGCCACCAAATCTTTAAGATTGTTAAACCAATTCTTGATGCCTGCATGCATTCAAACATTACACAGTGTACTGTGGTGGATTCTGAGTGGCCAACTTATCATAGTTAGCAGGGAGAAGACAACAATGTCTAGCCAACGTCAGAGAATGTGGCCTAGCGGGCAAGTGGACCTCACTGGGAGTTAGTACCCTCAAGGGGACAACAACTCTCGTTCCCATGAGGAATTCCCTAGGCCAACCAAACTGTCTGCATATATGGGACTGTCTGTAAACAGGTTTTCCTTCTATTTGTTTCAGGTAATGCTGGACTGGCTACAACATATGAAGAGAAATGCAATGTGTGGGGAATGCAAATAAGCGCGTAAAAGGAATGTGTGAATCCTGTCCTGGTACAAAAATGCATATTCAGGGGTATACCTCTGATGTAGATCCTCATTGAAGAGGTGGAGCTGTGTGAAGCCACAGAGCAAGGAAGAGGCTGCAAGCAGGAGAATGGTAAACCTGGATGCCAAAGACTCGTCTTAAGCAGTGGAAAACCCACTGCACGGACAGAGCTCAGGAGACCACCCCGAGAGTTGGCTTCACCACAAATTAGTCGTGGTGGATCAGAGAACTAGACAAAAACGTTGAATTACGAAAAGGTGGGAGGAACACAACCTCCCACTAACAAAGCTTTGCCAAAGACCAAGGACTAAAGGAGGAAGAAAGGTGAGTCTCTGTGAGAAGCGAGAAACACAAAGCAAACAACAAGGAAAGCAGACACGTCCCAACGCTGAGCCTGCAGAATCAGCCCACATTAACTTATGGCACTGGGGTGATAAACAAGGGTGACTACAGAGACTGGATGAACTAAACGCAAGGAACGTTAATATTGAGAGTGAAAACTTGAAAAGAGAAGAAGCTTTCTATGAAGAGACCCAGAGGGAGCTGTTTAAAATAAGGTGTGATGAATACTGGCAATCCTTGATGAAGGACTTTGGCAAAGTCGTGTAGTTAAGTCCAAACCCAAGTTAGAAAACTATAACAAGCTTGAATATATATTATATATATATTAAAAAAAAAATTAAAAAAAAAAAAATATATATATATATATATATATATATATATATTATTATTATTATTATTATTATTATTATTATAACAAACTTGAATATAATAACCTAGGAAAATCCTGAGGAAGTAGCCTATCATAACAAAGCAAAGAGTGCAAGAACTATAAACAAGTGAAGGAGAGTACCGACAAGTCAGAAGGATATACATTTTTGAGTGGCCAGGAAAGAGGCTATCACTATAAGAGGAATTTGAGAGAGTCTAGAATGGCTCAGACACTCCCAGAAAACCAGTGTACAGATATCTATCAAGAACTCCATAAGCTCATCCGGGAGAGTGGCCAAACCTGACTATACAGGAAACACAGATGGATAATAAATGTTTTAACTAACTGTGTGATGAAACCCTGATAGAAAGCCGGGAAGCCCAGAGATGTCTTGTGTATTGTCCTCCCTTTTCTACTCTGTCCTGAATGTGTGTGATATCACCGTTGGAGTGTGGAGGGTCTGGTTCTTTTTTATTGTTCTGGAGTGTCAGTTGGTTGAGGCTGTCTTGACACCAAGACCAATGGTCTGAGTCAACACCTCCCAAAATATAGTGCCGGATACCAAAACTTCAAGAGCAATGGCATGGGTAAACAAACCCAAAAATTGTGTTGAGTAAACGCAACCCCAAAAGCCAATACTGCCAAAACATCCTCTAGATTGCACATACACTGTCTAAAACTGTTTACCATGCGCACACACTTACAATCTACACTCAACAGGTTATAAGCAGACACGACACACTGTACATACAGACAAAATACAGGCAATAACATTGTAAACATCAATGCTTTACAACCTAGTCTTCTAAATCCAGGTCCTAAAACTATTGTTCGCAGATTTTGGTGTTCCTATGAAGAAAACACTGTTGTCTATGTTATTAACGGATTTACTTTAAAATTGAAATTACTGCTCACATACCAGAGGCCACGACATAAATTCAAAACATGCAGTTTTTCCCATGCTCTCTCTAGCTAGAGGCCTCACATCACAGGGTTCCAACCCTAAAACTGTAATCTTCAGTAAAATGTCCCCAAAAATGTCAATAATAGTGGAGGCCCGTTACTGGTGGTACTCCTTAAAACACCAACTCAGACTTCACCCACTAGTCTCTCTGATAGCGCTAAACATGGTGACCCCCTTGTTAACTAACACTTAGCCAATGTTGAACTAACTGCATCACGACAATAGCCTTGCGACCAAACCTGCTTCAAATAACAGTCACAGGTAAAAAACTGCTGATTAACTGAAGTCTTGGAACAACTGAACTCACGCAACATGTCCATTCACTTCTGATGCCAGACTGTCCTGGAGACATGTCCATTTTCTTCATACCATCAAAGCAGTCTTTCCTCATAAGAAATAACCCACCAGCGTGGTCACGCAGCCACTCACCTGCTTACTCAGAATGCAGGGCTTGACGGCGTTCTGAGATGTCATCATTTATCGCTCCGCTCCACCACTGGGCAGAGCTCTGACAGTGCTCCCTCTAGCTCCAATGAACACCGAGCTCCAACGATCCTGCAGAGGCCTCCACTGTCCACCGCAGCTCTAGGTTGCACCGCCCATGGCATGGAGGCCTCTGCAGCTCCCCACTTCCACTGCACCAAACCGCTACTTTGGAAACACAAGGTACCACCTTGTGCTGCCAACATGTGGCTAGCCACTAACCCAGCACTCGTACTTAGTTATCCCTGGCAGCAGTACCTGGTACTGCCAAATGGCCTAACTTCACCTGGGAGAACAGCACTCTGAATCTGGCTCCTGAGAGAGGGTCTTCTTTTAATCTTGTGTTAGCTCACAACCTTCAAACCACACATATGCTATCTTTCCCCTCAGGCTCACATGGCTGGCTCTCTACCTGAGTTAGAGTAAGAGACCTCTTTTGGGTTTTTTTTAACTTGACTGCCCCTTGCAGCCATACCTCCAGAGGCTGGTACTCCCCTTAATCTTGTGAGCACTTTGAGGCTGGCAATCCGTACTGCCTGAGAGTAGGTCTTCTTGGTTTGGGGTTGTTGGATGTACCTTCCCTGTGCTGCCCCCCAGCACAGCCATCGCAGGTTCTTTAAGATCCTGGTCAGTGATAAAACAAGGTACCCAAGTTAGGCCACTGTAGGAGAGGAAAGCTTCTTTATTTAGATTCAGTTGCAGGTTACAAGAATAGATTCAGGTTACACAGGGCAAGCACACTGGGACATATGCACAGGCACCCTCCCTCTTATCCAGCCTGAATCAGCTGACTCTCCAGAACATTCAGAAGAATCATACACTCTACATTCCAACCGTGACATCACAGGCATTCAGGACAGAGATTAGTAGGGGAGGACAACACACTACAACTAGCTAAAGGGAAAATGCTGCATTTAGTAATAACAAGTGGTGTGGCCAGATAGTTTTGGAGTCTTAGACCGAGGACATTTTTGTTTTGACCTCTGATGACTGACGAGCACCATTATATAAGTTGGTTAGGTAGGGAAACCCCAATAGTGATAGGCCAAGCTAGAAATTAAATGTCTTTGTTTAATACAAGATCATCATCCATTTGCATCAGTGTCCTTCTGCTGGTTCTGACACACTAGACTCTAAGCAATGAAAACCTCAGGTAAGTATTGTCACATATACACATTCACAAGTGGGGGGGGGTTCTGTTATCAGAGCACCATCACTGTACCTTTAAAACAGTTATGTAATAGTAAAACATAATTAAGAGCAACACTTTAAGTTAGCGCGTATGGTAAAGGAAGTGAGAAATAGAGAAAATAGCAATTTAGGACTAGTTGGAGATAGGTAAGTAAACTTATTGAAAATAGTTCGAACACCCACAAGAAAACCTGCGTAAGATTCCTAGTCCTTAATAAGTCCCACTCTGATAGGTATTGGGGCCTATTGCCCAAAGGTCACCAGTTTCACAATGCATGCCTTGCCGGAAGGTTTACTATGTGACTAGCGAGAACAGGTGTCCGGTACATGTTCCAGAAGTAGTATAAAAAAGGCAAGTCAAGGCCACCAATAGAAAGCAACTGCACAATTCATCCTGGCAGGGGATGTCAAATCGCAGACAGCCTCTTGCCAGGAACAAACACACTCTGTATGTGGACATGGTCCAGACATACCAAGCCTCCACATATGGCCACACAAACAGACTGTCACTTTGCCATGCAAAGCAGAGGCTTTGCTCAGGAAAGGGCTTTCAACAAATGGCAATTGCACACATTTGGGGGCAGGAAGAACGACAAGGCACAACATGGCCAAAGGGCTATCAAAAATAATGTGGAAAGGCCATTTTAGATTGTAGGTTAATTTAAATGTCATTATGCATTAAAATGCAAATGTGCACAAGTAAAAAGTAAAAACAAAAACATGGTAGACAAATACCCATTACCACCAGCCCATCCTGGACACAATGTGTCTGTAACAGCAAAGTGACAAAAGAAAATGTTATAGGCACACACATTGTCTTACCTTCATGGTAATCTGATGTGTGCAGTTTTAAAAATACAAGAATTCCACAAAGGGAGAAAGGGTCACCCAGGTTCTGCCTTTCAAATATTTTCAGCATTTCTATGTGGAATGCCTCCCAATCCGCAGATGACGACTGTTTGGTAAGGCACTTTGCTCTCTCTGGGGTTTCGCCTGACGAGATCCTTTTCGATCATTTCATCGAAGATGAAGAATGGCGTGAGCGACTATGGAACGTCGATCATTTTTGATCTCTCTTGCGTCGAGGAGAAGGATCTCTCGACTCAGCTGTTGAGGTTCGATCGGGTTTGGTCTTACGAGGTTTGGACAGCTTTCCCACCTGTAACTTCCCCTTTCGTTCTCACAGGGCTTTTTCTGTCATAGACTGACATTCTGAGCAGGAATTAGTGTCATGGCCTTCCCCCAAGCACCACAGGCAAGAATGATGTAGATCTGTGATCAACATTTATCGTGTCACACTCCTTGCACTTCTTAAATCCTGTGCAAGGTGTTGTCGGAGTGGAGGACGAAGACATCTTTATCAAGGATTTTCACGATTTTTTTAAATTCCGTAGTCAAATAACTAACGAAGGGCGCTTAGTCTCTGAATAGAACACGTTTGCAGAAAAACGGAACTGAGGCCAACGGGCACTGTGCATGCTACCTATATCACCGGATTACGTCACCCTCGAAGGAGGCCTTCGGGGAACATCGACTCGACGCCATCGACACAGGGCGCCCACTGTTAGGAATATGGCAGTCTCCCCATAAAATATTAGCATAAGGAAGAAAAGTAAATCTGGGCACTTCAATTAACTCCCAAAGTCAGGTCAGGATGCAGCCAAGAGCAAAGCGATAGTCATTGCAGTGTATGGAAGCAAAGGAGCAAACAGAGCATCTTTCCTAACAGTTTCTTATTCTGCAAATCTGCCTTGAAACACATTCCATTTAATCACATACAGATTAGAATATACTCATATGTTCTACATCATAAAACAAAAGATCCTCTTAACAGGACTGACATGCACCCAAGGTATCACAAAACATGATTTCCCTCAAATCATCTCCCCCACCTCTTGTCTGTCGCACTAATCCCATCTTTCCTATTCTGTTATGTTTAACTTGTCTCTAGCCTGCTCCTTTCATTGCCCTGACTGAGGTCTGGATACCTCTAGTGGGAGTTCAATATGCCAGCACTCAGACAGCTCTACGCACACCGAAACTAAGATGGTGGTGATTTGAACCAATATAACAACTATGCAAATCACGTCTTTAAGGTTTGACCCCCAGGCTTAATAAATTTTATTTTGGCTTCACAGGCTTACTTGATATTGATTGCCCTGATGTTCTGTGTTTCTGTACCGAGAAGAAATTCTCACTGACTAGTCAAACTGTTTCCTTTTTTAAATGTTCTTCAAAGTATTTCCCATAACAGATGCACTTTAGATTTGATGAAGCGTGTATACAAACAACAGCTGCACTTCAATGCCAGCAAACACTGCTTGAGATGGTCAATAACTAAATAACGTTACTAACGAAAAATTCATGTCGTAACTAGATAGGGGGGAGTTTTAGAATGTATTTCATATGGTCAATGACACTATATTCAACGTGTTTTAACAAATACGAACATCCTTAGCAATGTAGCCCATGATTCTTAGCATGATTGCTAAGGTATGTGTTTCACCTGCAACCCGTTCAACATTTAAGAACACTTATTAGGAAGATATTGCACCAGGAAGAGACAGATTCATTTTTGTACCGAAGCACAGTGAACACAGTCTAGCCTTGCAATGCACCATTTCCAACCCAGCGAAGGACATCATATCAGTGTAGGGAAAGAATATTGGGGCTCATTCTGAGTGAGGCAGTCCGGGCAAAGACTGCCGAGATCCACGGATACCAGCACTTTATCAGACTGCCTGACTATGGGTTTACCGGTGGGGCACCATGGCTTAACGCCAGCTAAAAGCTGGAGGTAACCCTGGCACCCTACCAGCAATACAAGCCCTCATTATTACCACTGGCAATGTTGGTGCTGGTATTGACAGCAAATACTCTCATGGACTCCATGAATGGGGATATACACTGCACCACCGGCACTCATAATCCACCGGACTGAGTGGCAGAGACAGTACTAACATTGTCGGTATCATGGCAGCTCTATCGCCAGGATACCGGCAAAGTTAGAATGAGGCCCATTGCACTCTTTACCTAAATGAAATTCATGAATTCATTAAAAGGCATGTGCATTAAGATGTTTGATGAACATTGTTTTATTATTAGAACAGCCCTATTTTATTTTGAAAAGTGAGTATTTTGTTTTCCAAGAAATAAAATGTCATAAAATGCCAGAATGTGCATTACAAACATGTTGAAGTTAACGGATTCAGAAGCATGTGTGAGAAATTAGGAAGCTTCAAATGTTACATTGAGATTATAGATTCTCATAGGTTATAGGTTGTAGATAAGTGCTCAATCTTGAATCCTTGGTGTAACATTTCATATCTACTAAAGATCAAATTATAAAATGCCACGGCTTGACGAGTGGCGTACGTAAAATATGAATATGGCAAAACTCTCACACTATTTGACTATCAGCAGTAATTCTTTTTCTAATGCCAAAGGGCAGAGTTCTGCTTCTCTCAAATGTGTTAACTCTTGCCACCTAATAGGCTGACGTGTACCAGGCATGTAAATGGCTGCATAGCATTTAACTTAAGATGTGTCTGGCTTTATAAATGAATTGCGCCCAAGCCATGAAATATCACACATGAAAAGCATGTTCATATGTGCTGTGACGATCCTTCAAATTGTCGGTGCTTTGATTTTTTGGGTTAATGTGTTGTTTCGCACATTTGAGTACATTGGGTGTCCTCAGACATGGTTCACTATCACCTTTTACAATTCCCATTTGAGGTTCACATGCTGTGCACGCAATGTTGCAAGGGGAGGGGTAAGAAGATTGAGCGGGTGTGGGCAGGTCTTGTTTTCTTCCTTCTCATGATGAATAAGGATGGGGGAAACCTTGTGGTGGTTGTGGGTACATGTTTGCTGGCAGGGACACACACACAATTCTGAGCACTCAACTTGTCAGGGAATCTGAGGCATCAGGGGACACAGGAGGAAGACAGGGTGATTGATTAAACTCTGCAGACAACTGGTACAAAGTCTGGGTTGACAGGGCATTTGTGGAAGCCCCCACAGAGGCAGCCACCCTGTAAGCGCAGAAGTGCATGCTCCTCTGGTAGAAGGAGGGGCTGATCACAGCAAGTAAGCAAGTACCCTGGAGGGGGAATATTGTTTGCTGCTGTCTGGATAGGATGAGGACATGAGCTCCAAACCACCACGTAAAGATGCTTCTCAGGATAAAACGGGTCCATCAGGAGGACGCTCAGTGGCAACGACAGGCCATACATGTACTGCAGCAGATTGTGGACCTATCTGAGTAAAATGAGGAGGTGCAGGTAGAAGGGGGCGAACAAGATGTCCCTGTGCCTGCCATGATGGAGAGGCTATGCCAGAAATGGAATGAGCACCAGGAAGGGGAGTCCTCTACCCCCTACATATTCCATTTTGTACTAGGAGTGGGACTAATTTGCACTGCTACCAGGATTAGGAGCCTGTGTCTTCTGCTTAGTGGAGGGATGTGAGAAGAGGGCAAAGCAGGGTGGAAGAGCAGGCAACGATCATGATCTATCAACAAAATCCATGAAGACACATATTTGCTGATGTCATAAAAACGTCTACCAAGAAACTTAGCATTTAGCCTCCACAGAGGCTGCTATCAACCTGCCTACAACCATCATGCCCTCAAACATCAGGAAGAGGAGGAGAACTTACAAGGCCAAACAATCAGCAATATCAGGCATGTTCTTACATCATGTCCTTATCACAGTCCAGCATACCCAATTGGTGCCAATGACACCAGTCATTATGGGCAGTGGCAGTCCCCAGTTTCCAACACTGCCAAAACAAGCCGCACAAACTCCTCAACTCATAATTAGGCACTGAGTACCTACTGCCTTTTTGCTGACAGTCTGCTAGAAAGTGAAAACTGGACGGCATAGTGGTGGCAGGTAACTTGAGGAGGCAATAGGATTTCCACCACACTTCCTTCCTGAAAGTAGAAAGCCATTATGTAGGTGAAAAATAATGATGCATAGACAGGGGATGCAGTGGCATCCTATTCATGAGAGTGCCAGCCATCCATGGGATAGATGACGTGTGTTAGAAACTCTCTGTGGGAGAGCCTGAGAATTAGTGGGCAGCACTAAATCTATAAATAAAAACTGTACTGGTTGGCTGTGCCTTGTGGAAACACTCCAGAATGTTAGGGGGAATACAATAATGCCAATATGGAGTAGGACATAAGGATTGCATTGCTGACAGATCTCTATGCAGAGTATATAGAGAAGACATATTATATTTACATATTAAATATGATTTGTGTCTGTGCTCGTGTATACCTATCCCATTCGTAAATTGCAAAGTGCAGCGAGCTTTGATTGTTGCCTTCATTTGAAAAAGGCAGTCAACCTATTTCGATTGTTCACTAGTCTGTAATAACTCTGTTCATCTGCCTTATTAAGTGTTCTATCTTATTCAATGGCAATGCCTGCAATAATTTCCTAGCGAGCTGCAACTGCCTGTACCCCTTTGGTCTACCGTCCATGTGTGCTAATTATCCAGATATGAGTTTGTTTTCAACAAGAACTCCTTTTCCCTCATTTTACGTTTTTTTAGCGTATTTGCCCTCACAATATCCCTCTCTAGCATACCTGTTTTAAAAACGTCATCTCAATCTCTCATCATTTTGGTCTGTTGAGATATGCAATGATATGTTGGTCTTTTCAGTATGTGGACATCACTTATCTAATGTTCCTGGGAATATTATCCTTCCCCACAATCCTGCAACAAGAACCAAGTTGTTTGTACAATTAAAATGCACATCTGTTTAAAAAAATAAATGAAGATCAAAGGTTGTCCCCCTACTTATTGCAGCGTGGATCCTCTCAATCAAATACACTGATTTTGAGAACTCATATACACAACTAGATTTAGCATACATGTGACAGTCTCAATAAATATAATGCATACATTCAGTAACAACACAACATTGTTAAAGATATATACCTGATTCTAATTCTAATATGAGAACCAAATTTCAAAAGTCAATCTTATTCCATAATGACATTGCTGCATACTGGCCAACATATCCATACTCTCTTCAGTTAAAATTCACATAAAACACATTTCTTTAGGTCAATCATCAAGCTTAAAATACTTTTTTTTTTATCAAGCATCAAAAAAAATTAGTAACAGAAAAAATGTGCATAGATAAATGGCATTTTATCATATGCGTTTACAGGAATGTCCCCCTTTTATGTAAATGTGGAGTTGTGGGTTGCTAATATGTGTATTTCTTTTGAATGTCGGCTACAATGAGCTTAATCTAATTATCCAGATTTGAAAACGATATTATCAGCTTAGAAGTCACAGGATATTGGCTAACATGCCCAATACATAGGGGAATGGTTTTACCCCTCACACTTCACTTTGAGAATCAGTTCCTACAGTGGCAGAGCCATTTCCCAACAATGCAATTTCAAGAGAGAGAGGAGAGGATTTATTTATATTGGTGTAATTTTCTAAGGCAACTCAGTTAGGATAGCTAAACTTCCTTTCACTTCCCCATTCACTTTTTAAATATTTATTGTTTTCACATGTCACAAGTTAATAAGGAATTCTCCATTAGGTTATATTTCGTGCAACAGCCTAACTGGTACAGTTTATTTTAGCTAACATTTTTAAAATGCTGCACAATCAGTGTTGGGAAGTGCTCCATTTTAGAAAGTGCAAACAGCCCAGAGAAAGTGTTTGTGTTCTTATTTAAATGTAATCTTCCTCAGATTGAGTAAAATGAAAGGAGAATATAACTCCCACTAAAAACAAAAATATCTATTCTCATTCTGTTAACAATAATGTATCAGCTCCTGCACTCTGTGTGCAGGAACATACTATGCTTTTTGCATTTCACTTCACTTTAAATTAAATGAAAAAGAACTGTTGCTTTCCACATACATTTCAATATAATCGATTTGGATGAGGGTCCCCTTGGTGAAATCACCTCTCCAGTCCACTCCCACTTCAGGGACTTAGCAGGGCAGCAATTCTGTGAGACTTTTCTAACTACAATAGGGAGAATGTTATACTCACTTTAAAAAGAATTTGTATGCTGCTAAGTCGGGATGTACCCTTGTGGATTCCCAAGAAACTCCCAGTCAGCCTCTACACTCTCTTGGAACGCTGGTCTGCTCAAGTTAAGAGTCTTTTCATAGATAATGCCCAATCATCCAGTTAATATCCTGGCTCAACTTTCTTCTATTTGGAACAAGTGGTATCCCTTCGATGCAGCATTTGTTTCCAGAGTGAAAATGATTTTCCCTGTGTGTTTCAGCGTTTTATAATGTGTGATATCCTCATGTTTTGTCAGTATTAGGTCACAATGTTGATTGGTCAAAAGTTTCCATTGGCATGCTCAATAGTTGGACACTTCCAGAGAATACATCGCCAATATACATAAGTTGATCATATTTCCAAATATATGAAAGGTGTAGCTGATCTTCTCTTAACACCTTTAAATTCAAAATCACTGTTTTTCCATATTTCATTGTACCAGCATGCCACATTGATAACATGCGGATGTCTGCGATCACCAGGCCTTGACAGACATCTGGATATGTGGCAGGAATATATGTCATACATTTCTATATCATTATTAATCTTCATAATTAAAAAAAAATGGATTTGTGTTTATAGAGGACTATGTCATGATCGTAACACATTGTTCCATTTGTTCTGGATTTTATGCTTATGGATTAATAAGCAAAACTAATGTGTAACTACATGAGTAATGTTGAATACAATTAGCCCATTGTATTATTGCCACACAGTTTTACCTTTAAGTTTAATTTCTTAGAATTGTGAAACACCCATGCTCAGCAATATGAGTCATGTCAGCAGCCCTTTTCAATGTATTCAATCAATGATTGATTTGTGTAATGGCAGGTCTCTTTGCTTGTTCTGCCAGTAGTGTGTTTATCTCATTGGCATCATTGCCTTAACTGACATCAAAGGTGAAGTTATAAATGCAATAATATTTCTTTGGAGCTCTGTATTAACAGGACAGTCCTGATTTTGATATTTTGCTGGAATTTAAATGTAAAGTCTATTTATTAGAAACACTTCCTTGAAATCGGTCAGTCTTATTATCTCAGACTACTAGTCCAAATAACCCTTTTTTGCTTGAGCCTGATTGTTTTATTGAGATCATGTTGTTTTATTCAACTGTTCATACAGGAAGACTCCCATCCAGTACTTATGATAGTCTGTAATTCCCAACAACATCTCATAATACATAGGTATCGGTATGCATAGGTAAGAGCTGACAGTACATTTTACATCTCCTTCTCCACCAAATATTCAGCAATAATTAACAATATTGCCTAGTTTGTGTTCATGTTTAACGGAAAACAAACCATATTCACTCAAAATGGACAACCACATCTCCTGGGACATTTAAACCTCCTCCATGTTAACATGCGAGCAGGGCTAAACTGGAGTTTAACTTGTGGTAAAGTCTCTAAGAGAACCACAAAACAAGCATTGGAAAAACCATCTCAAAACCTCATATGACTGTATATGCATTAAAGGTTTGTTCATTTGTATTATATTAATGAAGTTGGAAGCCATTCGTATTAAATACTTTGCAATTACTTTATTCCTTTTTGTTCAAAATAGCTTACTCAAAAGAGACATTCTTGTATTGGTCTGAGGTGTGGAAGGCATTAATAAACTTGCCCTTGTGATTACTCACAGTAACCCACAGAAAAAGTGAGTGAACCTGTATAGCTGGGCTACAAAGGTGTTTGACACATGGTAGCAATGTTTTTTGTATTTATTACATATTCCCAATATATGATGTTGTTTGGCAGGCCCCGAAGTACTGTTTTTGGGGAAGGGAGTGGGATCCGGGTGGGTGAGGGTAGAATTATAAAACAGTAGGACAGTTTACGGTGCAGTAACATCTTTACTTATTATTGTAGGTTTTTCTATGTTCTTTTTATTTTTTATTTACATGTTTATTAGTTTTATGTACGTTACAATTGAAAATCAAAACCATTTACAGTACTATCTGAAACAATCAAATTAATCACATTCAGGATCTCAAAACCCTCCATCTCCCTTTAAAATGAAAATATACAATTTCATCATCTGAACTTATCAGAAAACATCAACAACAAAAAAACATACAGCAATATTCCAACTCTAAAAATCTACCCCATATTTGATCAAACAATTTCATCTTCTTATCTCTGTAAAGGATAACCTTCTCGAATCTGGACACTTGCTTCAAATCATCCATCCATTCTGAAAACATTGGTCTTTCTACACATTTCCATTTTCTCAAGATGACTTTCTTTGCAGAATTCACTGCTCTGAAAAACCAACATTTCTGTCGGTAAATTAGTTCATCCACCATGTCGTCCTCTCCCAAAATGACAGTATTGTAGTCGAAATGTTCTTGCAATATTAGTATCTCTATCATTTTCATAGAGATCTTTCTCCAGAAAGACCTTAGTTCATAACAGTCCCAAATCATATGCTCAAAGGAACCTACCGCATGTTCACATCTCCAACATGCATCCGAATCAACCAGACCCCTTGCATGTAGTCTTTGTGACGTCCAAAACACTCTGTTTAAAATTTTAATTTGACGACTTCGCTCTCCCAGATTTAATGATGTTATAGCCACATTCTTACACAAGTTTCTCCATATGCCCTCAGACATCTCTGATCCAATTATTTCCGACCATTTTGATAACAAGTTCTTATTTGGTTCTCTGTGTTGTTCTAGATTTGTGTACCTTCAGATTTATATTCACACAACCAGACCTACCAACCTTTGCTTTCAATTGCAAATTTGTTCTGCAGAGCTTTCTTCTACTTCCTATACTCTCCCATAGTGCAATCTTTAAGGTCTTTAATTTGGGTTAGCCATTTAAAACGGATCCATTTTCCTTCTTCAACAAGATTCTCCAACCACTGCCCTCCACCCAGCAGCCAGTCCGTCAAAAAAGTGGCTTTCCATTTAAATTTATATCCAGATTCAGCCAGATTGAGATAAAACCATTGATGTTGATGTTGTGTCAGGTAAAACTGGCTACAAATGTAAAATAAACAGAGACACTTTGCAATTTAAATCAAATTAAAACATCTTTTTTTAAATTCTTTATGAAGAACTATTCTTGTGCTCCATTTGGACCACTTTGCTTGTGAGCTTATAAAATTAAAGATGATGTGTTATCCTGGATGAACTACAAGTAATATACATTTCAAGAATGCAAATAAAGTATTCTTCTGCGCTTACCAGCATTTCTCACATATTTAGTTTTCTTGCTTTATTATTAATATTATATGTGTGTTATGGTTATACAATTAACCCCTCACTTAATACAAAGCAAATATTCAACATCAATATTAATAACATCAAAACATAATGTATACAATATATCATAATTCAACATGCTATTCATAACTGTGCCATTGTACTTATAACAATTATCTTTTGATTTGTGATGTTTAAAGGCTTCCTACAGTGAGAATGTTTTTAAAACTGGCAGCATCGTATTAATTAGTTTCCATAAACAATAACATGCCTTTGAATAATGTACTGATTGATGTAATACTATGTGTGAACAAAATTAAACAAATACATTTAGATTAATGCCATTAACATATTTACTGTAAGTTTGGTTATATTAATGTTAATATTGGGTACTGTGTTTGTAGCTGGCATGTGTACTCAAGGGATTTATAACCTCATCGGCATGTCCTAGCTTGGTGAGAGATGTTATGCCATGATCCCGTAGCTATCAATTAGGGTGAATGGTTAAACTGCAATGATAAATCTGTAGAGGTGTCAGAGGCTTAGCCAGGATTGTCTAACAAGTGGGGCTGGAAGCAAATGTATTTGGACCCACTGCAATTACATTGCGGTCTGTAAATGCCCACACAGCAGTGCTGAGTGGGCATTTATAGATTTTTGGTAGGCATTTCCATTCAGGCGCAACCCTGTCTATACCTCTGGGTGGTGTTCATCTATAGTGACTATTAGGTAAGATTAGCTGGAGTAAAATGTCTGAAAGATTGCTGAGAGAAGTCTGCTAAACTGCTCAATGTTGCTAAGTGCTCAATATTTCTGGGCCGGTCAAAAGTGCAATCCTTCTTTATAAATTCCGGTAGTCCTTACTGGGGTCCGTATTCAAGTAAATGGTTTCATGGAACATATAACATGTTTTGACAATGTTACATAGGATTTAAGCCCTGTTCGGATTTCTATATCTCAGGAGCCTCCCAAAGTGGCACATAAGTGATTTATCATTAAACATGTTCAGTACCAATAAGTTGCGCCTAATTTTATAATTTATTAGCAGTGACACTAAACCTGATTTGATTTTATCAGCTTCCAAAGGAGTACCTTTAAGCAGATCTAGCACACACCATACCATAAAGATATCTCCAATATGAACAGCCATCTAGCTTTGACTTCCATATAGGTAAATTATGTTGTGTGATAAAGAATGAATGTTCTGATGTGCATTTCCTTTTCTTCCTGTGTAGGGGGAAACAGAGTGTCTGATTTTGAGCTCCATGTAAAATATGAAAGGTTTAATTCCATGATAGAAAATCACTTTTCTTGTTTGATACATATTCTGTGCCTAAATGTATGAAGACACAGAATATGGAACTAAAAAGAAAAGTGTCTGTTTCATCATGGAATTATACTTTTTAAAAATATTCACACTGTGCACAGAATCAGGCACAGAAAAATAATTTCACTCATACACCTATCTCTGTGCCTTAAGGAACGTCTCGCCTTACAATTCTGTAATGCTACTGATATGTGGCAACCTTTGTGTCATTTATTAGGTGCTGTCTCTAATGGAAACAAGTAACTACCTGAATTGTGCAGGTGCATCGGTTTCATTGTAGTTGTTAAAAATATATAATGAATGAAGTGATGCACATGTTCGGCACCTCATCATTTTATATTGCGTTATACTCCACATCTTATGTTAGGTGTAGACAATATATATATATATATATATATATATATATATATATATATATATATATATATATATCTAACTAAGGCTTTCCTAAGGGAGGTTCAACCGGGTAATATTCCTGATAAGACCTCCTGGTTTATCAAAGATTGTAAAAGGGCTAACACAAGTGTGTTAGATGTCCTAATATCTGTGGACCAGAATAGGCGGCACATAGAGAAAGTTAAAAAAAGCATATTCTCAGGCTAGGCAAGCCAGAAAAAAAGGCATTAGAAGAAGAAAGTTGGGTGGTTCTGATTGTGGTCGCTACAGAAGTGAACACTAAATATTTTGAGAAATAAGGACTTTTGGCACAAAACATATGCACAATAGCATTGGGTACCATGACCAATGTCCCCGATAATATCTGGGTGAACCACCTTTCATGTTTCTATGGCAATGCTATCTGTATGCATCTTGAGAATGATGATGAGAGTGACGAGGCTGAGGGTGCTTTGCCTCAGAGGTTTGAGACTCGATTTTCCTATGTGGAGATATTGCCCGCATTGCATAAACAGCCATCATGGAAAAGTCCAAGACCCAATGTGATCCTCTCAGATCTTTTCTGCTCCATAGAAGAATTGCGGGCTCCAATCCTTATGCAGACCTTCACCTGCATGTTGGAGTTATGAAACTTTCCGAAAGCATGAATGTGTGCAGTTATAGTCCCTATCTTTATGAAACAGAATATAACCCCCCCACCCCACTGCATATAGACTTATCACCCTCCTGGTTTCCCAGCTTAAAGTTTTTGGTAGAGTTTTTTCGCCCCATTTACAAAACTAGGAGGACAGAAAACAAATCCTTGCTGATAGCCAATTGGGGTTCCTCGAGGGAGTGGGCACCAATGAGCGGGTGTTTCCAAGTTCAATCTTTTTACAGAAGGCGCCTATAGGCATGGTATTCATGGAACTGAGAACTGCATTTGATAAAGTTAAAAGGACAAAACAGGCAGTGTGTTAGGGAGGTGTGCCTGACAGACCTTATCCACATCTTGTCTACCATACATACCTATAATTCAGCATGTATTCATTCAGGTTTTAACGGTCATTGTACACTACGGTTCCCAGTGGAAACTGGAGTGCATCAGGGATGTGTCCTGGTGCCATTGCGTTTCTCCCTGATACAGTGTTGCTGGCAAGGACACCTTGTGCACTCCAAAAACTGCTGGATGCTTATAACAACTTCAAGAAAGGCTTAGACTAAACTAAATCGGCAGATTTAGTATGTAAGTCGAATGGCATCACTAAAAAGATCAAATTGCCCTCGCTTTTTATAGAAGGTAAATAGCTTCAAAGCATAAAATCATTTGATTATCTAGATATATCATGCTGTGCAGGTTTTAATGGTAACCCCAAATTACCAAACAGGCCACTGGGATGCTGCAGACTATTGGTGGATTAAAGAGATGTGTCGTATCCTTTAAAGCCCAACCATACACATGTTTGTTCGAGTATACAGCGTCAAACCAAAAGCACTGGCCATTTATGGTGTGAGTATGTGTGGGGGGGTTTCTAACATTTGAGCATTACTAACTATGGAAAATTATTTTCTGAAACAGCTATGGGTCTCCAGCAACAAACTGGATTTTCCATTCTAGGTGGGTGATTTCAGATAGAAACAGTTAGGCTTTGGCTGAGGGTGTGGTAAACTGGCATAGCACTACTAACGTTTGTAGGTCAAAGGATCGACAACCAAAGGGTTGAATGGCCAAAGGATCGACACCAAAGGACCGAAAACTAAAGGATCGAATTTTTTTATTTTTTTTTACTTTTTTTAAAAAAAAAAATTGGGGGTCCCCCCAGCCCCTGTTTTTTTACAAAAAAACATTTTTTTTACCTATACGAAAACCTAAAAAATATATAATTAAAACAAAAATGATCCTTTGTCCTGTCGACCCTTTGGTGTCAATCCTTTGTCCTGTCAACCCTTTTTTTTCGATCCTTTGACTAGACACACTACTAACCAAATACATTCTGGCCCATATTATGGCCAGGGAAATGAATATGTTGGGTATACCATCACTATTTAATAACACCCCAAACATAATAAAAAGCTCTTGCTCGTAGTCAGGAGTTCTTCCATTCATGCTCCCCCTTCAATCAGCCTCTTCATAAAAGCCAGCCCATTGATTCTACCGGGCTAAGCTTAGCAGGAGCTCTAGCAACTGTCCTCAAATGCTGGCTGCTCTCTTAGAAGGAGTGTTCCTTGCACTCTAGAGAATACATCGTTCTCTTTCGAATATGCATTATTATTTTTACAGCAGTTGATCCATTTTCACACAATTCTTCTCCCCTCATGAGATCCTGTTGAAGTTTCTGAATACTGCCTTATAGGCAATATATAATCCCAAGGTAACCACTGCATTCATTCTCCTACACCATCCAGACCTGAACATCAGCAAACTGTCTTGTCGGAGGCTGGTGGGTGAAAGGTAGGGGTGCACTGGGAACCTGTGGCCAACGGACGGCTTTTCAAAAATGGCCCCATATTACCCGGTGTGAGCAAGATCGACCCCTATCAGAAGTTTTATGGCCGGGGGAATTCCATTCTGCATTGTCCCGCCTGGAAACCGCTAGAGTTCCCTGTAGGCTAGTAGAGGGCCACTAAGCTGTATATATGGTGGTGTGTCTATATGGGGACACTAAGCTAGAGCATTGGGGCCACAGTGCAAGGTATCAGCAGTGGCAATGCTGTTGTTTGGATCCACCTGCTGAAAGAAGCTCCTCTTGCCAGCACATGTTTGCGTTTGTTTTGTTTTCTTGTGCATATAGAGCGGGCAGACACTTTGGCCATTCTGCAAAATGTAGACTGCCCCCCTTGTCTCCCTACCTATCAAACAAACCATATGTCATTATGAATATACCACACAGAAAGTGTTAGTGACAGTACAGCTGTAAAATTCGCTTTGCCAGGTACCCATCATTAAAGTTAATTACCATTCACATTATTTGAGCAACACTGTTATGCTTATTATCGTAATTGTGTAGGTTGCAATGCAGTGTTAGGATACACAATGACTTATTGAAACCTGGAAGTAGCGCGTTGTAAATGCGTTTTGGACCCTGACCTCACATCACCTCTATATAGAGCGCGAAGGTAAGTGGGAGACCACGGGGTAGATCACAAGTCAACAAAAACCCAGCATCTGGATCTTCCTCCCACGTGGCCCTGGATAGATGGGATCCTTTCCTTTTCCTCCACCCTACTGCTTTTTATATGGGGAGTTGCCGCAATTGTAAACATGAAAATATGGTTTTAGGATTGAGAGTTCGTGCGTTATGCATGCAGTACTAGAAATGCTCACAATACTTCACATAACGTTATGCCATGGCAGATGTGATGGGAATATAATAGGCTAGCGAAAGCCATTCTTCTAACACACCAAGAGCGAACAAGGGTGGAATGCCACGAGGTTGCAGTATTGGCATTTTATCAAGGTTTAAACGGTCTCCTATCAAGGGAGAGGAACCCGTGTAACCTTTCTCTAACAACAAGAGCAGATGAGAACACGTAGTAATAGCATGCACGCCTCATCCAGCAAGAGTTGCATTGACCGAGTGAATATTCCTCTCCCTTTACTCTGTACAGTAGGTCACTGCCTCTGTATCCTTCCCCTCTGTACAGAGCTGACAAGAGTCTTATATGTTTAAGAGCCACCATGCACCCGTCCTTTCCCAGGTCCTGTGAGTGCACAGCCATGGACAGATCTGACATTCGTCAACTTCCTAAGCCCGCCAGGCCAAATGAAAACAATCTTTTCTGCGTCACTACTAATGGCAAACGTCTGAAGCAATTGCAAAAAGTGAGACTTTATTGCATTTCAAAGGTGCATCCTGCAAGGCACCACAGTATTGTGATGCGATTGACACCGTGCAGCTCTGTGATTATTTCGAGCATGCTGTATTCATCATTAAATCTGCTGCCTTCCCCCGTACATTTCCCAACCCTCAAAGTGCCTCATGCAGAGTGTGTGGCAAGCGCATGGTAATGGTAAAGGTCCACATGGTTTAGTGGCATGCAGGCATGGTCGCCATTTTGGAGTATCATTGGACTCAAAGGTGACTGCATATTACTGCATGTGGGAAGTAATCCATGGGTAACTGATTTTGTGTAGAGGAAGCTTTTTCCACACAAAACCAGGTGGTGTTTTAGGAGTTTCATTTTGGAAATCCGAATTAGTCTGTGCATTTAAAGTGACAGCAATCTCATTATTGCCACCACACAATGTTAGTGTGCTTGAGACTTCTGAATGTCTTCTCGGGCAGCCAGACAGGCTCAAAAGCCTACGTGACGTCTGTTTGAGTCTGTTCATGCATCAGAGTGCAAAAGGCAATGGCACTCCGCAGATAGGGTTGTTTTTGCTTGTTATCTTCAGCTTTCTCGGTGGTAGTTATACAACAGTGCTGCAATCAGACATGTGTCTGATGCCGCAAACTCATCTACGTTTTCCTCCGGGGGTGACGGCGCATGGTGCAAATACCTTTAACATTAACATTACCTAAACATCTGGATATTTGGAAACGGGACCTAGAGGCCTGTTGCAGTAAAGGAATGGACCTGCCCTACTTGCTTCTAATTCCCAAAGCACCGTTCCTCATGTAATTATTTCCATAGCTATGTTCCTGCGCTCCCATCCGAAGGAACAGGGAAGTCACTGGCTGGAAGCTTGAGTCAGCAGCAGGCAAGTGGGGAGGTGGTTGTGGGAGCAGGTGGAGGGGGGCAGAGCGGGCAGCGTTGAGACTGGATGTTTGGGGGGGGGCACAAGGAAGTAGAGAGGGCCATGCAAAAAAGGTCACACCCTCCGGATTGCTACCTTTCGTGCTGCAATCTCGGGTGAAACTTTTTGCTGAGAGCCTACAGATATAGAACCATGGTCCTGCGACCTTGCCCTATATTTGTGTGGTTATTACATACAACTCTTGCTGATATTGCTGAGCAGCATATCCAGCCCGTAGAACACACTTTTGATATGTCCATAAAACTCCCTGATCCTACTGATCCATAACGACCTTATTACCCAGACCTCTCGAACTAAAGGGCTCAAATGTTTAAAGTTATTGTAATGCTCTAGTTTGAATACAATTGTTAAACATATGATGCATATTACAGATAAAGCATGCCCTACAAGACTACTGTAGGCTTTTATAAATGTCAGTACTCTTTAATGCTGCTCTAATCATAATTGTATGCCTTTATTTTTTAATTCGAATATTGTATCAGTGCTGACCCTATACAGAGTGTCTCAGAGCACCTTACAAAGCACCTTACAGAGCACCTTACAAAGGCCACATTTCAAATGTTCAGGACAGGCTAGGAAGATTCTGATATACAGTAGATACCAGGTCAGGGCATGTGGCTAGATCAAGTGTGTGGAGAGCATTCGGTTGTGTGGATTGTCAAATGGATGATGGAGGGTGTGGTGTGGAGTGGTAGGTTGGTCCAGTATCTGAGCGCTCATTGGGTGAATTCTTATTTGTGTCATCATATTAGTGTGCAGAGTGAAATGCATGAGAGATTTGGGTTGGCTTTGCTGGAATTTGTGTGGTTGATGGGTTTCCGTTTGTTATGTTATGACATGATATTTTATATATAACGTGCATGTACACAAGTGTTTCAAGGCACGAAGTTGTGAAGGGAGGCCATGGCTTTGTAAACAAGTCCTTTGAAAGCAATTCTCTATGGTAGGACCAGCCAGTGGTGCTGGAAGAGTACTGGTGGGAAGATGTGCACGTGTTTGGTTGGCGCTGTATGAGTCTTGGCACTATCTTCTGTATAGGCTTGCAGGGGGGGCAAGTGTATTGTTGGGAAGTCCAGTCAGCACAGCATTTTGGTATTCTAGGGTGAAGAGAAATAGTGCTTGGTCTGCAGTGCGTAAGATATCAGGGGAAGTTGTATCTTATCTTGGTGATGGCAGATGTGTGGTATGCAAAGGGGAGCTGTGGGTTGATGCTATAAGCTAGGGGGTTTGGAAGGGTTGTATTTGAGGAAGTGGGTGGTCATTAAGGTCGAGATGGCAAAGGTCCAACTATGTAGGTTTTTAGTTTTGAGAATTGCCTACAGTATGTGAAAAACACTTTAATAATGATTTAGTCTGTTTAGTTCACATTATCATCAGGTAGAGGGAGTGGGTCAGGACTTATATTTAAACTTAAATTGGAATATATAAATGTTACCTTATGCTATAATTCTATATTGCAAGACTAAGGGCCTCATTACGACTCAGGCGGTAAGGGGTTTACGGCGGCGTAAACAGCACCGACCCTTACCGCCTGATTCCGAGGTCCCTTAGCGCCATGGAGGTTTTAACACCTGCTTTTAGCAGGTGTTAAAATCCATGGCGCTAAGGGACCTTGATGTTAATTACGCCACCGTAATTTACGGTGGCGTAATTAATGCCTTCCCCACTCCCATTATGCCCTATGGGGCAAAAATGGGAATGGGGAAGGGTAAATGGGGATTGGGGACTTACCGCCCCGCCAACCTCGGAATGGGGCGGTAAGTCCACCAACCACCATGGCGTAAACGTAGTTTACGCCATGGTGGTAAAGGTACGACCCAGGCGGTAACTTACCGCCTGGGTCGTAATGAGGCCCTAAGTGCTAAATGCATCCTCTGAAACTCCTCCACTATTCAGCTACACTGTTCCTACAGTATTCAGCTTCTTGCCATGTATCACCCTCCCAACAGTGACGCTAACTTCATACGCAGCATCTTGTCCATGATGAATCTCTCCTTTCCGCCTATTCTATAAGATCCCAAATCAGTAGTTAATGACTCAATCAACTAATCAAGCAGCCTGTGTCAGAACAGCACTAAAAATACTTGGCTTTATCTTTTAACTACAGACCCTACTCACATCAATGGTCATATACTGTATTGCGTGATCACCTGGAATATTATAGAGTCTGAGACTAATGTTAAGCACTTGGTGTGACCACATGTCAATTTCCTACTGCCCTGTTATCTTGTGGAAGTTATAAAAAACATCATATCCTACAAAGGGAAACTGAAGAAAAAATTTCACTGCCTCACTCCGCACATTTGACAACATTGCAAAACAAACAGAGTTGTGAGCATTTGCAGGTAGCTTTGTACGCATGTAAAGTTCTTCAAATACACAATGATAAATGAAGTGGCACCACGTAAATCCAAAATAGTGCATCTAGTTTCCAAACAAAACAAAGCGTACACTCCAGATCCTACACTTCCGAACACTTCACCTAGGAAAGCAGATACACAGGGGAAAAAACCAGCCAACTGGTGTTACGGTTTCAAACTGAAGACTATTCTTACATTTTACAAATTGTCCATTGAAAATAAAATATACCTCTCGTGTTCAAAAATTGCTTCAGGCGAGAACCACTCCAAAGAGCTCTTTAAATGTGAGGCCATTTAAAAAAAAAAAAAAAAAAAGCTTTGTACTTAGTCATTACTGGTCAGCGTCCAGTAGCCTAGTGCACACAATAGCAATCATGATTTGCATCATTATTTCAATCATTTTTGTAACCTACTTGATCTGATATGCACGGCTCTTCTCATTTGCAAAACAGGGCCCACGTACTTAGCCCTAGCTACCCCAGGTCATGCTGACTTGTTTGCATTTATACCTCATATATCTCAGTAACTCATATAACACGTGTGGACCTAAACCTACAACATGTCAATGGTTCCTTTGTTAATATATGTATCAAAGCTCTGGGCAAATGTTTTGGTTTGCCGTAATACAGAGTTAACAAATGCCTCCATGGGGGCAGTTCAGAGTTGATAGTGCATTCTCGCTGCTCTTTGCAGTCCACAGTGCAAACAGGGCTTCTTGGAGCTGTGTGTGCAGTTTGAACCATGCTCGAAAATGACAGATGCGGTTTCCAGGGAGAGAGGAGGGCCAAGTCAGGGTCGAAATGATAATCGCTGCCGTTTGATGTGGGGCTTGAAGAATGGAGATCATGAAGGCCACAAGAGTCAGTTCGGTATTGACGGATGGTTCAACAGTGGCGACGCTGATGACAAAATGTGCATTTCGAGGTTGTCTGGTTCGATGCATCGTTGGAAGGTCACGGTTCGACAAAGCCACTAGAATCCACTCGAACATTGATGTTGATCAGCAATAAAGAAATGGGCAGTTCGAAAGGTAGTTATCGTTAGATGGTTGCTGTGATGAAGCAACCTCCTGGGCACCAGTGGTACAGGGATGAATATCGGTTTCTAAACCATCAATCAGCCCCACACTTCTAGTATACCAGAAGAAGGGATCCAAACAGATTGGAAACACAGGTCAATTATAAACCTCCTTGTACACTTTTAGTAATGTGGACAGAACAGCAGTCTTATCTCTGAAAGTTCTTGGATCGTTGGTTAGTTGTAACACAGCAAAAATACAATTATTACCCAGTGATAAAAAGGGACTGTCCAGAAAAGGTTGTATACAAATATCTACTTTATCATTGGCACAACAGACAGTTCTAACACACTACAAAATCCAACCCACCCTGTAAAGGAAAGTAGATGACAGTTGACAAGAGGGAAAAGGGATGAAATCTGGATAATGACAGGAGGGTAGACAGTAAATTAAATAATCACAATAGTTCAAGGATACTTGGTTTCAACACAAAGGAAGCAATGAGTGGCAAAATGTCACTAGGGGCCTTCAGAGATGGATAGGGGACAGAACCATACTGTACCATGTGTAGAAGTTCTTGGTGCTTGACAATGTAGAGTCTGTTTCAGGGTGCTTTAGAGCTTCTGGGACAGAGTTCAAGATGAGAGACAGTTGTGGGTATCGGGCGTCCGGCAGTTTGGTGAGCAAGGCTGGACGGACGGCTGAAGGCTCAGGATCAGGAATCGTTGTCTCAGTGATGGTTGGTGGATCTGAAGCACCGGTCGAGGAATCATTGGGCTTGTGTCGTCCTTTAAGGTGGACAGCCCAAAGCTGAGGAGAGTGTTGCAGGCAACTGCACTGTCCTTGGTTTGGTTCAGAGACTCTCTGGCAATTCCCACCGAGGAGGCTTGCTGTAGAGATTAGCAGGGCATGCTGTGTGCTGGCTGGATACCAGTTCTGGAGATGCTATAGGGTCCTCTGGATTCAGTATCTCCCTTGGTTCCCTGGGAGATGTTTAGGGGAGGGATTTTTCTTCCCTCTTTGGAAATCATGGCCTTCCTTCGTTCGCAGAAGCTGTAAGGCAGACTTCAGCCAGGGTCCTATGCTGAGTTCTTTTTTTTACTCCTGGCAAAAACTTCAGGTGATCTACCCAAAAGAGGGGCTTGAATAATCCTGGGTCCACACCGACAATCTCCTGTATGCATGAGGTCATAACCAAAGTGTTTTGCAACAGAAAAGGAAAAGGGGTGAAAACATGCAATACTAAGTGCCACCCATCATTCTGTCTGTTGAGGATTAAAGGCTCTCTATGGTTAATGGAGCTGTGGTTCCTGACTAAAGCGCAGGTCTCCATTGGAGCTGTAGTGAGTCCAGACATTTGGTCACCAACAAACCAAATACTCGTACCTTCTGAATGGGGTCCCCTGCAGGGCTGACTGCTGTAAATACATAGTCCCAGACATGACAGGTAACTGCCCTTGATACTGAGAGGTGGGAGCTGGGTTCAGGTTGACAAAGTGCACATCAAAGGTTGTTGGGGTCTTCCTATCTTTTGTTAACATCTGCAGCCAGGCCCCATGTCGGCCTTTTTGAAGTATACTCTATCAGTATGTTAATTATGTTAATTATTGCCACCATCTGCAGAGGGTAAACAAACAGACAGGGTGGATCCATGGAGCAATTGAAAGTTAATTAGGCTGGGTATGGCAGGAGGAAGGTTTTGGACCACCCCCTTCTGAGATGCCTTGATGTACTCTTGGCTGTCATAATCCAAATAAATATGACAGGGGGATCACACCTGTAGTCTGTGTCCACCCAGAGTACATTGGTCTATGTAAATGTCGTGCAGTGATCATCAGAAAGTTTGTGTGTATTAGCCACACACAGTTTCTGGAGGTTGATCTACCATCATTCAATTTAATTTAAAATTTCCAAAAATTCCCAGTGAGCGCACACTGACCATGGGGGTGGTCGAATTCCTCACAGTTGCAGCAATGAGCTTCTTGTCCATGCCGAGGTAACGCTGTATTCCGCGGGTGCAGTGCGACTGTGAACTGGTTTGAAAGGTCAGCAAAGCATCTTGAAGATTGGGAGAGTGCCAAAAACAGCTCCTGAGCGTGCTGGTTGTCGGAATGAGCCGAATGTTGCTAGAAACACAGCTCAAACCTTTTAAATGGCAAAACGGCAAGGATATGTGCTCTGTTAACTTTCAGGGCGCTGGAAGAACCAATCGAGAGACTCAGGAATAAGATAGGTCCTTGTTCCCATTCTCCCAAAAATGGGGGAGGCTGGAATAAACCTACCCAAGCCCATCACCTCCCGTGAGGCCCTGGATACTGGTGTAGCTGGCAGACTGGCAGGTCTTGCTCAATCAGCAGGATGACCCGGAATGTGCCCTGAAGATGGTTAGGGGATCAGAGCTTGCCTTTGCCTTGGATAATCTGTCTTCATTTCATTGGATGAGAACTTTGGAAATGACTGCTCTCCCAACAGGTTCCAAACAAATTCTTCTTGAAGAATTGAACTCCATAGATGAATCACAGAAGAAGTGGGATACCATCACCTTTACAGGCAAATATACACAGATGTATAGACAAAAGCAAGACTGCTTTAAGGTGTCCAGTCCCTAGCCTTTTGACATGAGGTCTTTGCCTTCTTACATCATACCCAAATTACTTTGTGCTTCATTAAGGGGAGTAGACAGGAAGGACATATAGGTACAACGAGGAAGAAGATGGTGGAACTCTTCCTCTCTTGTGCTGCGCTCACTCTGTATACACTAACCCCGCCCCCTTCCCAGACCCACAGCATGAAAGGCCTTTGGTATGGTGCACCCTGCTGCACGGTTAGTTCTTTTGTGTTGGGTGTGCCCTTTGATTCTTGTTTTGCAGAATGCACCCTGCTGAGCGCATTTTTGGATGAAGAGAGGTGTTACCCAACCTCAGAGTGTTACTAGTTCTATAGGGAGACAGTATAAGACGACTTGAAAATGTGCTACTGCAAAAGGAACAGGAGATGCAAAGTGATACACATGGCTTGAATGAAGCTATTGAATGGCACAAGATCAAGTAATATCAGCGGAATCCTTGTTAGAGTGCGCGAGTGCCTCTACAGACAAAAATAACCTCTTGGGGTTCAGCTTTGTGTTATTCATCTATCCCTCCCCTATGTGCAACCTCTTATTTTAAGATACATGCTCCCTTCTAAGACTTTCAGTGGTTAGCATGAGGGGGAGGATGACTGATCCTCTGAGATAGTGTACACCGCAATAATAGTATCTATAGGGCTATATATACAAACTAAAAGTGACAATACTTACCAATGGTTGAACAATGTAAAAAGTATGTGTCTAGACATAAGTGTATGTTATAATTAAATGAAGATGTATTCATTACAGGGTTCCCACAAACTAATGGGATGTTGCACAAGTAAAGAGATGTGTAACAACCTATGAGGAAGGTTTCCTCACTGATGTGTACCATGTATCTCCCATTTTGCCACACACAGTGCCCACACTGACTGCAGAAACATTGTTCTATTAATATATTTATTATGTCTAGAAGAAAAACGCCTATAACAGATGTTCCAGCCCATTGAGGGTAGCAGAGCTAATTATATAACCGAGGGGACACGGTACTACATCACATCGCCGTAACGCTCCTAGACGAGTGAAACTATGTTTTTACTTAAACATTTCTCATTGCCATTTGAAGTAGTATCCTCCGAATGCCCTGTATGCCCTGTACACTAGGAGGCATAAGGCTGGTCATTACACCAAGGTCATTTCAAAATGGCACGACCGAATAATTAACGTGCCAACGAAATAGAAAAAAGTCCACAGGATCCTATGAGTAAACCGATTGCCATGACAATGGTTGCTAACAGGGGAGGACACCACCGGCCGCTGCACACAAACCTCTGAACGCTACACTAACCGAGTGGCAGCACGCCTGGTAAGAGCTCTGAGTTTACTGAGCTGAGCAGTTTCACGCTGGGCCGGTGCACACTTATGCGAAACGGATGCCGTCTTTATCCCATCAGCCTGAAAGGACAAAAAAGTTGGGAGGGGCATTATGGAAAAGCTTTCTTCGGATCCTCTCAGGACTACCTTCAGTGTAGAATGTCCCAAATAGTCTTTTTGCATGCTTACGATTCCACTCTGAGGGTAAGCGGGTGTTTAGGGACAGGTTCGAGTTACCTTGTAAGTAATTCCAGGCGGTTGGACGTCTTTCAGTGTAGTGCGGCTCTTCTCTGTTTGCATGCGGGAGAACCAGTTTGTCTGATGCAGTGTCCCAGAGGAGTTTTAATGTTGTTTTGTGTTAATGTGTCACATGACCACCTATTGCGCGTCTGGTCCGTACTTTTGCTTCGTAATTCGATATACGTCCAGAATGGTCGGCTATCTTGAAAGATGTAAATGCAGTACTACGTCTGCGTCTTTTCGAATGTTCAGAATGTCTAACCAGACTTGGTCCTCAAATATATTGAATATGTCCATAGTTGTATCCTTTTCTATGATTGTGCCAAATGGCACTCGATATAGCTAATAGGTGTTACCTTATTTAGGTGCCTTTTTAGTTCATAAAGATGCCATACCTGGGGTATATATGTGTTGTCTTATCGGAGAATGTCAGAAACAAAAACTGGAAAAAATTGAGGAAGAAATGATTAAATTCAAAAAAATAACCATCAATAAAAAAATCTGGAAATTGAAAAAAGATATTGACATGTATAAGGAAACCAAGACCTATCCATATCTTGTCAAAACATACTATGAAAACATCAATAAAACAGGCCCCCCACGAGGAAGAAATGGATACCCAAGGAAACAATATGTGACCTTCTCTAACACTACGAACAGTACCACAAGCAGTGACTCCGACAATAGTACGAGTGCCAGCACATGACGAGGAGGAAAAAACCAGAGACAACAGTTTTTTCAAGGAAGGGCACAGGGAGGCCGCAATCGATCCCAAGCTCCTCCATGGATGCAAACACGGAATTGGAACGGGCCCGTGCAGAATTGGTGATCCCCATTTTTAACCTCTCTACACATGAACTAACAGAGGGGGAGAGGAAAGTACTGAGCAGAAATTGAATTACAAAAATTCTTCCGTACAATTCGGCTAAAATATTTCTTCCGAAACCCGACCTCGAGCAATAAAGACAAAGAAAAGAGTACAACGGGTCTGAAACCACCCTCGACCTTTTGTCCCACAAACGCCATGATAAGTCCAGCAATTGCCACCTTTGAAAATAAAATAATAGAAGAAACAAGGAAACTTCTGTCAGCAACATTTTTTTCCAAAGATAATCTCTGCCCGACAGAAAAGACAGGCACTAAAAGATCTACAAACAAACAACCTTTTTATAATAAAACCTGTGGATAAAGGCAGAGGAATAGTCTTATGGGACAAAAATGCATACAATGAGGAAATTAAACTACACTTATTGGATCAGATATTCTATAAACCATTACAAGGAGACCCAACACCGCGTTTAAAAGAGGAAATATCTAGCCTGATGTCACACGCAAAAGAAGAAAGGTGGATAGATCACAACGAGAAGTGCTACTTGAGTAAAACCAATCCGACTCTTCCGGCATTCTACCTGCTACCCAAAGTGCATAAAAACAGTACAACACCACCGGGTAGACCTATAGTCTCGGCTATAGACTTGATCCTAGAAGCCCTGTCAATTTATGTAGACTGGTTCCTAAGACCTTTTGTAGCACAAATGAAATCGTATGTAAAGGACATCACTAGCATGATAAAAATCATAGAAAACATCATCATCAAGCAAGGAGATATCTTAGCAACACTAGATGTTGTCGCTCTATACACCAGTAATCCACAACTTGAATGGCTGCAATTATTGGAACAATACTTAAACCAATGCAACATGAACAACAAAACTGTTCCTACAGCCTTTATTCTTGAATGTGCAAGACCTGCGCTTATGGAAAACTATTTTCTATGTGAAGATGCTTTCTACAATCAAAGACACGGGACTAGTATGGGGGCAACTTTTGCCCCGGATATCGCTAACCTATATATGGATTCAATGGAGACTAAGTCAATTTATCATACGGACAACTCATTCAAAACAAACATCATCGCGTGGCATAGGTACATTGACGACTGCTTCCTAGTATGGAGGGGGCCACCCTCACTTCTGCTGAAATTGTAGGTATGGCTAAACCAGTGTAACACAAACATCAAGTTTACCATGCACCATGATACTAAGTCCATCCCTTTCTTAGACCTGGAAATCAAAAAAGAGACAGATGGTTTCCTGACCACAAATCTCTACAGGAACAAAACAGATAAAAACACACTACTGGAATACAAAAGCTACCACCCAGCGGGGCTAAAGGCTAATCTTCCGATTGGCCAATTCTTAAGAGTACGTCGCAACTGCAGTAACCTGGAGGACTACAAAAACCATGGGAAACAACTCAAAACACGTCTAGAACAAAGAGGCTACCCAGAAAAAAACTAATAGATATGGCATACAAAAGGGCTAAAAACAGAAATCGAGAAACATGCCTAAATCCCCAAAACAAAAACACTATGGAAAAGATGACATGCGTCACGACCTTCAGCCCGATTAGCCATAATCTACGAAAATTAGTTTAAAAAAATTGGCACATCATAAAAACTGAAGACTTTAACCCAGCACCACCGAGATTTGCCTTTAAAAGACAAAGAAACCTAAGAGATAATCTGGTCCACACGTACCCCCAGGCAATAAAAAAGGCGGAAACACAGAAAACACTCTGGGACCTACCTCCTGTAACAGGACACTATAAGTGTGGTAACCGCTCTGTATGTTCATTAACGAAAAACATGAAGAATGTCAACCTGAAAGGAAGAATTTGGCAATTGAAATCATTTACAAACTGTAGCTCCCAATGGGTAGTTTATGCGATCCAGTGCCCTTGCCAACTGCTCTACATCGGAAAAACAAAAAGACATCTAACAAACCCCTTGTCGCCCATAATCTCCATTTGAAGCATAAACCATGTGAAATATTTTGGTTCATTATCCAAACAGTCCAAATCTCAAAAAGAGGAGAAGACCGTGATCTAGCACTCCGAAAGTGTGAACAAAAATGGATTTTTGATTTGGACACAGTGAAAAATGGTCTAAATTCAGCAGTGGAGTGGGGTATTTTCTTCTAAGGATTAATATCCCAAATATCAAAGATATCGACTGGATATAGATATCTTCACTCCTGCTCTCCACTAAACAACATATGTCTCATGCATGGCATCTAAAGCACCCCAACCAGAAAGATTTCTGAGATTCTCAGATAAGACAACACATATATACCCCAGGTATGGCAATTTTATGAACTAAAAAGGCACCTAAAGAAGGTAACACCTATTAGCTATATCGAGTGCCATTTGGCACCATCATAGAAAAGGATACAACTATGGACAGATTCAATATATTGAGGACCAAGTCTGGTTAGACATTCTGAACATTCGAAAAGACGCGGACCTAGTACTGCATTTACATCTTTCAAGATGGCCGACCATTCTGGACGTATATCGAATTACAAAGCAAAAGTATGGACCAGACGCGCAATAGGTGGTCATGTGACACATTAACACGAAACAACATTAAAACTCCTCCGGGGCACTGCATCAGACGAACTGGTTCTCCCGCATGCAAACAGAGAGGAGCCGCAGTACACTGAAAGACGTCCGACCGCCTGGAATTACTCACAAGGTAAATTGTACCTGTCCCTAAAAACCCACTTTCCCTCAGAATGGAATCGTAAGCACGCAAAAAGAAAGCGATTTTTGACCCATTGTGCGTAACTGTTCCCTTCGATCTTGCTAATTGTAGGACAGTAACCATATCCCTGTAGTTCAGGGATCTTGCAATAACTGTGCGCAGTGGTTTGCCAGGTATGACTTTGCCAGTTGGTATGCGGTGTGCCCACTCGACGTAGAATAACCTGGAGAAGGATTCTGCGTCATATGTGCTTATCAGCCATTCTTCAAGAAACAATTCCATGCAGTCCCCTTCTGCTTTCTCGGGAAGGCCAAGAATGCAAATATTGTTTCACAGGGATCTGCCCTCACTGTCTTCTGCTCTTGCTTCGAGGGTTTTGATTCGGGCTAGCATGTTGGACATTTGACGGTTTACCCTCGCATGTTGTCTTCAGTCTCCGAGATCTGTGCGTCTGCTTCACCTGTGCGTGAAGTTAGTTTCTGCAGATCGTGCCTTAGCAGGGACACGTCCGCACCAATACTGTCTATCTTCTTTTCCATCGATGTTCTGGAGCTGGCAATGGCACTCATGTCTCTGAGGGAGATATCATCCTCCACGCAGTCCGCCTCTGTCAACGACAGCCTCTCCGGGGAGCGGGACACTGGTGTTGTAGCGTATTGCTCGATCATGCTTTGTGTCGATGTTTTCCTAGGTTTATCCTTCCCCATTTTGCTTATTTGGCAAGGCAGTGTTGGAGTTGGAGGCTCTGCCTCCTCCTGGAGGGGGGGAAGGTAGCGACAACTCGGGTAAGCAGCTGATTTTGTGGCAGTGGGGGCAATTGCTCCTGGGTCTGATTGCAGCGTATGGTTAGTCTTGTGGACCAAAATCATGCAAGACACCTATGTTCCGTCTCGGCTGTGTGCATGGGGTAATCGCCAGCCATAGGGCTCCGTTTGGGATTGCGGCAGTCACAGGTGCGTGGTTCGTTTAGAGGTGTGGTGTGACACCCAGACTGGCTGTGAAGTGCACGTGCTGGTTCGCCTCCGATAATGCTGGGTAACGGCGGCCGGAGCCACTGGGAACAGGCTGCAGCGTATTTTTCAGTTGTTTACTGTCCTCCACGTTGCAGTTTCAGTGTCTCAGGGATCATTACCATTTAGCCCTATTAAGGTTGTGTTTTCTCCTTCTTATGACACATAGTTTACTTAAGGAGAGGTGCCTGTGTGTCCAGGTTAGTAGGAGGCCCAATGTCTTGATCCCAACATGCCGGAGCAGAGCTGCCGGGGTCTGCAAGGGCTCTGTGGCTCTGTAGCTCTGTAGCAACGCTGGTATGGCCAGGAAGCGGGCAGGGACCCAGACCCAGACCCGCATCCACGACCACCACCCCCGTCAGCCTCCCCGCCTCCTTCTTACCGCTGGTTTCAGTTACGGCTCCTAGCAGTTCCGGGGGATGTTGCCGCTGTGATGTGGAGTTGGCGGGTGCTCTACGCGAAGTGGAGCGCCCACGCCTGTTTCACGGGGAAGGGGAGAGGTCACACCACGGTTCTCCGGTCTTCTCGGGCCTTGGGGGTATAGATGTTGACCGCGCTCCCTCGAGTCCCTGGAATGTGTCCGCTCTTTGTTGTTATGCGGTGGCAAGGGGAAGGGCCTCTACGGCTCAGGCTTCGTTCTCCGCTGCTGCGCAGCACGAGTATGGTGATCTGCCTCGAGTCTGCCTCAGAGGGCGGCGGGCTCAGTCCAATTCTGCTTGCCCGCTCACACCGCCCACCCCTGGGAGAGACGGGGGGCCAATGCACAGGCTGTTTCTTGTGCTCACGGTGGCAGCGCCGCCGGGGACGGCTCTGTCTCAGCACCAGTTAACTCCCTCGCTGAGTCGCTGTGCTTCGCTCCTATGTTGGGTTCCCGGTGGCCATCTTGGACGGCTCATCCACGGGCAAACATCTGTAGTTTCAAATGGTGTATCTCCTGATATACATACTGATTGTAGTCCGCAGTGCTACGTTTCGCTGGAGCAAGATATCACGCTTCGCTGACGTGTATTTGGGTATCTCCCACATAGTTTTAAAGCAGGATGGACGCAGGATCAGGCTGGTGGCCCAGGAGCGACGAGAGATCACATCTGCATCGCACGCCCGTTGGCCACGCCCCTCCGATCAAAGGATTCTTGATAGGATTTCCAGGGATAGGGAATGCAGAAGGCATAATAGAGCAATGTTGCTCACTATAAACAGTGCATTTTAACTAGTTTAGAAGTGGAGGCTTGGAAACTGGGAAGGGAGGTATCCGTACCCCATACAGGGAAGGCTATTTATTTAAAACCCTATTGAATACCTGAACGCAGAAAGAACATCATTCTCAAAGAGTTAGAAACCATGTTAAAGGCTGATATTATAGAACCTTCTCAAAGCCATTGGTCTTCCCCTATTGTGTTGGTCGCTAAATCAGATTAATCTTGGAGATTTTGCATTGATTTTAGAAAAGTCAATGAAGTGTCCCAATCTGGCAGCTACCCAATGCCTATAATTGCTTATCTTCCTGACAGGTTGGGAGATGCAGTAAACCTTTCCTCAATTGCCCTCACTGGTGAAGGTGTACCTTACAAATTAATACATAGATAAAAAGTGATTTGACAAAAGGATACTGACAAGTCCCAGTTAATCCCACAGATAAACCCAACATGGCTTTTTCTACCCCCTTTGGTTTTTTCTCAATTTAATGTTCTGCCTTTTGGTTTACATGGGGCACCAACTAATTTCCAAAGGCTGATGGATCCATTTATGTGACCATAGGCTTCCTTTTGTAGAGCCTATATTGATGATATAATCATACGTAGGAGATCTTGGAAAGAACATACGTAACCATCTATATATAGTTACCAGGGCCCTAGGGAAAGCTGGGCTCACAGCAAACCAGAATAAAGGTTATCTTGCAAGGTCTGCAGTAAAATCTCTTGGATTCTTTCTAGTAAATGAGTAGTCCAGCCCCAAACTGAAAACATTTAAAGGAGTTAAATAAACCCCTTCTCCCAAGACCAAGAAAGATCTAAGGGCCTTTTTAGAGTTGGTTGGATATTGGCGATATTCCTAACTTCTCGGCTATAACTTCTCCTCGAATAAACAAACTTAAAAATGCTAAACCTCAGAAAAACAAATGGCATTATGAAGATCAAGTGTGTTTTAATAAATTGAGACTTATCTTACGTAGTGGACCTGTGTTGAGGATGGCAGACTTCAATAAGGAATGTATTCTACAAACAGAAGCCTCCCATACAGGTTTAGACTCAGTCCTTTCACAGAGTCATGATGGTATAGAACAGCACATCCTCTATATAAGCAGAAAGTTATTCTGAGAGTAAAAGTATGCAACCCTTGAACTTGAAGCTCTGGCCATTATGTAGTCCATAAACTACCTAAAATATTATCTAACTAGCAGGAAGTTCTGACTTGTCACAAACCATACCCCATTGAAATGGTTAAGTCATCGCAAAGACACTAATGCAAGTGTCATGCACTGGTTTTTTGATCTGCAGCCCTATTGTTTCACCATAGAACATCAAAAATGAAAAGAACAGGGTAATCTAGCTTTCCTTTCCCAGGTTCCCAATAGAGGCTATGAAAACCAGCAACAGTAGGGGAATGGTATGTGATGACTCATACAGAGGCATCACTGATTCTCTGGTGATGATCTCCACCCACATGGCCAGGGATAGACAGCCATTGCCTGATCCTGGCTCTGGGGTTGCACACTGTGTATTGAATTACAAATAGAGACATTTTCCTTGCACATTTTGTGTTCATTTTTTGTGTGAGGGAGAGAAAGGTTTTGGACACAAGGACAGTTTGCCTACTTTTGATAACAAGACACAGATAGATCTTTAGTTTTCGTTTCATAAACAGGGCAACTCTCTGTAGGACAATGATAGGAAGTCAATTAACCCAATCTTTGTTTAATGTAATGGCATGTTTAATGTTGAGAAGATTGCAAGCTTGTGTCTGTCTGGCTCTCATTTCTGACCCCTCACTATACTTAGTCTGAGATCATGTCCAAACAAAAGATGCTCATGGACAAAGAAGCAAAAATGCCCAAAGAGAAGGGAAATTGTGGTAGTGAATGTTAAAATGTATCTGTATTAATTGTAAGGGTGCAAAAGGAGCAGACTGACATATGGGTGGGATGGTTGTTGCCAAAAACCTACATCCCCCTACTCAGTGTTTCCCTGCCTCAACTAAAATACTAAGGATTCGATCAAGATGTCCATGTAAATCAAGAGTCCACTGTCCTAGGTCAAAAACCTACTTCTGTCCCTTACACTTATAACAAAACTAAAGAGGTAGTGGGTCTTCTCAGTCTAGAAGAATAGCTCAATTCATCTGGACAACAGATCACAGTTTCATTTGCTAGGTAACCTGGCTCCGGACCATGAGGTTGGCCCAGTGCTTCTTAGTATTGTCCACTGTATGGACTTCCATGCTCTTTATGTTGATGGCAGCCATGATGTCCACCCAGATCTGTTGATGCCCACACATTCCAGTCTGCTTCTTGCAGTATGAAGAGGACGTAATCATAATTCAGCAGGACCTGGTCACCCAGGATGACAAATTCTCCAACAGAGAATTTGACTGCCCTCAGCCATGTCTTAGCTGTGCTTGGTTGTGCTTGTCAATGGTTCAGATATGGTGCACCGGAGGCTGGTGGGATGAAGTTGGACCCTCAATTTGCAAGCACTGGAGCTGTGGTGTTGGGGGTATAGCAAGGTGGAAGCCCTTAGAAGACATATGAGGTGTCACAAAGCCTGATAGGTTTGGCACAAAGAAACAGGCTATGGAGGAATAGCAGGCACTCCAAAGCAGTGCTAGTGGTCAGCAGCCAATGACAGACTACCAGGCAGCAGGAAATGTTGAGTTTTGAAGGCAAGATAAGTCTGGTGGAGGCAGGATAAGGCATGAGGCAGGAGCAACAGCAAGCCATATGTGTCTCTACTTCATGAACAAGGCAGCAGTGAAGAAATCAGAGGAAGGGACTTATGCGTGTAAATTGCACGTGCAATGCTGTCCATGAAATGCCTTCCCTTGCATGCATGTAGGCTGATATATTTTGGGGGTACATCGTGGACTTCCCCGACATGTGCAGAGGCCATGATATTTTGTGGGTTTCTATGCAGTTTGCACACCTGAATTTGTGGCTATATTGCCATGAACACCACTTGCACCATAAGTGTGAAGGCTCAGCGTAGAGGATGAGGACGGGCAAGAGGGCAAAAGGAGGGTCCACCTGCTGAACGTGGCTGTGAGCCTAAAGGTGTCCCTGTACCAACTAAGTCCACTTGGGCTAAGAGGGGCCAGTCTGCTGACCAAGAACAGGCAGCACATCCACCAAGAGGCCTAGATGAATGAGAAGGGGCCATCAAGGGAGATGTGCTTTTCAGATGAGGAGCTAACAATCCTCGCTCATTACATCGATCAACACCAGGTTGTACTGTAACCTTGTGGTGGAAGTACTCTGCCTGTGATTCAGCAGTGGAGGATGTGGCAGGAGGTCACAGGCTTGATAAATGCCTGTAGGGTGGAGAGGCATACTGCAGAAGAGGTCCACAAGAGGATTGTGACTCACATGGAATAACTCTAAGCAGTGGGCAATGTCAGAGTTATCCATTCACTGACCCTGGCGGCCAGTGGACATGCACATGTGACAATGTCAGCGAGATGTCACTTGAGGATGTGTTCAAGACAGAAGTTACAGTGGTTGGTCAAAAGATGTTTGAGTCATATTCATTTGGAGTGTTAATTATTCAATGATCATGTATGTGCACACTGGTTATATCCATGTTGCACTCTCCTCACACATAGTCAAGATGCATGTGAGTGTGGCTGACCACAAATTTGTACTAAGCCAGTGTGGCGAAAGGGGTGATGGACATGTTGGCACCAGAAATGCTTACATGCAGGTTCTGTCAGCCGTAGAAAAATTGATACTTCCACATGTTGCCAGTAAGCCTGGTGTAGAGAAGGGGCTCAGCAATTTAGCTCATGCATCCTCTGTCTAATATTAGGCCTTCCACTCTCATATACGCAGACCTCCAATTTAGGTTTGCACCAAGCCTTTTTACGCATGAAAATCTTGCAAACACCACAGCTTTATTATTTTCCTGTGTACATTAATGCACAAATTTAGAACAGAGAGAGGTGCAAAGGTCAAGTTACTTGACAGAAACTAAAACACTTCTTTCGATTTTTATCTACATTGATGTCATTGCAAGCCATGGAGAAAAGCCTCTGAAACAGAATGCATTTCTTTGAAGCCTTTAAAAAAAATAGAAACTGCACACCTTCTGCTGTGTTCTGTGTAGATGCTCATGGAGCAAACAGAAGCACTGTGCATATTTTTCTTTTCCTAGCATTTTAGGATTGTATAATTAATAAGATGGAAAACTAAGTTGCAATTGAGAATTCATCTTTTGTAACAAATTTTATTTTTTTTCTAGTGAAAGCAAACCAGTATTGCACAATTGTATTTTTCAGAGTTCCCTTGCTGTGCGCATAATCATACGGAGGCAGATCATTTTTTACACTTATCATTTAATGTACATTATAATTATACAAATTGTGTGTAAAATGATGAGTATGCATGGTCTAGTTTACATCCATTAAACCTTACAGTCAATGGGGTACATTACTGTAACTGGTCAGTGGCAGCAGAGTTTTTGCTCAAGTGTGAGTGATTGTCCTTACAGGTGTTATAGCCTTTCACATCTTCAAGACTAAAATTAAAACATCTAAAACCTGACTCTCACGGAAGTTTAAGCACTGTTAAAAAACAAACAAATAAAAGTTATGTTTGTATAATCGAAATAGAAACTCAGCAAACCCAGTCTCTGTGATAATCCAGATAGGTATTTAACTTTTATGTAGCACTTCATACATGGTTTGTCCAGCATCTAGGCACTGTGATTATTATACTTTAGTCAATTCACAGTTAACTGACCTCTGAAGGATGTTAGCCAATAAGATAGCTCAGCCGGTTTGGCGCTCCTTGCTGCAATCTGTGTGTGATCTGTACGTTGCAAGTTTGATTCACGGCAAGGCCAACTCAGCCTTTCATCCTTTTGAGGTTGATAAAGGAGTACCAACTTCGGTTTGGTGGTAATTGTGATCAGTGGCGTCGCTAGGGGGGGCTGAGGGGGTTATAGCCCCGGATCCTTTGATTATAGCCCTGGATGAAAATCAGGGGGCTAGATTCAAAGGCTAGCCCCGAACGTGCCCGCTGGAATAGCTTCGAATTATCCTTTATCCTCGGTACGGGTAGATGCAGTCCAGGAGGCAGCAACGTTCGTGTGATTACATCCCATTTAAATTAAATGGGAATAAACACACGTTGCTGCCTCCTGGGCTGGCCTGCATCTACTGGTGGTGCTGCTGCTGTCTGTGGCTGGCTGCACTTGCGCACTGTATGGAGCCACCGCCCGGGCCTCAAATGCACGTGCCCTGAGCTCTCTCGCATGCGCAGCCAGTAGCTGTGAGAGACGCCCGTGCCACCGTGCCTGTGCACAGACAGTGCTAGCCGCTCTGTGAGCTCCTCCGAGCCGCCACCGTGACCTGCCTGTGTGACCCACCCTCGGCGCTCCGGGCCCCCGTGTTACAAGTTTAAGAGCCTGCCCAAGCCCACCCATGCGCAGGCACCTAGGAGGTAGGTTGTAAATGCCAATGTGCCATTTAGGGGGAAGGAAAGAAGATCTGCCTGCAGGCCAGGTGGCAACTGGTCTGCATACTGCAGCTATTCTTTTCTTCCCTCCCTCGCAATTGTTTCATACCTTTCTCAATAGAATTGGGGAGTGGATTAGGCCACTTTCCCGTCCGCTTGCTCTGCGCCGAAGCAGAAATTAATAATCAATCTTCGGCCAGGCTGGCATAATTGGTGTCTGTGGGACAGCAGAATTAACTTTTCTTTGATGTTTACAAAGAAAGGAATGTGGGAAATGGGAATGCGGATGAATGACAACACGCGATCCTCCATCACAAGGGGATCCGATATGGACAGGCTCACCAGAGTACCACGAGCAGGTGCAGAGGTGCCTTTCAATGGAGGGAAATTGTCTAGAATGTTGGAGGATGTTGCACTGGACGTGTGTACCATTCCCCGACCTCGCACAGCTGCTCTGAGCAAGCCAGCAGGCCAGGGGGAGATTCTCACTGGAACCCTAGACGTCCACATTGGTGGCCGCCATAGACAATGAGTTGCAGGAGGGGCATTATTTGGGGCTGATCATTGTATTTTTTGCAGATACATTTCCCGAGTGGTAAACAAACAACCTTTTCCCATGCCAACCCGGCGCACTACCACCACGGCAGCCAGAAGAACTGGCTGGGCTGCAACAGTGACTTGGCCTATTGGCAGGGCAGTTGAACCTGCTAATGTCTTTATCTGCACACTCTGCTAATGAATGCCTTTGTTTATATTTCGTGTAATGCAGCTCTGTGTTTTATTGGAAGTGCATAATACTACCCTGAAAGTAAACACAGCTACCATCTCCTGTGCCTGGGGTGGCGTAAAAAGCGATAGGTACTTTGCGCCTGTGGACTGGGCTTCTTTTGATGTGTATGTGCTGTCTATTAAAACAAAATATACCCACCACAGCAGTTGTTCAATTGATATAGCTCTGGAACTTGCTGTTCAAATGTTATTTGAGAAGCAGCAATGCTATATTAGGAAATGGCAGTCGCCACACGAGGGGGTATTAAGCACAGGTAGGTATGTGGCCCACCTGGAAGCTCTGCTGCTTGAATGCCTCCTGTGAGCGGTAACATTGCACCCGCTGGCATTCCAATAGGTCCGTCCACCTTGTGTGGATACTCTTTGAAGGGAGTGTAAAAAGCATACCAAAGCCAATGGCTTTGGCTTTTGTGTAGTTTGGGGATTCTCAGGCACTGCCATAATGACACTACCTACCTGACCATGAGATGGCAACAACCTGCAAATGGTATTAGTACCTGGGCATATTATTACACTGCCTGGCCAATGTCTACATAATGCCCACACAAGACCCAACACAGTGGGCTTTTCCGATGCGTGATTTTTAACAGGAATTCAGTGCAAGGAACAGATACAGGGACATACATAATACTTATAAATCAAGTGCCAGGACGCACACTTGGTAACAACAGTTTTATCACAGCCAGAGCTGGTTTATAGCTGCAATTAAGCCATTATCTTCCAGAAGGTTGCACAGAATGCACAGAGCTCATCTGAAAGAAATCTGAGGGGAATGTGTTTGGGGCAGCGAAGGGCTGGTAATGGGTCGGAATGACCATGGGGATTAGTATGGCCATGGGAGGTCAATGAGTGGGGAAATAGTCAAACAACACCCACCAGCTGTGCGTCCCTACTCACATCAACTCTCTGGTATCTGCGCTTCCCATGGCAATAGTTTTGGCATATAGGCATCACTTTCACTGCCACCTAATAGCCAATATTAAAAATACAAGGCAGGATAGTGGTGAGTGACTGTTGTGTGGTGTAGCAGTACAATGCAAGAGCGTAGTAGGCCAGTAGGGGATGCAAACTGGATGGGGCACACAGATGTTAGGAAAATCGAACGAGCAACCGATTCATTCAAATATTAATGAACGAGGAGTTGGAAACAGTTTTTGGGGATGCGTTAGCACCCGCGTTGGAGGTTATGGTAAACCTTGGCGGCACAAGACAGAGCACATTATTGGAATGAAGAGGGCATTTTTGCACATAGGTTTACAGTCAGCTGGATGAATAATGTGACGCATTTTCAAAGGAGCGAGCATCCATGTGCTTTTTTAACTTAATTGTAGCACCTATGGGAATGCATTGCAACTGGCGCAGGATCTGAGTAGTATGAGTTCTAAAATAGCATTCATAACGATCCTTGCAGTATTATTTTGGAGCGTTTGTAACTTTTGGCAAGACACCTTGGGGAGTCCAACATATATTTTGGTGCAAATATCGATCTTAGCTTCCGCTTCAGGTCTCTCGCTGGTGCTACGGTTGTCCTGGCTCAAGTAGGGACGAATTTGTTCCTGCAAATATAGTAGGAAGTGCTGCTTCTCACAAGCCAATCGATTTGGCGAGAAAAAGCAAGGTAGGATTCAAAGTAGAAGTGAAACAATTCAGAAATGCAATTTTACTCAAAGATCTTACATTGCACCACGTACGGCAGGTTTTGTAATTCCTCTTGGTGCTGGGCAGTTTTGCCCCAATACTAGCTCTGGTGCAGAAACACTTTGAACTGACGCTTGCACTGACCGACCAGTATAACAAAGAATAGTGATGTGTAAAGATAACATGTTTCACCAGTCTGTCGGTCCAATTGTCAGAGCAAAATGATATGATATGGCATTAATGACGCACTTATACATGAGTGTTTCGGCACCACTGCACAGTTGCCCAGCACCCAAACCAATTGCTGTAATCTCGCCCCAAATTTTTATCTCCGGACATCAAATTAATTGAAACGAAATCTTGAAATATTCCAACACTTACTTTGGCTTATTTGGTGTAACTATTAAACTAATCTGTGGAGTAACATTTTTATTTGAAATGTATTTCATTTAAGCAGCTCTACAATCAGTGGTCGAAGTGGGTGGGAACAATTGCAAGCGCCTCTGCTTTTCTTATTTTTTCTTAAGTTTTACTGTTCCTATATTTTTTATTTAAAAAGAAAGTGTTCCAGAATCTTTTCGTTTTTAAAATAAAAGTGCAGGAAGAAGTTGAAACTTGCACTTTCAATGCACTGCACTGAAAGTTCCCTTAAACAGCTGGCGCATGTGTTTGACGGTTTGGATTGAGTGTGGGAGGGGGGCGTAGTGATGGGGTTTATGTTGAGCGGTGGCAGGCCAGTACGGAACCTAGTACACTTCGACCACTGCTACAATATTCCTTCAATGTTCCGTCCAATGTCCCTGCCCTCTCTGTGCGTCTTCTACCAGCATTTAGACAGGAGGGCCGAAAGGAAGCAAAATACAAATCATCAATGGGGGATGGATATAGTTCTGGCCAGGCGTGTTTCATTGAAACAGAAAATGAGAGCAATTCTGATGAAAGAACCACAAATCACATGTGGCAGCTCACTCTGGATTCTTGGTTCCCCCTTTGGGCTGCTGTGCCCTATTTAAATGTTGAGGACTCGGAGTGGGAGAGCAACAAATGCCACAAGGCAGTACTCTTAGGCTGGGAGTGCACCTCCCATTTATTTATTTGTTTTGTCGGGCTTTAACATCATATCCGTGCCTCAGGCAGAGCTAGGACTCCAACTCCCATTAGACAAAAAAACCTATGCTGTTGGTGAATGATCAGATGCTGGACTCTTGGTTCTCTTTGGGCTTTGGCACCTTATTTGTTCTGTGGGGCGTGACATACCCACAAGTTGTGCTGCATAATTTATAGAACATGACACACAGGGATGTTGAATAAAATTCCATCTACTTACACAGGACATTTCCAGTCTCATGTCACTGTACATTTGTGGTCCCCAAAGTTACCATTTATGCCCTAAACATGCTAAAGGTTTCAGTGCACTGGAAACTGTGCACCAGTGACTAAGGGAGATTCAATTATCATCTTGGTATGTGCTAAATTTCCCATTCCATCGTCTGCTGTGCAAGGGCTGCTCACTTCTCAATATTTCCTTTTTATAGCAAAGACAAATCTCTGGAAATATTAGGAATATTTACCTATGTTAAGAACACCAGTGGAAGACCATGCAGACGTCCTATGTGTCATTTTTCTGCTCTCAGGTATAGGGGTCTCTGCACATTCACCCCTGCCCCATCCCCTTATTTCAGAGATGTCAAATTGAAAGAAACCGACTGTCAGATAAACAAAACATAAATAAAGCAAGAAATGATGTACATTTTCAAGTCGGTAGCTCGGGGAATGGATACTTGGGCCTGGTTCATAAAGCGTTTTTCAATGGGATTTTCCCATTGAGAAAAATGTTGTGAATCAGGCCCAGTGTCTCTTAAACTCCCCAAATAGTAGCGCCATGAAACAGCCAGCCATCCTTTTCCCAACCCAGAGCAAAGCAACCTGGTGATAACTACACATTTATTAGCAATGTGAACGTAAAGCTATAATAGACACGATTATTATAGATATACAAATGTTGTTTGAAAGTCCCTTGGAGGTGGGTCCTGTCAGACAGCCAGACGTCATTCAGACTGACCCTTAATGACTGACTTACAAGCCTCCCAAAGTCTCAATGTGGGCAATGAGCTCTTAGCATTTCATCGAACATACAGAAAGAAATATGACACTTTGGTCGTCACGAGGGCCAGCCCACAATATGTCCATAAACATTGTTCACAATTTCAAACTCCGAAACAGTAACAGAAGAGTCAGTATGAATTATCTATGTTGGGCGGCATTTGATCTCCTCAAAAGGGTTGGGTTTTTGTTGACTGCCCACCATCTCGCCACTGTGGTACCACAGTCTTCTCTTTACAAATTTAATTCAAGTACTTCTGGGATAAAGGGGGGAGTGCTGTCCCCTCATCTAGCAGACAAAATAAAAAGAGCCCCGAAATCTGTTCAAGTCCAATGCTTAACTTTTTGCCTTATAGAGTCTGATATGTCTCGGGGTGGGGATGTAGTCTGGGATGTGAGAGGTTCTGAAGCTACCGTAGGGAAAGCAGTGGTGCCAGAGGGAGAGGCAGAGGGCAGAAACATTGCTTACATGTTGTTTTTACACTTATGTAAATGGACAGTGGCTACAGAATGCCATATTATGAAAGGCAGTCCTTAATCCTACTGGCTCGGCATTTAGCTGTCATATACTAAGTACTATGAGGAGGACGGGAGAGCAGGTGGACAGGCGGCACAATTACTGTTACTCGTCAAAATGTTAAATGAAGCTATTTGAGATTGTGATATTATACAGTTTGTTAAATCATATTTCACATGGTTTGTTTAAATTGGTTTGTATAGGAACTCAATGCAGTATCTATGTACAGTTCAGTTATTGAAAAGGATCATATTTGTTTTGTATTATGTATCTTTGAATTTAAATTTATTAACAACCGTTGGAATTGGAAATGTATTTTTCATTTTTACTGCAGTATATTCTGTCCACACTGCAGTTCTACCAAATGCAACTAAATGCAAATACAAATGCAATAAAAGCACAAATTTAATTGGTTAAAAAGGTATGTTGGAAATTGAAAATACTTTTTATTTGTTAGTTATGTTATGTTATACTGGGTATTGTTACCTCACCTGCTTGCTGCAGCTTATTAGCGGTACAGTATTCGGCAGCCATTTAGATCAGTAAGAAACATATGTACTTTTCTGGTTATTTTGGAAAAATCATGCTGAAATGTGTGTGATTTTGACAGCGTTGTTTACAAAAATGTTCTTGTTGGGGTTTGGGGGGAAGAGAAGCTCCCGCTGTACCACCCTGGTCAAATTGAGGCTCGCTCGCTGCGCTCGCTCGCTCGCTACATTGGATAAATACATTCATTATGTCCCACCACGTCATAATCCAACTAGCTGCCTCCTGTCAGTCCAACATCCAGCAGTAAGTGACTGTATGGTTAATGTAGCAAACAGATAACTCTCCAGTTGCTGCTTAAATATAATTTCTCAATCCACGCCAAGTCTTTGGCTGTCCTGTCCAAAGGCTTTTCTTTGTCTTATCTAACCTTGCAAAGTATTGCATAGCACTGCTGGATAAATGTTCAGGTTTTGGAGTGGCAAATCTCCCAAATGAGTATGAGCACTTTGAGCAGTATAGTTGGCAATATTAATGCTTGAAATCGCAATGCGGCGCGTGCGTTCATATCATGTAGTTTATGTGACGTCCAAACTTGCAATGGGCTCTAGCCCCGGATCTTTGACAAACCTAGCAACGCCCCTGATTGTGATATATATGTTCTATGTACAGCACTTTGCCAAAAGCGCTATATAAATAACCATTTGACCATGAGATAAGGTATATAATTTAGCATGGAGTCCTTGCCTCTTTGCACTGTTGTATCATGACATTGGCATATCATTAGGTAGTACTAGCTCCAGGAAAGTATGAAAATTAAACAACAAAAGACAATTCTGCTATTGAAACAAACAAGAACATGAATGTTTGCTTTAATATGTAATTGGCAATTTGTTTTTCAACGTTTAAATATATACTGTACAGATCAAATGGCCAGACATGGTGTATTCTTTCACAATTCGTGAAGCTGCCACATGATAGTGATTTCCATACAGTTTGTGCCCATGTTGGCTGGATGTCACATACACTTTAATCTCTTGCAAAGGAGAAAAGTAATTTTTACTCTCAAAGTTTAAAAATAGGGAGTAATATATATCCACCGCAAAATCTTAACTGGAGCACTGCATATATGTATATATGTATGTATGCATGAATGACTATGTATGTATGGGCACCTGCTCGTCCAATCTGTGGTTTGATGCAGGACCTAATGTGCACTGACATGATTGCACATAGCATTTAATGTTAATCACCTGTGCCTTCCATATTTCAGAATTCCTAATTTCACTGTCTGGTGTATGTGTAGATGACCCTATTGTGTCTGAATGCCTTTGAATTCACATATGCAAGTTCAATTGGGTAGTTAGGCCTCTGAATATTTTTGTCTGACTTTGTGCAGATGAAGTTGCAGCAGATAAGGAGGAGGCGGAGGTGGCAAATGAGGCACAACCATCCACCAGTACAGCCCAGGGTGCTGTGCCTGATGAGATCCCCTTGTGTTGCCCCTTCTGATGATGCTACCGAATCAGTTGTGGAAGGCATACTGATGGACATGGTGGAGGGTACACCACTGAGTAGTCCGGGTGCCACAGAGCTCCTCTGGGTTCCTTGAGGCTGCTGAGTTTGAGGAGGAGAGACAGGAGACCATGGGCTTGTTAGTAGGAACCCCATTGCCAATGGTGGCTTCAATGTCTGCAAGATTGCCTTATCCCATCATGGAGGCAACAGCAGAAGTTGATGTCAGTCTCAGTGTTGTAGATTGCCAACCAATGACAGTGCAGCCACTTTGATGGGCCTGGTCTTTGTCATCCTGGCTTGTTAGGCCCGCACAGAAGTGCAAGTGCCTAACTTTGCCTGACAGACAATGTCATCTCCTCGAATGATGCATCACTGCTGACATGCAATAACTGTGGTAGGTTAATTGCAATGAGGGTTTGTCTTTCACACAATCTCTGCATGATGAGCTCTTGGCCTCTGGGACTCGCTGCAACAGTATAGGGACACCTTGAACACTGCATGAGGAGATTTTGTCTTCACAGGAAATCCCAACATTAAAACATGGATTGATGGATTCCCTGAGTAAATGCCTGCATGAGGAGATGTTGGCCTTAAGGGAATACTGCCGTAAAGACTACTTAAAGCAATCTCTGCATGATAAAATGTTTGCTGCAATGCACCTCCACTGCCCAGAGATATCTAACTTGCAGAAGAGTCTTGACATGCAGTTGTAGACATCAAATGGCATTACAAAGGCTAATCTACAACCACTTGCAACAGCCTTCATCAGGAGCAATTGGGTCCCTCATGCACGCTTCCATTTCACGAGTGGCCGTAGCAAATGAGAGCAAGTCTTTGGCCATGCGTGGCCACAGTGCACCATTCCAGGTTCCACCATAGGTTGGGAGTACAAACTGAACCTCTCAGCTAATACCATTGGCCATGTTCCCAAAGAACTCTAGACTCTTGCCACCACAACCCCAACTGCATGTGCCCTGGTGTCCATGAGCCCATAGCAGGAGCTTGGATTTTTTTTCTACTCTCCCTCCCTGCTTGCATGGCGCACTAAATTTATGTTTCTTCCCCGCCCAAGGTGGACTATGTTTTTTGTTTTTTTACCCCTTTCCAAGGTGGACTATATTTTTTGTATTTTTGCCCCCTTCCAGGGTGAACTGTTTTTCTTTCTTTATTAGTTTTCATCCAGGGTGAACTGTATGATTTTTCTTTGTTGTCCTTTGTTGTGCTTTAGAGGGCAGTGAGTGCACATTTTCAAGGTGTTTGACAGGACATGTAACCATGCTCAGTGACGTCATTTGACATGCTGTTCTGGACTGCTACAGCCTCCCACATACATGTGAACATTCCATTGAACATGTATGTGCATATGTACAGTCGCTCAGACAGTCTCCTTTAGCTGTTACAACCAAATGTTCCAATGTCATTTCAGGTATTTTACCTGTTACAGTGCCCTGAAAGGACGCCCTGTGCACCTTATTTCCCCCAACATCCCCATTCCATCTGCTGGACATTGATCCTCCTAGTACCAATGTAGAGTCACAGTTTTTGGCAGAGGTGGTGAAGGGCTCACAGCACAACAGCAATACCAACAGGTCAGGTTGTGCACTGTCATATATTTACATTGCAGGCGACCTTTGAGTCCCAATAGTGGCATGATGTTGCACACGTAGGGTTGAGCCTGTTGAATTCCATATGGTGAGTATTGGGTGAGGGGCACTGTCACTGAAGATGTGAGGTATCCTACATGATTGTGTATGTGCGTGTATCCTTGATCAGCCATGCATGTGCTTTTTGTTACTGGTTGCACTTCCATGACTTACTGCTTGGAGTGAGTCTCCTCAAGATGTTCCTGTGCACATGGGTATAACGATGGCAGATGCAGTAGCTTCCTTTTGGTGTGGCATTACATTTATACTCCTGTCATGTTATTCTTGCATGTCATCTCATGACATTTGTCATATCAAGTAGCCACTCCATGATCGGGTGTGAAATGACCAAATAGGGAAATCAGGAAAGTTCCTTGTAGGCCACTGCACCTTGGGCCTCTTTTGTGTGGTATTTCAACATTTCCTCATAGGGGAAGGGTTGAATATTGTTTCAAGGCCTTCTTTTGGTTCTCAGTCCACCCCGGTCCATGATGCATGGGCATGCAACACACCAGACTCTCACAATCCAAGTAAGCGTATGGTCCGGGTGAAACATATCCACGTGGATGATGTGTGGAGTATGTGGTGCATTGTTCGTGAACTGTAGGTGTGGGGAGGGAGTCAAAATGTTCTTCTCTCGACAGTGGTTGTATAGCTCAGTGACAACACACTCGTCTTAGAAGCAAGACGACGGAGAGCAACACAGGTTTGAATCCCAGGTCAGTTCTTAGATATCTCTTCGGTATTAAGCGCATTATAAAAAGAACATTTGAATTATGTTGCTGTTGCGTTCCCACTGATGTGATTTCAAACTGTTGATGGTGAAGGGTGTATGACCTTACCAGATTGTCTCTGTTTTTGTATTCTATGAGTAGCTACTTTGCTTTCTGAGAAAGTTTGAGGGCATCTTCATGATTGCACAAGGGACATGTTGGGGTTATCAGAGACATGCAGGAGGAGGGGGTGGGTTGGCAGCAGTTGATTTTGCCCATTGCAGGAGCAATTAGTAAGTGGTGAGTGGAGGTGAGCTTGTCCAGCATCCATAGTACAGAGGGATCTGTGCTCAAGATTGCAATCAGGTGAGCCATTTATTTTGCACATGATGCAGGAAACTGAGGGGAGGACATGGTATGAAGGCATTGTTCCAGGTGCTGGCTTTGCTATGTTTGGGATTTTGGGCCTGAGACATGTAAACTTGTATTACCACTTGAAATGACTGTGGCGGTGGTTTGTGCATTTTATGTGTCGATGGAGTGGTTGTGTACTTCTTGTGTCAAGGGGCAGTCCTGCACAGCACAAATTGGGAAGAGGCAGCCATTTGTGAATGGAAAACGTAATTTAGTGTGGCGTGTGTGGCACAAAGTCACTTTGTGCCACACTAAAACTTTTGTAATTGAGGTCCATAGTCATGTATACCCCTTTGTCTTCAATGGCTTCTCTTTGAGATTAGTTTGATCTTTGTGACACTGTTCTTTTCTGGGTAAGAGCGCTTCACTCATTAATGGATCATTTGAAGTCACGAACTTAATGTTTGCATGCCCACAAGTCTTGTTTTCCCCTATTATGTGTAATGCCTACAAGTGCTGCAATGCCTGCCGGTGCCATGGTGAACAGTAGCTTCAATATGAAATTCTAGATGTACGCAGATAATATTCGGCTATTAATATGATCATTGCAACTTAGACTGAAAGAAGGCAAAAAAAAATCGGTATGTAGGTCCAGGCATACCTGGTGCAACGCTTTTCAGGGATGGATTAACTGCAGTGAAATAGCCCTCCATATTGTGAAATATGACATCCTCATTGTTGACTGTCCTCGTCCATCTTCAGTCACCTGAATGGAGTTCTCAGCTCCCAACCGGCACTCTAAATACTGTTTGATCATAGCCTTTAATCAGCCAGCTTGATTTAACAAATGTATTTAATTACACAACTTTCCTCACGAACTGGCCTGCAGCATCAGTGCCTTTATTTCAACTCAGGGTTTGTTCTCACCTATTAAAACTGCCCTACAATCAATACAGAACTTTTGAAATTGCATCTCCCTCCATTGCAAGCTCCAAGCTATTTTAAGCAGAGCTTCTAGACTCACAGACGCTATGAGACCTACATTGTCTTCCACTTCCTTCACGGATCGAATTCAAAATCCTATGCCCCACTCACAAGGACAAGGTCCGCCATAGTCCCAGAAGGTAATCAGGATATAAAATCCTGCTAAGTCTCCCTGCCTCATTATGATAAATGAGGCCACATTTTGAAGCAGGACCATTTAAGGATGTACTTTCACTGTCCGTGCAATACTTAACGTCAAACCAGTTTAACGTTGAAAGCTATCTGCGCTTTCTTCTCTTGCTCTATGTGTGAGTATCCATCCCCTAGAAATAATCATTGCATTCCTTTTTTGAAGGTTTACCAATACCTTGTCATGTTGTCTAAATTCCATTTTATTATGGCACTTCCTTATTTCTCACCCTACGCTATCCTGAAGTCAATCCACCACCCACCCCAGTTCCTCTGGTCAGATTGGCATGCTAATAATGCCCAATAATGCTTAGATGTGTGTGATGTTTCATTAAGCATAAAACAGGTGGACATCTTGGTGCGCTTGCCACTTCTAATGGTTCTTATGGAACAGCTGTAAATAGTCAATTTTTCGAAGAAATTGGCAGGCAGTTAGGCCTATATTTGGAAAAATATTTCATTTTGTTGTATGTGTATACATTTTAATTTAAAATAGCCAAGAAGAGCTGTAGAAATTGGATATTAATGCATGGTTAACAGGTTTAATTACCCTTAATATGAATTGGCGGCACTCTCCTTTTTCTGGGCTCCCCTCAAGGGCATTAACTCTGCATTAAATTCTCATTACTCTTGGATTGCATATATTGCACTTTACATTTTCTTCCACACTTGCCACAAGGTCTGGTGTGTTTAATGTGTGACAAAACTATATTGATCATGCTGGCATACTACATTCATGCTTGGTATAGATCACAACAGTGTTAAATGACATCTAGTGAATAAGACACAGACTTTGGAGCCCAGACTCCTGAGTTCTAAATATAATGGGCGTTTTGATATTCTGGCAAATCACTTTCTACCAGGTGCTTCCTTAAATATTTTATATAAACATATAACAAATGCTCCACGGAGTGTTCTGTTTATCAGTGTTCATATTACCTTTTAACTTCCCAAACCACTGCATCCTAGTTTCAGTAAACTGCACTCTATAGACTATAGCATTCCACTTACAGCAAAACATGTTAGGTGTCCCCGGTGCAGTGCAAACTCTCGTCTAAGCCCTACAGTGCAAATATGAGATGGATCGGTGAAGTTCTGAATATTAGGAATGCAATATTCCCCAAAAATGTTCGCATTTAGCGGAAAAACTAAACACATTACGAATTGACTCTCTAAGAATGTCAAAAGGAATACGTGACAACCCGACATTGTAAAGTTGTGTTGCAAAATGACTGACGCTTTCAAAATAGAAGGGGTTTATGAAAGCACATCCTTCAACAAAGTTAATTTATTACACAATGGAATTGATTTCTGTTGAAAAGCAAATCGATCTGAAGAAACAAAAGGAAATATGTATATTGGCAAATTGAAGCCACCACAACATAATGGCATTTCCTTGGATGGCAACATGGAATTTTGTTGTATTCCTCAAACGGATTAGCAACGTGTGATTCAAGAAATAAAATGTTATTATTTAAAATAGTTCCACTTACCACAACTATCATACGGATGTTCTTGGCAGCATGGACCACAGATACAATTTATGTAAGGACATTTTTGTTTTTTTTAACACCATTTCTTTGCAAGCATCTTTATAATAATCCAATTAGCTAAATATGAGAACTTGATGCTATATGAAGCTGTTAACACATTTGCTTTATAGGTGTTATTTCTGTTATCAATGTTAACTTTTGATATCGCAATGGAATGGAATCAGGGAACTGTGATATTCTCTCCATGTGTATGTATTTAAAGAACAGGGATGTTAATGTGAATCAGAAATCACTTACAATAACACATTTACAGATGGTGGATTGCTTTCCAAGAAGGGTGTCTGTTCAATAGCGCAGAGATGAGAACAAGTGGTGAGCATGTTTATGAGGGTGTAAAACAGTGGGACATATACCAGGAACAAAATAAAACAAATAGAATATACAACCTAAGTGGGCAGGTGCTTAAAGATGCAGAAAAGTCATATATAAATATACAAATCACATTCTGGAGAGCCACTAGAGGCAGTGGTGGGGTTAGGAAGGAAGGTTGGGGAAGAGGGCAGGGGGGTTTCTCTCTTCAGCAAGTAAGTTACATTTAAGTCAATCTTTAAAGAGATCCACAGTTGGGCTGACTTGTATTATTATGGGGAGTGGGATCCAGTGTATCAGGATGAATAGTAGTGAGAAACAGCAGTTGTGAGAGGAGGCACAGGGAGAATATGAGGCAGGTAGGATGAATGCGGGGGGAGATCAGAGGGAACAGGCTGCTACTGAGGAGCAGGCCTATTGATAGCTTTGTAAACTAGGAGAAGGAAAAAGAGCAGTTGTGCATCTAGAGCAACCATCATGTTGTCAGTAAGTAGGACAGTGGGCAAGATCTGGGTAGTTCGTAGGGAGTGCAGGCAGAAAAGTTGAATACTTTGTTTAGAAGGTGTACAGATGAGGACCAAGCAACAGGCTTGAACCAATAGTAATGTTTACTGAGCACAAGAGAGGAGATAAGCAATTTTGTAAATATTAGTAAGAAACTGATACCTTTTTCTGTTGTTGAGCAGGTTGAAAGAGCATCAGAGGCACTGGTAGTGATGAATTGTTGCAGTCATAGGCCGCTGTCTAAGAGGATCCCGAGATTGCAAGCCTTGGGTATGGGAGCAAGCAGGTCGGGCAGGAAGGATGCAGGAGGGATTTCATTGAAAGTCAGGGGAAAGAAGACTTCTGTTTATAAAGAGTTCAGCATGAGGAAGTGGAGTGGCTTTCAGTGACGAATTACAGAGAGGCAGTTTGTAATCCATTCTGAAATGAATGGGATGAAGGAGGAAAAGGAGAAAATATGTGTTTGCCATCAGAAAAATGGTGTTAGCCAAAGTCAAATGATGAGATACATTTTCCTAGAGCACACATATATAAAGTGATGAGCATAGATCCATGGACTTTGACTTTGGGGACAGCAACAGGGAGAGGGGTTCCAAGATCTTCTAATGGATCAATCTCCCATGTAGGAGGTACGACAGGAAAGAGCAGATTGGTGAAACCCAATGTCTTTGAGAGTGAGGAGGAGAGAGGAGCAGTCCACAGTGGCAACAAGGTCCAAAATAATGGGTGTAAGAGAGAGTTTGGGTGGTGAGAATTAGAGAGAAAGTTGGAGACATGCATGAGAGCAGTCACAGTGGAGTATTTACTACAGAATCCATATTAAAGTGTAGCTCCAAGGTCATTATATTCAAGATACCTAGTGATCCAGTTGGGGATGATCTGCTGAAGGACTTTTGTATAATGTGAAAGGAGAGAAACTGAGAGAAAGTTTGCTGGGGCGTTTAGGTTTAGCTGAGGGTTTCTTCAATAGGGGTAAGACAGTTGCGGATTTAAACGAGGCAGGGAACAGTCAATCTGATAATTAGAAGTTAAAGAGCTCAGAGAGATAAAGGCAAGTTATTGAGACTAAGTCTTTGACCATTTGGAGAGCAAACGGTTTGAAAGGACCTCAAGATGGTTTGACACTGTGAAGGATGGGCGCTAATACAGTAGGTGGGGAGAAATAGTTGAGACTAGAAGAGCTAGAGATGAAAGGTGTGAGAGGGAGAGAGAGGAGGGCTGTGAGATATTAGAGGAAAAGTGCACAGAGTCTTTAGAAGAAAGGTAGGAGTTGATGGATATTGTATTGGGAGCTTTAAGCAAGGTTTGGAGGGTAGAAGAATGTTTGTGGTGATGATGGTTAAGGGAGGAGTTTCTGTTTGTGAAGTAGAAGGATTTGGCTGGCCGGTGCAGAGGTTAGGGCAGCAAGGGAATTATTATAGGTGAGGTGTTGTATAGGTGCCTGTAATTTGAACCAGAGTCATATGCCACGGTGCATGCTTGCCTAGAGGGTCAGAATTGATACAAGGTTGGGGTCAGGAATGTGGGGATGTTCAAGTAAGATAGTTTTGGTCAAAGGGAGTCATAAGTGCTTGGCGATCATAAGAGAAGGCATGGTCAATAGAGGAGGCATGAGTGGGGGAAGGGAATGGAGAGAGGTACTCATATAAACAATGTAAGGGACAAGAGAGTCATGCCTAAATATCCTCTTAGTGATTGAAACAGGGAGATGAGGGGTAGAAGGTGAAGGGACTGAGATGTCAAAGTGAACAATTAAGTGATCAGATGGAGAGGGGTCAATGAAGAGGTTAGTGATGGAGAGTTTACTGGAGAGAAATACAATGTTGAGAGAGTTCCCACCAGAATGGGTTTGCTGGTCATAGATGGAGTAGAGGGAGTGGTCTGAGACAGTGTGGAGAGCTGCTAGTGTGGCAGAGTAATGAAGGAAGATCTAGGTTTCTGTCATAGCAAGAAGTGAAAGTTGAGGGTCATGAGAATGGTCTATGATGTAGCAAGACTTGTTGCAGAGTGCAAAGGCATTGAGCCTTCCATATGCCAACTGAAAGAGTGGCAGGAGGTGGGGGAGAGATGGAGGTGTTGCGCAATAGGCTAGAGGGGTAGATGAGGCTGGAAATCCTGGCATCACAGAAATGCGTTAATTTAGAGCATGGGAGCAGGTGGGTAGAGGACGATGGGGAGAACAGAGAGTGATGCAGTGATTGTAACAAGTTGAGGAGGAAGGCTATGAGAGAATGGAAGATCAAGAGTCAGTAGATGGAGGAATGAAGCGAATTCAAAATGCACAATGAAGGTTAGAAGTAAGAAGAAAACAGGTGAGTGATACAATGAAACAGAAGAAAGAATGCAGTCTGGGAGAGAGAGAGAGATTGCTTGAGAGGATAGGTGGGTGAAAGGAAGGGAAGGTGTGAATGGTTTGCTGTGAAGAAGCAGGTGTATGTTCTGAGTTGGGCTATAGGTAACTAAAAGACAATTAACCAGCCCAAAACAGACAGCAATCATCTTTAGTCAAGTGTGGTAACAGAAGTGCAGCAGTGAAAGAATAGGCAGTGGATGGCAGAATCCCAATGCGTAGAAGCAGAAGTCAGTTAAAGGATATTAAACATGGAGGCGCAAACTCAAAGGGTGCACCCTTAAGGCCGTGTGTGGAGAGTGCTGAGAGTCTGCTATGTCATTTGGATTATTTTGCACAACAGTTTGAAATTAAAGCTAAAGAAATTCAGTGAGTAGATGTGTTTCAAGCTGCAAGCTACAGAGTTCCATATTCAGCTGAATGAAAGCACAGTGACATCACAAGTCATTTGCTAAAACCAGCATTTTACCAGATTACCCCCCACCCTGACTTGTTAGAGCGTTGCACCATATCACTTCTGTGGGGAAATAGGTTGAGTGCCAGATTATGTCACAGAACAGTTTTATCTAATAATGGTTTGAAAATAAACATCAACAATGGCAAATTCAGAGAATTGGACGGACTGAGTCTTCAGTGGTTGTAATGCCTAAATGAACGCAGACGTTGTATAAAAAACACACCAGCTCTACTAATGGTATAACACAAACAGCGGCTCAAAAATTCAGAGACCTGCACACACCTATGTTTTTACCAACATTTCTACAGTACATTTGTCTGCTGCCACGCATTTTCTTCTTCTTTGTGTGGGTCTCAATAAGCAATGCTGAGAGTTACATGAAAACGCCAAGGGCCTGATTCACAGAATGTTTTCCTATGGGATTGCGCCATTATAACAAGCTTCTGTGAATCAGGCCCTATGAGAGGTAGTACAGAAACGTTGCAATGGTGCACCTGTCATTAACAGTTGGGCATCAATTGCTGTTGTGTAAAAAATGTAGTCGTTCAGTGCAATTTTGCACTAGGTTGCTCCGGATAAACAAACTAATTCCAACCCTACTCTAAAAAGCAGTGACAGACTGGCAAAAGAAACATCAGCCTGGAAATAAGTGAATGGGGTTCCATGTAATAATGTTGCCACAAAAATCTCGCCATGCAAAAATATCGCCGAAAAATGGCCGTTTTCTGTGGCAACATTATTGCATGGAACAATGCAATGACATTTTTGCCACTGTCCCCATATATATGGTCACCTAAATAATATCGCCACGACATTTTCCCGGCGATATTATTTACGGCGACCATATATATGGTGATATTATTACCTGATACCGTGAATGGTAGGTCAGCTCTGACGAAATAGTGCAGTTTCTAACTCCTGCTTTGATAATCCTTTAAAAATATGCAAGTGTACAGTAAACACTTACGTTCGAATGTTAGAATGTATGAGATCCAGGGCCATTGTTGCACTATTGCAGGGGATATCCCTGGCAATCCACCCTATAACAGCTTTACCACTGCACCAGTGGTTGCATTAGTGATATTCCCAGATGTCAGATTCTCTTTCTTTGTTTATTCATTTTGCACTACTGCTGTATATTTTATTAGCGCACAAAGGGGCCAATTGCGACCTTACAGCTCATTGCATGGTCAAAGCCGTGAGAGGGTGGGAATCAGTGTTTTCCACTTGTTATAACCCCTTTCAATCTTCTTTTTCAAAAAGTAATATTAGTATTGACTCATGTATATATAGAGTTAGTAGTTGTTGGATTTTGAAGGTGAAATTCTATCTTTTATTAGGGAGGTATTTACATTCAGAGATATTTACCTGGACTATCGCTGGAAGTATATATCTCCTTTTCTAATGGGGGTGTTGGAAACAAAAAAGCAATACAATTTTCAAAATACTGTTTGTTCTACCATCACCTGCAAGGCTTCAATGAGACCCATAATCGAATCTATGATATAAGCTAACAGAGCCCATCAGAGCAAATGTGATAAGCTCTGAAACGGAGGCTCCCTCTTTACTCTGTTATCTGCTTTGAAAATAATTGCTTTTTGAACCCATCGACAAACAAGGATCCTTACCTCTAAACTCTAGTTAAAATAATGCATGTGTATTCCCAATATGAGTATCTAGTACTACGATCACCAATATTTACAAAAAATTCATGTCTTAATGACTGTCGGTTTGTTCTTCATGAAAGTCAGCCAACCAACTAATAGGCTTGTCTGAGAATGCTAGTGACTGGAAGGAGGAAACATCCAAAACTTGTGTATAATACTGTGTAGGTTCTGTTATGGCCTCACAATACGCAGGGCGCGCTGCGCAGTAAGAATTAGGCAGACACGCGGAGCTGCGTGCTATCTGCTGCTTTATTCTACTTAGAACTGAACTTCCCCTGTCCCCGCCCTCCCACATCACTTCCCGTTCCTTCCCGCTCCTTGTCCCTCCCGCCCCCGTTGTCCTGGAAACGTCAATGTGACATCTCCCCCCTTTTTAAACAGTTACCAAACTCTTCGCAACAGGCGGCGGTCTGGCGAGTTTCTAGTCCATCTCCTCAATCCATCGATGAGGTCTGTTCCGGGTTCTCTTCACCTGAGTCCCACTGGTCACCTAAGTAAGGGTTGTCGGATTCATAGTCTAAGGGAGCCTGCACTCGCCCACTCAGGCGTCAGGTTCCTGTTTGTGGCAGTTCCTTGAAGTGGGACGAGTTTCTGGTGAAAGATCCTGTTGATCCTTGGCCGGTCATCATTGACCCTTTCTTTTGTGTGACGAGAAGGGGCTCTTCTCGAAAAGCCGCCATGTGCTTGTGGGTCGATGGCTGACGAACTGCCACCACATCTCCTACCTCTATTTGGTATTTCTGTGCTCACCTGTGGGTATCGGCATATTCTTTCATCCGGGCCTTGGCTGCTTCGTCTCGCTCCCTGACCTTCAGGTCCACAGCCGTCCGTGGGCTGATCGCTTCAGCCTGTGGGATGCGCGTATGCGCGTTTCACCCAAACATCAACTCGGAAGGTGTCTTTCCTGTCATGCTATGAGGTGTTCCTCGGTAGTCCCTCAGCAGCTGGTTCAGCACCTGTTCATATGGCTGTCCTGTCAGGCAAGCAACTTGCAGGGCTTGCTTGCGGTTGGCCATGAACCGTTTGATCATCCCATTGGCTTGGGGCCATAACGGAGTAATCTTTCTATGATGGAATCCAAGGTATTCTGCAAATCGCGTGAATTGCTGTCCATAGAATGGGGCCTCAATGTCAGTCTTGAGCACCTTGAGTACCCCATACACCGATTATGGGTCTCATTGAAGCCTTGCAAGTAATGGTAGAACAAACAGTATTTTGAAAATTGTATTGCTTTTTTGTTTCCATTACCCCCATTAGAAAAGGAGGTATATACTTCCAGCGATAGTCCAGGTAAATATCTCTGAATGTAAATACCTCCCTAATAAAAGATAGAATTTCACCTTCAAAATCCAACAACTACTAACTATATATACATGAGTCAATACTAATTTTACTTTTTGAAAAAGAAGATTGAAAGGGGTTATAACAAGTGGAAATCACTGATTCCCACCCTCTCACGGCTTTGACCATGCAATGAGCTGTAAGGTCGCAATTGGCCCCTTTGTGCGCTAATAAAATATACAGCAGTAGTGCAAAATGAATAAACAAAGAAAGAGAAACATTTAGCAAGCAGTTTTTCACGAATACCACAATCTGACATCTGGGAATATCACTATTGCAACCACTGGTGCAGTGGTAAAGCTGTTATAGGGTGGATTGCCAGGGATATCCCCTGGAATAGTGCAACAATGGCCCTGGATCTCATACATTCTAACATTCGAACGTAAGTGTTTACTGTACACTTGCATATTTTTAAAGGATTATAAAAGCAGGAGTTAGAAACTGCACTATTTCGTCAGAGCTGACCTACCATTCACTGTATCAGGTAATAATATCACCATATATATGGTCGCCGTAAATAATATCGCCGGGAAAATGTCGTGGCGATATTATTTAGGTGACCATATATATGGGGACAGTGGCAAAAATGTCATTGCATTGTTCCATGCAATAATGTTGCCACAGAAAACGGCCATTTTTCGGCGATATTTTTGCATGGCGAGATTTTTGTGGCAACATTATTACATGGAACCCCATTCACTTATTTCCAGGCTGATGTTTCTTTTGCCAGTCTGTCACTGCTTTTTAGAGTAGGGTTGGAATTAGTTTGTTTATCCGGAGCAACCTAGTGCAAAATTGCACTGAACGACTACATTTTTTACACAACAGCAATTGATGCCCAACTGTTAATGACAGGTGCACCATTGCAACGTTTCTGTACTACCTCTCATAGGGCCTGATTCACAGAAGCTTGTTATAATGGCGCAATCCCATAGGAAAACATTCTGTGAATCAGGCCCTTGGCGTTTTCATGTAACTCTCAGCATTGCTTATTGAGACCCACACAAAGAAGAAGAAAATGCGTGGCAGCAGACAAATGTACTGTAGAAATGTTGGTAAAAACATAGGTGTGTGCAGGTCTCTGAATTTTTGAGCCGCTGTTTGTGTTATACCATTAGTAGAGCTGCTGTGTTGTTTATACAATGTCTGCGTTCATTTAGGCATTACAACCACTGAAGACTCAGTCCGTCCAATTCTCTGAATTTGCCATTGTTGATGTTTATTTTCAAACCATTATTAGATAAAACTGTTCTGTGACATAATCTGGCACTCAACCTATTTCCCCACAGAAGTGATATGGTGCAACGCTCTAACAAGTCGGGGTGGGGGGTAATCTGGTAAAATGCTGGTTTTAGCAAATGACTTGTGATGTCACTGTGCTTTCATTCAGCTGAATATGGAACTCTGTAGCTTGCAGCTTGAAACACATCTACTCACTGAATTTCTTTGGCTTTAATTTCAAACTGTTGTGCAAAATCCAAATGACATAGCAGACTCTCAGCACTCTCCACACACGGCCTTAAGGGTGCACCCTTTGAGTTTGCGCCTTCATGTTTAAATCCCTTTACCTGACTTCTGCTTCTACGCATTGGGATTCTGCCATCCACTGCCTATTCTTTCACTGCTGCACTTCTGTTACCACACTTGACTAAAGATGATTGCTGTCTGTTTTGGGCTGGTTAATTGTCTTTTAGTTACCTATAGCCCAACTCAGAACATACACCTGCTTCTTCACAGCAAACCATTCACACCTTCCCTTCCTTTCACCCACCTATCCTCTCAAGCACTCTCTCTCTCTCTCCCAGACTGCATTCTTTCTTCTGTTTCATTGTATCACTCACCTGTTTTCTTCTTACTTCTAACCTTCATTGTGCATTTTGAATTCGCTTCATTCCTCCATCGAGTGACTCTTGATCTTCCATTCTCTCATAGCCTTCCTCCTCAACTTGTTACAATCACTGCATCACTCTCTGTTCTCCCCATCGTCCTCTCCCCACCTGCTCCCATGCTCTAAATTAACGCATTTCTGTGATGCCAGGATGTCCAGCCTCATCTACCCCTCTAGCCTATTGCGCAACACCTCCACCTCTCCCCCACCCCCTGCCACTCTTTCAGTTGGCCTATGGAAAGCTCAATGCCTCTGCACTCTGCATCAAGTCTTGCTACATCATAGACCATTCTCATGACCCTCAACTTTCACTTCTTGCTATGACAGAAACCTAGATCTTCCTTCATGACTCTGCCACACTAGCAGCTCTCCACACTGTCTCAGACCACTCCCTCTACTCCATCTATGACCAGCAAACCCATTCTGGTGGGAACTCTCTCAACATTGTATTTCTCTCCAGTAAACTCTCAGTCACTAACCTCTTCATTGACCCCTCTCCATCTGATCACTTAATTGTTCACTTTGACATCTCAGTCCGTGAATACTCGTCCATCACAGCCAGGACGTATTGTCCCCCTTCAATGGGTCCAAAGAAGTCGGCTGTGGAGCATACGTTTGGTGGAGACCATGCCCCTGTGGGTCTCGTGCGCTAGATTGATGATTTTTGCCTCATTTCCTCAGGGATAACAAGTTTGCAGTCGTTGAGCAGCAGATGATCTTCCGACACCGCCAACTCCTCTTTTACTAGTAAAAGCCGTTCCACGTCTTCTCTTACTTGACCTCCTGCTGCTTTCCCCTTTTCCTTGACTCTTCGTCACTGTCCAGATTCCAGACCTTCACGTATGATGCGGCATGCCGGGTCATTCTCCGTCTCTCTGGTGAGTTCTTCCATATTGACACCCTCCGGTGTGGACTGATGGACAAGGTATCTCAGGTATCGGTCAGCCACGGATGGTTCTGGTATGCTTTCTCCCTGTGGTCTTCTGGGTTCTCACCTTTCCCTGGCCTGTGGATGATGTCAAAAGCATACTCCTGAAGTCTTAATCCCCATCGGGCGATCCATGGAGGCATCTTGGCTTGTGGGTTTGCCGTATAGAAATAGTAGGGCTTGATGGTCCGTGACGACTTGGAATGGTTTCCCGTACAGAAACAGGTGGAAATGCTTTCACGCCCATACAACAGCTAGCCCCTCCTTCTCAGCTTGAGTGTATGCCTGTTCAGTGGTAGACAGGCTGTGGCTTGCATAGACTACTATGTGGTTCAGTGAGGGATCCAGTGGATCAAATTGTGCTAGGATGGCTGCCAGGCCCACGGAGCTGGCATCAACTGTCAGCTCCGTCTTCCTATTGGGGTCGTAGTAGGATATGTTTTCCACCTTCGCGACTTTCTCCCTTATTGTTTCAAAGGCTTTCTGACAGTCACTGGTCCACTCAAACTTTTATCTTGATGGGTCAATCTCCTCAGTGGCTCACTGACTGATGTGAAGTCTTGAATGTATCGGTTACATTAGCTGGCAAGACCCAGAAATGAGCGAAGTTCAGACACATTGGTTGGGGCAGAGGTGTCATTTAGAGCCGAGACTTTGTCCGGGTCTGGGGTCATTCCAGATTCCGAAAAGACATGACCAAAGAATTTTAGCATGTTTTTGCGGAACTCACATCTGTCCTTATTTAACGTGAGGCTGGCATTGTGTAGGGCCTTGCAGACTTTCATTAGTGTCTCGTCATGTTTGTTCACGTCGGTCCCAAAGACTAGAATGTCATCCGAATAGTTGAGGCAATTCGGGATGTGCTTAATAATGTTGTGAACCTCTGCCTGAAATGTTTCCACTGCCGAGGACACCCCAAAACTTAGTCTCTTGTACCTGAAGAGGCCGACATGAGTGACAAAAGTTGTTATGTTGCGACTCTTGGGATGCAATACCAACTGGTGGTATCCCTTTTGCAAGTCCAGTTTGGAGAAGACTTTTGCCCCATTCAATAGATGAATCATGTCAGTGATCTGAGGTGCAGGGTACCTATCCCTTTTGATGGCTTGGTTCGAGCGTCGCATGTCGACGCAAAGTCTGATGGCCTCGGATCCCTTCTTGGGGACTGGGACAATTGGAGATACCCACCTGGTGGGTCCGGTGGCATTCTCGATAATGTCTTGTTCCAGCAGTTTTTGGAGCTCGTCCTCCACTTTCTTTTGAATGTTGACTGGAATTTCGCGGTAAGGCTGAGCTATGGGACATATGGAGCTGTCCACGTGGAGTTTGATTTGCCTGTTCCTGAGTCTTCCGATTCCTTTGAATATTTTGGGGTATAAGTTGTTTATCATTTTCACCGGGTCTATGTACTTGTGGACCATTATATTGTAGAGTATGTGTATTAGGCCCATGTCAGCGGCCACCTTGAAACTCAAAACGCAGCCGCTGTCTGTCTCTGTGGCCAGCACGTGCATTGGAACTCTCATCTCCTGCCCTTTGTAGCGGCAGAGCCCACTCAACTGTCCTAGGCATTTTAATGTAGTCTTGGCTCCATATTCGTAAATGTCAACCGTGGCCAGGTGGAGCTTGGGTTTTTGGGTCAGTTCAGAGTATATCTTTTCACTCACCACATTGATGGTGGCGCCGGTGTCTATGAGGAACTCCGTTGGTTTTTCTTGTAGCTTTATGATGAGTGTTGGGCTGAGGGCATTCGCCGTGGTGTTTCCCAGGGCATAGATGTATGCCTTCCTTTTCTGGTCACTCCCTGATGAGCTGGGATTCCGACTCGGTAGGGGACTGTTCGACCAAGTAAAGTACGTGTTGTCTCGATCTTCGTTCAGGTCGCGCGTGCATCACAAATCTCTGTCTCTCCCTCTTTTTCTGTCGGTCTTCTCTTGAGTCTCTGTCTCTGTGGTCACCTGGAGACTGATTCTGGGTGATGGAGGTGCTTGGGTCCGGGTTGGTGTTTGACGGCCCCTCGTATCGACTTGGTTGAGAAGTGTTGTCCTTGGGTCGATTTCTCACTCGGTCCTGGAATAGCCTACACACGGCCTTGACGTGTCCTTCTTCGCCACACGACGTGCATCGTTGTCCGACAGCGGGGCATGTTCCTTCATGTGGATATTCAAACCCGCACTTATAGCATAAGAGTTCCTCCTATTTCTTTTCTAGCTGTAGTCTGTTTATGTTCTCTCTGGCATTGGTGCTCCCAAAGCTATTAACTTGGGAGTCGATGGCCCTTTTTGGCCCTAGGATTTCTTCAAGTGTGCGGGATTTCTGGAGTAGCTTCCTGCGAAAAGCCTGAGACTCACACCTTCATATGACTTGTGACCTTTGGTCCTCAGTGTTCGAATAATTTCCGAAATCGCAGTGTTTCAGCTTGGTGCGTAATCGCATCACATAGGCGTCCATGGTCTCCACTTTTGCCTGTTTCGTGCTGTGAAACAAGTGCCGACATTGGTGTACGGCGCAAAATAGGCTGCCAGTGCATCTTTAAGATCTTGGATTGAGTCTATGGAATCTTGGGGCATCTCGTCAATTATGTCGCAGTTGGCAGAGCCTACGGCTAGTTTTAGAAGACACACTTGCCTTGCGTACGCAACTGGTCCTGTCGCTCCCATGTAGAGATCGAAGTCCCTGATCCATTTGGTCCATCTGGGACCCATGTTGCTGGTGTCTGTCACATTGAATGCTCCTGGCATCTGGGCTGACAGTGTCTCTGGTAGCTGGTATGGCACGTGATCAGCCGTTGGGGCTACTGGCGCTGGGGGCCCATTTCCCTGAGCCTGTGCTCCTTGTCCGTCGTCTTGGCCTGGCATTCTGTCGGACGTGCGTCCGCTTACTGGGTCCTAGTTGTCAGTGGTATCCACTTTCAGTGGTGGTGGATGGCTGCCTGGTGGGGCACCAGCACCATCCACTTGTCCTCCCTTTGTCAGGGTGTAAGAATTAGGCAGACACGGGGAGCTGCATGCTATCTCCTTCTTTATTCAACTTACAACTGAACTTCCCCTGTCCCCGCCCTCCCACGTCACTTCCCGTTCCTTCCCGCTCCCTGTCCCTCCCGCCCCCGTTGTCCTGGAAACGTCAACGTAACAGGTTCTTCCTAAAATTGCTAAGCACTGACTAAAGGTAAACCTTGGGGTATCTTTCTACAGCCTCTCCCTACCAGTCCTGAATTAAATGTGTGATTATTTCCAAAAATGTCCCTAATTCAGCTTTTACATTTCTTTCACATTAATGAAAAGAATTTCATGATTCCCAGGAGGGAAAATACTTTAGCAGCCAGGATCCCCTGCAGTAAGTCAGTTGCTACCCTAGAAGAGAATCCAGTGGGGTTCCCTGTGGAGCCAAAACAATATTCCCACTTGCTACCATATTTTTCACAGTGGTTACTGGGGCAATCACTCCCTGTGCACTTCCTGGTCAGCAAAGGCAATATTCCCACCTACTTCCATATTATTCCCATTGGTTCCACAACTAGTCCGCATACCCTCATTGGGTTCAACCTCTATGTTCATCCCAGGATCAGTTTGGGTGCCAATTTCAGACCCTGCAGATTGTGTCTGACAATTAAAAGTTGTTTTCTGTGATTCATATCCCATGTGAATCGGCTGCCTCTCCCAAGAACTGGTAACACCCTCTCTGAGCTCAGGTATTGTCTCCTCAATACGTTGTTTCAACACAGTAGTCATCACACTCTGTAAATCTTTACTTCTATTACTTTTATTTAGCAGGGACCGTGGTATAGTGTGATTCCGGAGATATTTATGAGAGGAGGTGTATCGTTTTTTAATATTTTTGAAATATTTTGATTTCTTAGCCTTGTAACCTTTTTCCATAACTGTATAAACACCTTCTTTCTTAATTGGTTGTTCTATTGTTAAGTCTATGATATCTGGTTCAACCTTTGGGCCACCTTGCTCATGTGCCGATCTGGCAGCCAAGGAACACAAGTTGCCCTTAGTTCTTACATGCCGTTCACCATCTTCATTAAGTAAATCCCCCAAACAACAAACTTCTGAGCCAAGACTCCTTCTTCCTGCTGAGTCAATATTGGGTCACACGATTTTACAACCCCTTCTATTCTTTCATCAATTACAGTTGGTCCATCCCTCACTGCATATTCAGTCCCCGGGAATATCCCTTTTTTCAATTTCCTCCAACCTATTATACATTTTTAACAAAAGTTCAGTATGTGCTCAGACTTCATCCCAAATATTATCATAGAGGTTGACGAAAATGCTGAGAACAATATTTATAGCTGAGACAGTGGGTTGCGTCAAGCATATTCCTTTAAGGTTTGATGTACTGTTGCATTTTGAGAATGTTCATCATTAACCTCAGCAATGAGCTTACTCAGAAAATTCTGTTTTTTTGTATACTCATCTATAAAAATGGTTAGCTTTTTAGGAGACTCTCCATAAGAAGCACTGCACGTCTGTTGCACCAATTCATGGGAAAGGGAATACAAATTGTCATTTTAATTCTCCTCCATAGCTAGGTCAGCAAACTCTACTATGCTAAGGTCATGGAGTTTGCTGTCTCTAGGCTTCCCTACTACATTGTCCATCAAATAAATGATGCAATCTAGCAATCCCCCTAACCGGAATTATGGATTTCATTTCAGTGCTGGTGCAGGTTTTTGTTCCAAAATGATTCATAATTCACTGTCCTGCAATAGGGGAGAAGGGAATAGGGTTCTTCAATTTGTGTTGTGTGCAGACATACACCCCTTAGAGAAACCCACTGAGGAAACATTGAAGAGTGTTAGTTGATTAAATGTTTTAATTGGGGTCTTCTACTTGAATATAATATGGTCCTCGCTTATGGTTGGCATACCCAGAGCAATATCATTTTCCTCTTGCAAAGCAGCACCAACCCAATCAGGAGGTTCTACACAAAAATTATTGGTAAGAATCACCACCAATCGATCCTCTTGGTGGTCGATGGAGGTTTCTCTTACTATCTTGGAAGCATTCCTTCTATTAATGTGGCTATCCACCTCAAGAATGTCCAAGGGCTCCAGATGCAGATGAAATCTCTATGTGATGGTTTGGGATAGTTAGGGTGATATCACATGCCCCAACCTTAAGAATACAGTCTTCTTCGCACATGGGACGGACAACATCAGTAACCTGTCATTCAGCAACGGAATTTACAACTACCATTTGATCATTTTCTAAAGGATTTTTCCCCAGAGGCAAAACACTGTTAACAACTTAATTTGCTACTATATATTTTTTTTCCTTCAATTGTTTCACGATATTCAGTTGACTCCTAAATCCTCTTTGTGGTATTCTAACAACAACAACCAACATATGCACAGAGAAAGGTAAAAGGATAGGCCCCACAAAAGTAAGCTACGAAAAAGGGCGCAGGGACAATGTAATGACCAAGCAGCAACACTGATTCAGTACAATATTGTTAGTTAATCAGAAGAGTCCAATGGTAAGCAAATTAACAATGTCATATATAGTTAAATTCATAGATTAAAATTCCAATTAAAAGGATTAAAATTCAGGTTCAAATAAATAGTAAAAACAAATATACAAAATATCACAGCTTCTTGAAATTTGATTTAGTTGTTTGTTTTTTGTAAAATATTTAATCTTGCTGATCCTAATACTTGAGACACAACAGTATCACAATGTCTCTTATTCCCAAAACAGCAAAAAGGTTTAGGTATTTCTATTACAATTAACTGATAACAGAAATACAAACTCAAATAAAAGTGAGCTGCGTATAACCACATGATACCTAGCTCACTTAGAACTGTCTGACAGGTGTAGGAAGCTCCCCACAAGAATTCTTTAACTCCCAACCACTGTAAACATTTTTTTTTACTGAGGTTGGTGGCGCTGAGCTGAGCTCAGATTGTACTCAATAGGTTTCACAAGCGAAGGACAGGGTCAGAAGTCAACTCAAGAGTGTTTTCAGAGTATTTTCTGAGAGTCTCCAGTAAAAAGGTCAAAGGATGCAGATCCAGCAATCCCTCTTCCAGGGAGGCACCAGGCATATCAGGCATATCAGGGAGAATAGTCAGTGTTAGCCTGCAAAAGCCTGTGGGAAGCAATAATCAATAAGTATATTATCGATCGCAGGGGAGCTCAAATGACCCGCTCGCAGTCACACCCATTTTAGCGCCCGCAGTAGAATGTTTCTTATAGTGAGAAATTCCTTGGAAAGCAAAAACGCCACATGTGGAAAGACTGTCAGCATGGTAAGGTTCCAACGCTGTGAGAACAGGGGATGACACCTACAGTCACTCCTGTGTTAGATTCCCCCTGATTGGTGGCCGGGCTGTATCGTGCTAGCCACTGGTACCATGAATGGTAAGTATTGGCTAATTCAGGAATATCCACAGGGGAGCTCAAAGGACAAGTATGCAGTCATTCCCCTTTCCTTTCCTTCTATTTTTCTAGCCCTCGTCGTTTATCCTGAATTGCTATGCTGCTCTCCCTTTTGTCTATTATTTGATCCGGTCCATCACCCTACTCTTCTTTGCATGATGTCTCTGGGACAAACAAGCAATTCAGCAACAGAGAAATGTTGGCAAATAACAAACAAACCATACCAGCTCTTACTATGTTTAATTGCATTGTTGCTGCTTAGAGACCTCACTGGAGGTCCAGGGTGTCATACCATGTTGTCTTTCTTGTCACAGTCCTCAATGACTGCTGGTTTACATTTCAGAAACTGTTCTGCAAGTTCCAAAATGAACCACCCACCTAAACAAAGTTAAAACACTGTTTCTCTGGTCTAGGTTCTCACTTGCTGTCCATGCTCATACTTAGGGTTCTAGTTTTGCCCATTAGCTGGCACCATTCCCTTGTTTGTTTGTGCCCCCTTCTTTTACCCATTTGATGATTTTTTTCTCTGCCTCACCATATCTGTTCCCGTGCTTTGTCTCTGCGTATAGTAACCGTCACCAGTATGTAAATGAAGGTCCCTGCGGGGGTTGACTTGTAAGTGTGCAATTTCCATCTGAACAGCAAGCCTTCTGTGTGTTATTCTCCTTTGGATATTACACCAGGGTTGTTCCTATACTTCGCTCTACCCACATGAATCTCTCTATGTCCACCTTGTATGGGTTATAGGTGTACCTCTAGACAGAAAGGTGCATTGGCCTACTTGATGCCACCTATAAGCATTGCCCTGTTCACACGAGAATATCTCTCTGTGTCCGATAGTGCCTCTCTCCGCTTTGGTTCAACTCTCCCTCCACGCACTCGACATTGCTCCTCAGTGTCTTCTCTCTGGTTGGATTTCCTACCCTCCTCTCCATTTATCTCACAGTCACCCTCAGTGTATCTTCTGTCATGCAGGATACATCCTCCCTGTTCTGATGCAAATGTTTGTATTCCTGGAGAGCTGTGATCATTCTACCCTAATTGTAGCCCTGGAGGGCAGACTCTGAAACATGGCTGCACTAAGTGTGCTGACTGAGATTCATTCTTTGTTTGTTTGTTTTAATATTTGTAGTGCGCACCAGACCCGAGGGTATCAGGGCGCAGACAGGCAGAAAGAATATTATCAGTTTGGTTACAATCCTGTACATTAATATACAATAAGGAAAATACAGAAAATAATAATAATATACAATGAGGAATATACAAATGTAAGGAGGGACATATATACAGTTGATTATGTAAAATTCACGCAAGTACGGGTCATATGTACAGGGTGCAGGGTGGAATGTAGATGTATAATGTGTAATCAGAGGTTAGGTACCGTTCTGTAAGGTGACTGGAAAGAGACACAATGGGCTTGGGGGTTAGATGTCATTTTCCTTGATCAACTAGATGTAGTTGCGCCTGAAGAGTGGGTAAGGTTGGGTAGCTCTTAAGGAAGAGGGGAGGGAGTTCCAATGTTGTGCAGCTTGTACTTGAAAGCTGGTGCCTCCGGTTTTGGAGCGTTTGCATATGGGCACTATGAGGGTGTTACAGTTGGACATTATAGTGGGTCGGTTGGAGGAATATCTGATGAATCTGTCAGTGAGGTATCATGGAGCGACGTTGTTAAGGCATTTTTGTGTGAGTGAAGCTACTTTTAGAGCAATTTTGTCTTTGGTTGAAAGCCAGTTTTGAGGTCTTCTTAAGTCAGAGATATGCTCTTTTTTAGGAAGGCTCAGTGCTGCCCTGAGCGCGTTATTTTGTAGGATCTGAATCTTGTTTGTGATGTATTCATTGGCTCCAATGTAGAGGGCGTTACAATAATCTAACTTAGATAAGATAAGGGCTCTGGCGAGGGTGGTAGAGCTGTTGGAAGAGAGGAAGGGTTTAGCTGCTCTGATTAGTTTGCACGTGAAGGAGGTAGAAGGGGCCAGGGAGCTAACCTGTTTTTTAAAGGAAAGGGTGGAATCTAGATAGAAGCCTAGCGTTTTTGCTTCCTTGGCTACCTCGGTGGTGTTTCCCTCGATAGAGAAGCTGGAGTAAATGTGGCCTCACTTGTTAATGTTAGGGGTTGTGCAAAGGATGATGAGCTCAGTCTTCTCATCATTCAGGCATAGACCATGTGAGGCCATCCATGCCTGAATGATGAGGTACACTCTGTTCACCAAGGCCAAATCCTTGTCGTAATCTCCCGTCAGCGGTATGAGGATCTAGGTAGCATCTGCATAATTAGTGTAGGTGATACCCAGGCCATCGAGATCGTCGAGGAGGGGCTTTGTGAAGATGTTGTACAGAGTGGGAGAGACACAGGATCCCTGGGGCACGCCGCAGGTGATAGAGATGGGGTTGGCCACTGCAGATGTGGAAAAAACGTGCATGGTCCTGTTGCTGAGGAATGATTGTATCCAGCTAATGGTAAACAGTTCTTTTATACTGGAGTTGGATTGGGCTATTCTATGGTTATATGCGTCTTGTTTAGCCAGAATTATTTGTTTCTTGTAGTTGGTGGACATTTTGATGAAGTTTGTTTTGTTGGCCTCTGTAGGGGAGTGTTTCCAAGTTAATTCACCTTTGCGTTTCTGTAGTCTGAGACATTTGAGGTGTGGCGTGAACCAAGCGTTCAAGTGTTTTCTAGGTTTGCTTTTCTTAGTTTTCAGTGGTGCAATAGAGTCAAGTGCTGAGGTCAATATTTTGTTGTATTCATCGACTAGGGTGAGGGGGTCCGTCTGGTCAGAGAGAGAGTTGAGGGTAGGGAGGATGAGTGGTATGAGCTTTACGGCTGTGATGTTTTTTTTTTATTTCTGATGGGTATGGATGGTGCTAGATGGCTGTTGTGGGCGGTGGCTGTGAGGGCCTCGAGGTGGAAAGTGATGAAGTGATGGTCTGACCAAGTCTGGAGAGAGATGTTGGTGATAGAGATGGAACAGTTGTGGTCTGCCACCCAGTCAAAGGTCCTGCGTTTATTGTGTGTTGGGAGGGTGATTTTTTTGGTTGAACCCTAGTTCAGCCAGGGAGTCAGCTATACGTGTGGCATTATGGTCTTTTGGGTCTTTAAACCCAAGGTTAAAGTTGCCTAGAAGGATGCTTTGTGTGGTGTTTTTTAGCTTGTCATCCAGGATGATAGTAAGGTCTTCTTGAAATGATCCTACGGGGCAGGGGGTCTGTATAGTAGATGGATGGTGAGGGTTTGGCCGTTGGCAGTGGGCATTTTAACTGTGAGGGATTTGCAGGAGTCAAGTTTGTTGGTAGGAGTGAGTCTTAGGTGAAGTATACAGTTGGCAATGATGCGAGGCCTCCGTCTCGGGATTCAGTTCTATCAGCTCTAAGGATGCTGAAGTTGTCAGGGACGGCTAGCCTGAGGGCAGAGCTGGCAGCTGTGTGGAGCCAGGATTCCGTTTTGGCCAGGAAGTCCAGTTTTTTAGAGTGTATGATGTCAGCTATATCAGTAGAATGGGCTAAAAGAGATTGGACATTTATGAGTGCACCTCTGATATTTGGTGTTGTAGCCTTAGGTGTAGTAGTTAGTGGGATGGTGTGGATGGGAGTGTGAATAGCTGGAGTTGTGTGCGTGTTGTTAGCATGATCTATGACTGGAAGCTTGGTGGGTCTCTGGAGTTTGGGTGTGGTGGGTGTTCTGAGTTAAGTGGTTCTAGAATTGGGTTCTCTTAGGGAACGGGTGAGTGGTTTGTAAATCTTAGGGAGTCTAGCGCGTAGTCTAAGATTTCTGGTGGGGGATGGCATGGGTTGGTCATGGTGGGTTGGTTAGGCATGATATTATGTGTAGGTGCCAAGATAGTGTTGAGTAGTGTGTTAATAAACGTGGTGTGTGGACAGTGGAGACTTGTGAAGTAGAGAAGTTGAAGGATAATTCTTAGTAGGATTGTGTAAATAGCTGGCAGGTACATAGTGTGTGGGGAGTGAGTGGAGCTATGTGAGTTGTAACAGACTGAGGACAAATATGTGTGGCAGGTGCAGGTAAGTGCAGGTGCCGTAGGAGGTACAGTAAGCGTGAGGTGCTAGGGCACATTTGATGGGGTATCATGCAATATATAATAAAGTGGATGGGAAGTATGGTGCAAGTAGAGCATTAAGGTGCTGTATGGAGTTAGGGATATAGGAATGGGGCGGATCACAGCAGTGTGGATTTGGGTAGGGAGTATAAGTGCAATGCAGACAGTGTAGTAGGACAAATAAGGAATACGGCACTGCGCTAAGCAAAGCAAGTGATGTAAAGCGTCAGTCAGGTAAGTGCCACCTGTCCACAGATCTAAATATCATGCGGTGGGATCAGGACAAGGTGCATGGCTGCAATCAATGCACATTAGGTAACAAAGTGTATAGCAGTGCAAACCGGGAAACTGAGTGTAGCAATACAAATTGGGTAATATTATGCGCTCATAAGCTAAACATATGCTGGTTTACAGACAGAGTTAGTGGGAACCAAAAGCTAGTAGGCGAGCATCGTGTCAAGAGGGCACAAAATCAGACAATTATAGGGATACGCACGCGGCAGCAGATACATCATACAATGTGTGCAGTGATAAGTGGCCGACTAAATGTGTTGTGAAACCGCGGCACAAGTCAATTGAAGCTAGGGGTTGCAGAGTCGCAAGCGTACAGACCACGTTAAGGAGCAGAGAGTATGTGTAATCTCGGTACGTGCTGACTTTTGAGGGAGATAGCAGGGCATACACAAAATGCATACGTTAGGTTCAGGTGGTCAACATTGGCAGTACGTGTTGTTCTCAGTAGGGTTACTGGGGTTTTCCCATAAGGTGGCACTCACCCTTAGGGGTAGAAGTCTTGCTTGATTGTCCAGGGGCTCTGGGATATGAAAAGATATTTTGGTCAAAGATTCCTCGCCGAGTGCCGGTTGCGCTCGGTCAGCTCAGACAGAGCCTTCTTTCATGAGCCTTACTTTGTGGGCTGGCTCTCTCGCCTGCTGGCGAATCGTGGCAGGTTAAGGTATAAAACTTGGCCAATCAGCTTGCGCCTACAAACTGAAGGAGGACAGGCAGTGGAAGGGACAGGGTGCCCTGGGAGCGGCGGCCATCTTGGGATTTGGAGCAGCTCGTGTGTTCCAATGGTGGAGGTGCCACTTCAAAAGTAGATCAGGGCACACATACGTGGGGATATTTAGCTATGGTGCTACATACGAATAAAGCAATTTTGTCTAACGGATTCAGCAATTTAAAAAGTGAAATTGCGATTGGGCTTGGAGGGTCTTGTAACAGCTGGTAATATGTTCGTAGCCTACCTCAGCATCCAGGTGTGTTTGCAGTAGCGGTAGCTGCTCCTGCAGCAAGCGGCATCGCTGGGGAGCTCCTGCTCCATAGGTGGTGTGCAGATGGATTATGTATTGCGATACATAAATGCAAACACATGATGGATCAGAAGAGACAAGCGCATGTGCTAACCACGCTAGCTGCACTGGAATGCAATGTCATTCTAAGGTCCATCTGATGCTTCCATCCCACATGAATATGCCCTTTAATGTAACAACATTTAAAAGATACATCTGTACATCACCACCCTAAAATGTTTGTGCAGTGACCACGGACACCTTTCTGCTTTAAAATCATGTCATGAGCAGGGCCTCCTTTCAGAAGTCAAGTGTATTGTTGGATATAACTCTGTAAAGAAAAGACAAACTCCCAAGATGGTAGTCACAGAAATACGAATTCAGTTGGTTTGAACAGGAAAAACAAAACTGGATGGCATTAGATCATCATCAGACCTAGAAAAATATTTTCAGCAGTGTCCTCCATTTTGCCATTTCAGCATATCCTGGCTCCACTAATGTGGCTAGGGCGCATCAGGTATACTTCAAAAGGCTGGGTTTGCAGATTCTTAAATAAGACACCATGGCTCTCTTTTGACACATGTACCGTAGGAATTCACGTGATCATGTGCTCTGGGGAGGGTGTTTCTTCATGTGGGTCATTATTCATGAATGGAGAGTGCCTGCCTAATCGATTGAGCTTATACTGTAACAATTATAGGATAACTTTTTCTCATTCATGATAATGTTCACATCAATACATTGATAGATTCACTCACATTACTAAAGTCACACCCCTTTCTACAGAATGATCCCATTCTAATCACAGTCTTTCTCTTTGCTGGACAACAAAACAAAAAGAAAGTTCAAGAAATAGCACCTAAGCATTTTGCCCTTAGAGTAAAGAAGTTGGGTACTTTGCTTATGCTGCAGAATCATATATATCATTCATTAAAAGATTAACTGGATTGGTGATTTTGGCTATACCACCTGAACATGTACATTGAGATATTAATCTCAGGGATAAAGCATGTATATTCATGAACAACGTTATCCTCAAAAATGTCCCATCATTACTTCCAGAGGGTGCTAAGACATCAAAGGTTGTATGCCCTTCCAAACGGAGGCAATGTAGCAATGTTACAATCTTTTTGGCTTAGAACAGCTCACCTCTATCTAGAGTTCTTGGTTAAATCAAAAAGGCTGCCTTTCAAAACATCTATGGGATTGAAGGAACACCTAGAGAGGGCAAAGAGAAGCTTCATTGTGTATGTTTTGAGCAAACATGAATGCTCAATGTTAACTACTTGTAGTAGTAGTAGTTATTTATATAGTGCCTTTTCCCAACAGTATGGTCCCAATGTGCTTGTGTTGGGAATGCCCTCTTGGACCGAAGTCCAGGCTTGGGTGTGTCTGTTTGGCCAAGATTTGGAAATAGATGGGCTGGCTAGGACCCAGTAAGCATCCCAAGAGGTCAGGCATGTTAGTAGGGGTTAGGGGGTTCTCAAGTGTGTGCGAGTGAAAGAAACTTGTTATGTGTCCAGCTTGGTGGAATCTTGTGGTAGGTTGACGCTGTAACCCAGTGGCAGAGGTCTTGAGGCATGTCTGGAGTAAGTAGGCTTAAAAACATTGTGTCCAGCTATACCGCATTTTGTCATAGGTCGTAGCTGTTTTCTAATGTGCGTGGATGGATAGCCATGCCTGTGCCAGATGTCCACCAAACTGATGCATTTTTACGTACCTAGAATTCTAATGGAGCTTTATCTTTGATGTCGCTGTGTCATCAGATAGTCTGTGTGTCAAAAAAACAACTGCCACCCCTGTAGACTCCTCTAGGCACTATGGGCAGGCTACCCTAAAGTCTTCTAAGTGCAATGGACTGGCTGTCCTAGTAAATCTTCTGGGTGTGACAAGCAGGTTACCATTGGATCTAGGATAATAGGATTCTCTAAATGCAATACCTTTCATATCACCAAAATACAGCCATGGTCACTCATTTCATGCCTCCAACAATTAATCTAAGTGGAAAACAATATCCTATTCCTAAAATACAGCTAGGTTCACACATTTCATAATTTCATACCCCCAACAATCCATACAAGTGCAATGCATGTCCTACCCACCACAACACAGCTAAGTGCAACACATAGGTAGCTTTGAACAAATCTATCGGGCCAACCAGGGGGTGAAGCAGGAAATCAACACAGTGGTATAGCATGATGATGGCAATCTAGAAGTGAAAGGGTTTTAATTTAACACTAATGGTTGTGTTCACCGCCTGTGCCACCTAACCTTAGTGGTAGCTTTATGGTGCATTGTCGGTCGTCCATGGGCGAATAGAGGCAAACAGGGATGGAGCTGTCCAGAAGGGAGCTGCCCTTTGCCTCTCGCCCTTAGCTGACTTCCCATGCATTGCTGCCCAGGGCAGATCCATGAACCAGGTACAGGTAATCCTAAAACTAGGGCTCAGCTAACGAAGGAAGTCTTGAGGCTTAAAATGGTGTTAGCTTAGGCCTGGAAAGTACCTGGGTGGGATGGCCTATTTCCAATAAATGCCAAGGGCAACAACATGTCAGTGAGGGTGCTACAGTGGCCAGGACAGAGTGTGCGGTGGCAGGAGGTTCATTGATACGTCTGTTTACTCATGGGCATATCAGTCGTTTGTAGACTTTGGGTAGCTGTTTTGCATTGTGTATTCAGTGGGTTTAGAGTGTCTCTCGGCAGGGCCGCCACGATAATGGTGTCTGCCTAGGAGGGCCTGCGTGTGATGTTCCCAATCATCGCTTGTCAGATTGTGAGGGTGGGCCAAAAACATGTAGATCTACCAAAGACGACAAGCACTGTATGAGATCCCAACATGTGCTGTAATGAGTCAACGTACACCCAAGAGTGTGTCTAGAACACTGGATGGCATAGTTTAGAGTGGGCCAGCAGATCAGCCAATGACCCAATGTCATTGAAAGAAAAGCTGTGGTCATATAAAATAAACAATTAAAAATAAATAAAAGTTCATCTCACGAAGAGGATTATTTCAATCATTAACCTATCAAAACAAATGTTTCAACTGGTGGGTAAATACTACATTTCCAGATGTTGAGATATAACCGAGTTTACATAATGTGATTGAATTATTATAAATTTTACTGAAAAAATAGAACGTTTTCTAACACAAGTAAAACTAAAATACCCTATTCACAATGAAGATGTGCTCATGAGCTGCTGGTACTCAATGCCCCACTCTGTTCATGTTTACACTTTCAATATGATCACCAGCATTCAATGTAAATGATTACTAAAGAAGAGCACACCTTTATTATATGTATCCACATACATTTCCATTTCTGTCTGATAACATCAAAATACCAAATGAATAGCTCCAACTACAGGTGGCATGCCTGCTATTCTTAAAGGTGCAAGGTAACTGTCTATTTAGAACTAGGTAAATATCTATTAAAGTGATTTTAATGAGTCCAACATGTGCTTGGCAGAATTCTTCTTATGATTTGTAGGCGGTCTCCTACGTCTCCGTTCTTCGAGAATTGCACTGCTTATCATTGGCTATGCATGTTAATATAAATTCTTGTTCATATTCTGCAATGTACACAAAGGACCTTTACTTCTTAATAAAAAATATGTTCATGTCAACTCTTGTTCTTTGTTGTCTGCAGATATAAATCTCTTAATCTAACCACATTACTGATTTGTTAACTCGGGCAAGCAAGCCTTCTAAATCCAAGTTCTCTCTCTCATTCTCTGTCTCTCATTCTCTCTCGTTCTCCCTCTCTCTAGCCGTCACTGGCCCTCATTACAACACTGGCGCTAAACCATGGCGCTATTAGCACCATGGTTGGTGCCGGTGTTGTAACGGGTTCGCCATGGTTCAATGGGGAATTACCACCCCATTCCAAGGTTGGCGGGGCGGTAATTCCCCATTGAACCATGGCCCTTCCCCATTCCCATTTTTGCCCCATAGGGCTCAATGGGAATGGGGAAGGCGCTAAGTACGGTATCGTAAATTGTGGTACCATACCTAGCACCAAGGTCCCTTTGCGGTCCCTACTTTAACGGCTGGTATAGACCAGCCGTTAAGGTCGGGTCCCGCAAAGGGAGCTCGTAGTAAGACGCTAAGTGTTTAACGGCGCCACAGCCTTTTACGGCGCCGTTAAACACTTAGCGCCAGGGTCGTAATGAGGCCCACTAACTCTATTAGAAAAATAGGTAACAATAAAATCTGAAACTTCGGAAAAGCTTTGTATTTTCAGTTTAAATAAAGCATTAGCATTATGAAATCTAATATCACCAACACCTACCAGGACAATCTGTATCGCCAATTGATTGGCAATGTACACTTTGTGGCATGCCATAAAATTAAAAATAAACTAAACACAAATCTAAGAGATTGTCCCATTGTCTTTGCACAATGGGGGTCATTACGACCTGGGCGCAAAGGGATGCCGGGCACCGGTAATGACACCGGTGCCGGTGATCCCTTTGCGCCCTATTCCGAGGTCCCTTTGCGGGTCCCTCCCTTAATGCCTGGTTTTACGAGGCGTTAAGGACGGGACCCACAAAGGGATACCGGGGTCAATAACAGTACCACAATTTACGGTACCGTTATTGACGCCTTCCCATTGAGCCCTATGGGGTCTCAAATGGGAATAGGGAATGGATTATCAAATGGGGACTTACCGGTCGCACCAAGGTCAGACTGGACCGGTAAGTCCCCATACCACGAAAAATATGTCCCAGGGCCCAAATATGTTCAAGCACGCATATGACACTGCGAGTGGCAGTTCCCCACCATTGCTGCCACCATCCACAGCTGCTCCCCGACAGTGTCAACACATTGGGGTTAGACTACACCTCACACCTGCTCATTGGGTTTGATGAATACTCTTGTTATCATTACTTCATAATCAATCTGAGTCTGAGGCAATAAGTGCCCGGGCTCAGAAATAAGTGCTGGGACTGAGCCCTGACAAACCCCCCACCCAAAAAATTAAGAACTGACTGACTTACTTGTTTGTCATTTGGTGTGTGCCACTAGGACATGTTATTGATGTTGTGCAGCTGTGACTGAAACTGTTCTTCATCCAACTGCTGAGTGTTTTATTTAGGGCTGGGTGGAAATCCTTTTTTCACTTCCATGGAGATTTTTCAAGATGTGATACACTTTTCCACCTTTCACCGGGATACCGCCCGCTGGTGGATAGATATGATTTGTTTGGTGGAAAGTGGACATTATTGTGTGATCATTTTCCCCCTTTTCCTTTCAGGAATCTTTGATGATGTACTCATCAAATTCCTGCACAGGAGCTGTGATGACGGGAGTGGTGAGACTGCTTTCTCCACCTCCACTCCCATTTCCCATCATACCTTTGTGAAATCCTCCACTCAGACACTGCGATGATGTGAGCAGCAGAGTTGCCCTTTAGAGGGTTAAAGAAAAACCTGAGCCAACATTTGGTCAGGACATACCAGAGTGCCAACCAGTCTGCTAGCCAGCCAGCCTTTTCACTTTCTCTCCCCTTTTTTTTCTTTAGCCTTTGCACTTTTGGGTGCCCCACACACTTCCTGTTTGGTAACTAGTCCCCCCCTTTGTGATCCTCCTGTCGCAGCCCACATTTGATGTGTAATTGACAAAACACTTGCAGCCTGATTCACAAAGGGAATCAGGCTCTAAAGTCTTGATTGTCCTGCAAACAACATAATGACCTCGGACTGATCTGCAAAAATGTATGGAATGTCCGTGCAAAGAAATTGTTTTGTTAATTCAGCCAAGTTGCAAAATAACTTTTATGTGCATTGGCCGAAGGAAGGGGCAAGTGAAAGCCTGAGGTTACACATGCATGAGGGATCTCAGCATCCATTTTGACTTACCCCACACTCCATGCGTAGGTCACAAGAGGATCTGCTGTGAATACCAATCAAGAAGAAATTGCCTCATCCCAGCAACACCAGGGATAAAATCAGAGACCAGCCATTGATGGACTAGGCAATCAGATGATGAGAGAGTGTGTCATAACTTCTGGTTTGTGGCTTTACTTTTTGCCTGTAACATCACTCCTGACGGCCATCTTGGATCTGTGGCATCACATCATGCCTCTGTCTTGCACCTCCTTCCTCCAAAGCCTTTGCACGGCTTTGACATCTCACCACTAAAACTCAGGACATCCTGTCCACTTTCTCTTCCTCTACCTCCTCTTCTTCTCCCTCTACCATTCCAGTCTGCTCTCTGGATGTTTCTCTGCTTCCTTTCTCTTCCTGCCCACTGTTCACTCACAATGTTGTTTCTAGACAAGTCTGATCTCTGAAAGTCTTGTCAAAGCAGGGGCTCCCCTGCTCCTCCAGAACCATCAAGGACCATATCAACACCCTGCTGCAGCCTTAGCCGATTTCTGCATTCACTATTTTGCCACTGGAACCCCCTACCTCCCCCAAGCACTCCATTGTGCACCCCTTTCATAAAAAGCTATCTGCCAATGCTTTCTCTCCTGCAAACTGTTGCCTGATCTCCATCACTCCTTTCCTGGGCAAACTCCCAGAAAAGCTGTCCATCTCCCATCTTAATCTACTTACTGAATCTGTTGGTTGTCTCCATGACCACCAGTCTGGCTTCAGAGAAACCAGAAGCACTGAACCTTCTCTCCTGAACAACCATGAAGACTTGCTCTCCAATCTCGACTCTAACCTCCCATCTGTCCTCATTCTCCTTGATGTATCCTCTGTTTTCTACACGGTCAACCACACCATCCTGCTCAATATTCTCTGTGACAACCTGGTCAGGCCCTTGCCTGGTTGATCTCCTTTCTCACTGATCAACCCTTCCAGGTCCAACTTGGGTTGTTCCACTCTTCCATCTCTCTCTCTACTTGTGCTTTTCCCCAGGGGTTTAACCTCACTCCCTAGCTCTTTAACCACTACCTAGCATCTCTGGCTCACTGCATCTGTACCTTCTGCTCTAACTTTCAGTGTTATGTGGAGGACACCCAGCTCTCCTTCAAGCTCCCCTCAGGCTCTTCTGCTTCTTCTCTCATACCAGACTGTCTTTCCACAATTCAGGAATGGTGTGCCTCCAACAATCTCGGCCTTAATGCCAGTAAAACTGAGATCATATTCATTGGGACTCCCGCTCCCGCCTTCCCTCTCTCACTCCGCCACCCACCCTAGGCCCTCTACCTGCTCCTTCCTGTGAGGCTAACAAACTTGGTTTCATCTTCGACTCCACCCTCTCATTCTATCCTCACATCCCAGATGTCTCTATGAAGTAACACTCTCAGCTGCACCTCCTCAGAGGTATTCTTCCTTTTCTAACTTTCCCCCAGAAGTTCACTGTCTCCAGAGCCCTGATCCTCTCTAGGCTCGACTACTGCAACAGCCTCCTCCCAAATCAGCTTGCCAGAACAGGCTTGCAATAATTGTCATTGGCCTCAAGCCCAGGGAGTGTATCTCTCCAGCCATGAAATCCCTCCAATGGCTCCCTGTGGCTGCAAGGATCGGGTTCAAGACCCTGTGCATCACCCACAAGGCTTTCTGGGGCCAGGGACCACACTACATTCAACTTTCTCTTCCTAATAATCTTCCTTCTCAAGCCCTACACTCATCCACCTGTAACTCTCTGAGGGTCAGGCACTTCTCCAGGCAGAGAGTGGGGATAGATGTCCTCGGCTGGGGCCTTCCTGTTGGAACAGCTTCCCCACCTCTATAAAAAACTTGTGCAGGACCACCTAAGTATCCGTAAGCAACTCAAGACCTTCCTTTTTCGCTACCACTGTCTCTCTCCCTCTCCTTTGCTGATGTCCCTGTTTGCTGCACATACTGGTTTACCTGGCAGGTACTGAACTAACAAGACCAGACTCCTGCACAACCAGTTGCCCTTGCAATGCCACTTGGCCTCCCAACAACCCCTGGCACTTCTCCCCCTCTCCCCACCTGCACTTGCGCGATCTGAATGACACACGGCCTAGTAAGATCGCTGATTTGTCCTCCCTTCCTTGTCTTGTAACGCCTAGATACACTTGTGTACAGGCACTTTATAAATTACTTATCATATCCTACTATATCAAATATCATATCATCTTGGTGCAGTGACTTCACTTCTCGTGGCCATCTTTGATCAGTGACATCACTTCTTGTGACCGTATTGAATAGGTGACATCACTTCCCGCAGCCATCTTGAGTCGGCCTACACTTCAGCTGAAGGCTACAAGAGACTTGTCTGGCAACACCAATCTAGAAGAAATCACCTCATCTCATCAACACCAGGGACAAAATCAGAGACCAACCACTGATGGACTAAGTGATCAGGTGACGAGAGCATGTGCCATCACTTCTGGTTTGTGGCTTTACTTTCTGCCTGTACCATCACTCCCGGCAGACATCTTGAAATAGGTGGCCTCAGTTCCTGTGGCCATCTTGGATCAGCAACTTCACTTCCTGTGGCCATCTTGAGTCAGCTCTCACTCCAGCTGAAGGTCACAAGAGACACCTATGTGCACACCAATCAAGAAGACATTAACTCATCCAATCAACACCAAAGACAAAATCAAAGACCAACCACTGACGGACTAGGTGATCAAGTGACAAGAGCGTGTGTCTTCACTTAGGCACTCCTAAAGGGTGTCCACCCCGGGGAGCCCCATTGAAGGGTTTAACTGAGAAAAGTGGAGAGCACCAACTGACATGCCTTTTGGCCGCTTCACCTATGAGCCTTTGCTTTTGCCTTTCTTCCTGCTGCATCTGTGTGTACTCCTCGACTGCTAATTACTGTGCTGACTCATCACACTGCAGAACTCACATCCAATGCATTCACTCCTGCTGTTCTTCCTACTTTCCACTCCTTATGCTTTCTACATACATGCTGCAACTTCCTCCTTTCCTATCCCTATCATAAAATTCCCATCTCGAAACTCCTACTGCTCTATCTCTCTTGCAGCTCATAATTTTAACAAACAAAGCCAACAAGCTAACCATACTTCCACTATCACCTATCCACCTTGCATCTCTTGCTCTGAGACTCAACTTCTCTACTCGTCATTACTGCATCAACTGTACATTGCACTCTGGAATGTTCAATCTGAATGCATCAAAACTACCCTTATCACTGACTACTTCCACACCAGTTTTCCTCCTCTAGACCTCCTTTCTACCACTTACACTTGAATTTCTCCATGTGACTATGACCTGGCAGTCCTACATGACTACAAACTATTCTTATTTCACCCTCCTCGTCTGACGGGCAGAGGTGGAGGTGCCAGACACCTACTCACTTCACGCCTCAATGCATCACAAATCTCCAATGCCACAACCTGCCCTACCTCTTTGAATTCACCATCTTTACTACTGTTCTGCCTCTCTCAGTTCACATCACCTCCATCTATTTCCCTTCTGGTACCACTGGACCATTCGTCGATGAACTTGAACAACTCCTTGATTCTCTTTCCACTAAACATCACCTCATTCTCTTAGGTGACTTTAACCTTCCCTCTCCAACCACTTCTCAGAAATCTGAACTTTAGTCTTTTCTCAATGACCATGCTCTCCACTCTATCCATAACCTACCGATACACACCATGGGCAGCTCTTTGGATCCATTATTCATCTACACCTCTCTCTTAGCCACTAACACTACTGTCACACCATCCCTACCTCATTACTCCTTTATTTCCACTACTATTTCCTTTCCACCCTCTGATCTCTCCTCACCACTTCCCCATTTATCTCAGAAAATAAATGTAGACCTTCGGCCATTCCTCCCTTTCTCTCAGACTAACCGTTCTCACTCTCCTCCTTTACACCTGATGTCTCTTCCACTAACACTGCCTTCTCCAGCTTCCAATCACTACTAAATCACTAATTCTCCTTTCATTTCCCAATGCTCACGTTCACTCCTAAGACTCAGCATCCTCGACCATGGGTCACCCAATTCAAATGTTCTCTCTGCACAGACATGTGTCAGCTGCTTTGCAAATGGAGGGTTACCCACTGGCATGAGGGCCAGATACTTTACCTCTCAGATGTGAACTATCTCAAGTCTTCTCTTGTTAGAGCAAAAACAGACTTCTTCTGCATCCTCATTGACTCTGACTCCAGACTCCAACCACCCTCACCGGCTACAGGGCACCCCAAACTCACTTCTCACTCATCCTAAACCTATGACTATCAAATCCGCTCTCACAGCTAATGAGCTAGCTGAATGCCAACATTAGAGACTCTCTCCTGATCTTCCTTACACTCCCCCCTACATTAGCTGCTCTGTGTACACTACCATCAATCTCTGCTTCTAACTTGTACTTTAATCAAATTAGTACAGAAGAATTATCATCTCTACTGATGAGGGCCAACTCCTCTTGTGCCCCATTAAATCATCTTGCTCCTCAACCAGTGAAGCCTATTGTCCTTTTAATGGCCTCTCACCTCGCTGAACTCTTCAACCTGTCCTTAGATTGTGCTTGCTTTCCCCTGTATTTTTAAAATGGTCATCCTCCTCCTAAAAAAGCAAGAGGCTCATCTGAATCTGCCGACTAACTTTCACCCTGTGTCTTTCCTTCAGCACTACTCTAAAGTGTCCAAAAGTGTCGTGTTCAACCACCTTACCAATTTCGTAGACATTGACAACCTTCGAGACCACCTAAAAAAAGGTTACTTCTGCGGAAACTGCTCTCATAACTGTCTCCAACTCCATATCCTCTGCTAAGCACTCTAACCTATCCTCTATAGTAATTATCCTTAATATTTCTGCTGCCCTTGACACTGCCAATCACACTGGTCTCCTTAATACTCTCTCTCTTCTTGGGATTCATGATTGAACGCTTGACTGGATTGCACCCTACCTGGCACCTCACCAATTCTCAGTCTCCTGGAGCAACAACACCTCTCAACTCACTACTGCAAATGTTGATGTTCTACAGGGTTCTGTCTTGTATCCTCTCCTCTTTACACTTTACACCTCTTCTCTTGGGTCACTAATCATTGCCTTTGGATTCTTATACCAACTCTTCGCGGATGACACCCAAATCTTCTTCTCTTTCCCTGAGCACTCTTCTGTTCTTTCCATAAAAATTTCAAACTGTCTCTCTGCCATTAAATATTGGATAGCTCTGAACTCTATGACATTAAACTCTGCCAAAACAGAGGACCTCTTCTTTCCTGTAAAATACTCTGTCTCATCTCTTCCCCTGCCTATTCAGTTCCCAACTGACACCATCCCCTACTCTTCTTCATCTAAGAACGCTGGTGTTATCTATGGCACTTCTCACACCTTCTCTACTTTCATATCCAAAACTGCAAGAGCGTCTCACCTCAACCTCCTAAATGTTAGGAAAGTCAGACACCTCCTTCCTTATAAAACTGCCAAACATCTCTTAAACACTCTTGTATTATCCAAACTGGACTATTGACCCAGAACCCTCTTTGGTCTCCCAAACTATGTTTTCTGTCCTCTCGACAAGATCAATAACTTTGCTACTAAGACTCTCTTTGAACTTCCTCACTTCACACCCAATTCCTCCTACCGTCACCATGCTGGATGGCTGACAATGGAAAACAGAGTCAGATTTGTCTGCTCCTGATTGACAAATCTATCCATGGAAAGCAGCACCATATTTATCCTCATCTAGGCAAATCTACAAGCCTTATCGTAGTTTCCGGTCTGCCTCCTCTGCTATCCTTGTGGCAGTTTGCCCACCCTGTGATTCCTCGTGTTTCTGCTCTTTCTTTCTTCTTGCTCCACTGACATGGGATTCTCTTCCCCTAGGCATCTGTGAAACAGTCAACAATGATGTGTTCAAAACCAAACTAAAAGACTACCTCTTACCTCTGAGTTACCCTCTTAACCTATTGCTCATCTGCTTTCTAGCTAACATTTTTCCTTTCACCTCTACCTTGTTCCTCACTTTCTACTGTCTCCTCTCTAGCACTTCATCCATCATGGTCACATCCCTAACAAAGCTGGCCTACCTCCACTTAAAAATGTCTAATGTTGATGTTCCTTACTCCAAGCATGCCCACCCATGTATTGTTCCCGGTGACTGTACTATTTAACCCCACTCCACAACCGGATCAGAAAGTCGATCAAGCTCACTCAATTGTATGAAACTCCCTGTTTCCTTTCAAACCTGATTTCTTATACTTTTTACGTTCTTTTGTGATCGAAGGAGCACGGTTCCTTCCTATAAAAATGTATATTTTTCTTTTATGTGTCTGGGATAATATAATCAACCTTTAAAAAATTGCTATCACACATGGTACCAAACAAACATGAGTAGTAAAATGCAAACAATTAAATATCATTAATAAAGTTAAAATTGCCTGAATTTGTTCTCATCCAATTCATGGCAACTGAATTTGCGTAAACAACTTAAAAAACGCAATATTAAGAGAAGTACATGTTGCACTCAAAAAAGAATTCCCAAAATGCATAGGATTTATACATTCAACACGGTAGACACATTTCCTAAAATACATCAATCGAAGATGCACTTGCTCTGTCCAATCGAATAATATGTGTTGTGCAGTTTCTACTGTTTCAATATTGACAATGTGCTAGATCACAGGTTAGAGCCTTTCTTTTTCATAATATCTCTTTTTTAAGTATTAAGTTTAATCAAACCTGCATGATAAATGTAGCCAGTGACTTAGAGGTCTACTTTTCTACACATGGAGCCAAAAGGCACTGCTTCTTATGTTCAACCCATAACTGTTTGAACAGTGTGTAACCATGCAGGGTTTCAATTATGGTGGTCCAATCACTCTTATAAATAGAGTTTTTTCATCTCTACAACGATGCTCTATCAACTGTGCTTCTGTTAATTGTAGTTCACTTAAAAGATACTCACACTGGTTGGCAAATGTACCGACTGCATTCTTCCCCCTATTTGTGCGTGCAGCATTGAAATCAACAAAGAAAGAACTTACAGCAGGGACAAGGATCTTTCTACAAAAACTCAACAATCTCCATCTGGCAACCACCTGGAAAGATCTTAAGCCAAGTTTGTAATGAATAGTGGTCACCACACCAGAGCAGAGTTTGGGAGTTTTAGGACTCTGAGCCACATTCTAGCTTCTAGCTTTACAAAAAACACAAGCATTTAGCTCAGAAATTATTTATTTCGACAAAAAAAGTCATGAAAGCACATATTTAATACAAACTTCATGATATACAACATAATCTAATAGATAACCTCACATAAAAGATTAAAATCTAAAAGTACATGAAATATGTCAAAAATAAAAATCAACCATTCCCCCTCACTCTTTGTTCGTATCTCCATGCCCAGACATGATATTTGCTGGTCGCATACATTGCAGGCGTGTCAGTAGAATGTAGACAGATTACCATTGCCTCCCTAATCGTCCTACAACCACGAGCCAAAAACATTGGCTTTAATAGGCGGTTTCTCCAGGTCAATGTGGCACGGCACAACATTAAAGAAATGAACCACGTTCTCATTCACATTGATTCACAGCGAACACACAGGAGAAACATTATTGTCCCATGTATGTTTCAAAGCTGATGTGGGCAAAATCTCAAAATGCAATTTAATTGACAAAGATTTTTCATATTTGGTGCTAACATAGTCAAGATAGTCCTCATATCCCTCCTTCACTTTGATTGAACTATGACGTGCCAGAGCCGGGGGACCTACCTTCTCATGGGAGATGTCACTCAAGCATTGTAAACTGTGACAACTCGATGCCGTACATCACTTTTGGAACCACTTTCTACAAAAAATATTTAATTACGGGTTACAGGGTAATACAATTGCCAACGAGCTGATGAAAAGGTGCAGGACAATTCTACAAATCTGCAGTGCTGCAAAATGTGCGACAGTTGCATTTTTCCATATAATTAAAGGGAGCGGAAAAATGCAGTGTATTCCAGATTCTCAGGACACCCCAAGGCTGAAGTCGAGGGTACACGTGGGTGGACTCCGTCCACCCCACCCCAGCTAAAATGAGAAACATTGAATGTCCTCTTTGAATGTTTAAATTAAAGCCAACCTCGGGAATTGAACTGCAGTCGTCAGGTTTGCTCGCCGGATACTTCCCCACTGCACTTTATAACCTGATGACAATAACAAACTAAAAGTGAAATGTCCCATTTCGGTACTGCAAGTTGCAGGGATAACATTTGTATTGGTTCTTGGAGTTTAAAACATTCATACCTTTTAACGTTTTAAAAACTGTTAGAAGAAAATATCCTCTCTTGGTGTTGTGTGTGCGTTGATTTTATGAAAGGCAAATGTCATTTGTCATGTGTAATTTGGGTGGTTATGCAAAACCATTTTAATGAAATGTGCATATTGCACCTTGATATGCCAATTTCTGGCCACTTCACATCCTATTGCATTTGATGATGAGTCCCTCCACTTACATTTTTAGGACTTGACCGCTGTTACACTCTCAAGAACCTAACCCGCCCCTAGAATTAATATGGACATTGGGCCTCATTACGAGGTTGGAGGTAAGGGGTTACCGGCACCGGTAAGGATGCCGGTGCCGGTAACCCCTTACCTCCGTATTCCGAGGTCCCTTAGCGGGTCCCGCTATGGGCACCTGGTTTTACCAGGCGCCCTTAGCGGGAGCCGCTAAGGGAACAGGGAGCTAATAACGGGCCCCCTATTAGCGGGCCCATCATTAGCTCCATCCTCATTCCCATTGAGCCCTATGGGGGCTCGAATGGGAATGGGGAATGTTTCTCAGAATGGGGATTTACCGGCTCCTCCACGGTTCGAATGACCCAGTAAGTCCCTATTCCGAGAACCCGGACCCGGAATGCGGTAAGTGGGTAGCTACCTCCTACCTCGTAATGAGGACCATTGAGTCTAACATAGCAGCAGTTTGGATCTAATTCAGGTTTTTTACTAGATTCAGATAATGCGCAGTAACATTTTGGATTGACTTCAGAATGTCAATTTGCTGTATTCAGGAAGAGCATGATATGTTGATTTCAAGACAGAAAAGGTTGAACAAATAATCACACCCCTTCCCAAAATAACATATACCCATTTAGTGGCCGACACCGAAACTCTACAATTGATTCCTACACTAACATATGAAGAAAATAATACCGATGTTTCTCCAACGCCCTGGAAAAGAAGATATACAAATCTTGCCAGAGCTGCCATTCAGACGGGGACGATAACATACAAAGGGACTATTCTTCTCCTGAGACTAAAAGAACAGCAGACTCCGATCTGCCTAAAGCACAAAAGGCATGCCATGGTTGGCGACAAGGACTCGCACATCTTGTGCTGCGAAATATAACAAATGGCAATTCCTGCTTGAAGGAGTCACTTAGTGTTGGCACTGAAAAGAGAACAAGTTTAGAGGCTGAGAGGAGATATATCGCATTTAGAAGAACAAAGAAGGAAAAAGCAAAAGCAGCATATATAATCAAGGCATTGATCTGAGGAGAGGAAACATTTGTATTGGGACAAGGTCTGCGTGCTCATTGTCATTGTCGACAGCAATGCACGTGAGCTTGTGCTCAATGTGTTCTGCTATCTGTGTGTATCTTTTTAGCTTGGACATTCTCAAGAACACCCATTGGGAGGTAGCTGTGTAACTAACTGATATTCTTTGCTTTGTAGGTGTTACTCTCCTGCTTTCACTCTGTTGGATACATTGTTAGATGTCTATGTTAAAGTATGCAGTGAGGTTGATTGTCACGCACAATCTGGGATTCTAATTGTTATTTATCATGTGCTTAATACCCAGAGGTTTCAAAGCGCGGACCGGGGATCGAACCTGGTCTTGCTTCCAAGACGAGAGTGATGCCCCTGAGCTATCTCCCCAAGACTAATTAGATGCATTCAGAATGGCTTTCTGACCAAACACATGTCAAGCAATGCATCACCCAACAGTTGGTTGATGTGTAGATTGCAACTTATACTGGACTGCCAAATGCAGGTAATATTCTTCACTGCCTGGGTGAATTTTGTTGGGTTCCCAAATAGGGATGGACATGGGTCAGAATGTAAGACGTTTGCTCATTTCTTTTTGGAGCCAAATACAATAAACTCAGTATTGGATGGATTAATTTGGAATTTATTTTCCAGCATACAGCTTTATATTGCGCCTGCAGATGTTAGAACTCAATCTATTGCCTACAGTGGTTGCTTCAGCCAGACATAGATCTGGGTGTCATCGGCATATGAGTGGTAACATAGGTCAAACTGGGAGAAGGTGATCAACAATGTACGGATGTAGATGTTAAACAGCATTGGAGACAAAGAGGAGCCCTGAGGCACTTCACAGGTGACAGGTAATGAATCGGATAGGTATGAACCTGCTTTGACCTACTGAGAGCAGTCTGTCAAAAAGGAGGTGATCCATTTCGAAATTGCCAAAGGCTGATGCCAAGTCTAGCATGGCAACCATGCTGATGTCACCTTCATCAGCAGCCCGGTGCAGTTTGTCCCAGATGGCTTTCTCTGTCCCGTGACCTGGTCTAAATCTCGACTAGTATAAGTCCAGGATGCTATGTTCGATCTTTTCCAGGATTTTGCAAGCAAGCAGCAGAAGACCAGCAATTGGATGGTAGTTTGACAAAATGTTATGGTCTAATGTTGGTTTCTTCAGGAGGGGCATACAATATGATTGTTTTAAATCTGGTGTAACACATCCCTGGATTAGGGAGACATTTAACAGGGCTTAAGGAATTCCAGTAAGGGTCTAATGTTGGTTTCTTCAGGAGGGGCATACAATATGATTGTTTTAAATCTGGTGTAACACATCCCTGGATTAGGGAGACATTTAACAGGGCTTAAGGAATTCCAGTAAGGGCATGTGTGTTCTGCTTAGCCAGGTAGGCAGGAATAGGATTGTATCTAAAATTAATGGGTTTAAGTTTGCTCATCAAATTAGAAACATTTTGTAAACTTACCTTGCTTAATATTCTCACTCAATAAACAGATTAGATTGTTGAACAATGGGTTGAGCATCAAGGTTGGTCCTGATCAACTGATTTATTTCCAAGAAAAAAACAAGAAATTCATTGACCATTTTTTTGTGACGTGGGTAAACTGAAATTGGTACATGTGTGACTAGTAACAATATTGATTGCCTAAACAAAGCTTTAGGTGTATTATCAGCGAGATTAATTTGCTTTTGTAGGCATAAAGATTTTTCAACCGTAATTTCTTTCTTGTATGGATCCAGAGCCAATTTGGCTTCATAGCGATGAGCTATATGTCTGGTTTTAAGCCATATTTGTTTCCATCTTTCGGTAACTTCTCTTGAGAGTTTTCAATTTATCATTATACATTTGGTTGTTTCTCTTCAGAGACATTTTGACACTTTTAAGAGGGTCAGTAGTGTCACAATTGACTTGCAGATGTGACATACATTTAGTATATAACACTGCACTGTACATGTCAGGTTGTATCAGGGTTAATACACTCAGTAATTCTTCACTGCAAATAAGATCAAGGTCCTTTTTTCGACAGAACAGTTGTACACTGACGCTCATGCACGTCCTACGTTGTCTAATATTAATAGACATAGTGACACTCACCACAGAATGGTGACCAACTGACTGGGATGTTTTCAAGATGGCATAAACCTATGCCTCTGAATAGTACGGTGTCCAGGCAATGGCCGCCAGTATGCGTGCAAACTCCAATTTCCTTGGGAGTTGTAATTCAATTGTATGTTTGTACCGTCTGCTCTTATCAGACCGTATGCAGCATTCAGAAAGAAGCGCTGCTCGTATCTCAGTGGCAACGAGCAGAGTAAAACATATTCAAATCTAGGTCAGGCTCAACAATACATGACCAGCCAGGTATGACATTTTCAAATGTTAAAAATAAATTGTGTTTTAAATTCCTAAAAACTAAGAGCGCATCAGTACGATCAATAGTGCAGGACTGCCAAATAATGAATATATTAATACAAGAAAGACACGAGACTTGATCTGTTTGTAAAATGCAATTGCCCAGGTTTAGACTTAATGCCTGGCCGGTCTTCAAGTGCTGATAAAATAAGGCAGCTCAACGACAGGAAGGTTCAGTGTTTTGCCCTAGACCAAGTGGATAAACTAGGACTAGATCCATTGTGTCCTGTACCAAGTATTGCTAAACTGAGGAATCATGACCAATTCTGTCTCAGTTCAAAATACCTTATTATAAAATCTCCTCATTTGTTAATAGTGCAAAAGCTTTCACACTCAAAACGATCAAAGGCTGAGCCAAGCACACCTGTGATACGTTTGTCCCTAGCCTGGCCCTATCAAGCTTCCAGAATTACTGCCTATTGCAAAGTCTCCTCACTTTACTATTTACCCTTTCAGTATTACTTATTTTAATTTCCTGAGAAATGTAAAGGGCTGTGCCAGGAACATCTAAAATGCAACTTGTGCTTCTCCACCACTACTGACCTTTTAGAGGTTCCTGCATTTCACACAATCTCTCTATTTATCATTATGTAATGCAACATCACACATGTGATCTCCCTCAGGTGCATACAACGTTGAATATGCCACACCAATAGTATGAAAGAAACCACCACTGCTCTACTAAAGTTTATGTGGTACAGGACTCTAACATTCAATCTTAAAACATACTATTACCCTACATATTTGTCTTATTTACCACCGTACTAAAAATACTTGACAGATACTCTACTGCTGGACATGAAGCTGCCTCTAACCCATCCCATCCTTTCATTGGTGCGTACTGCTCTGTCATCAGTTTTATCCAGAAACTCCCCTTGACCTACATTCAGTGATATCCCCCACCAGCTTCACCCAACGAATTCCTGCAGCTCTCTCCAGAATCAATGCGCTGTGTCTGTCCCTCGCCACCTACCCTGTCCTCGCACTGTCCTCCTTGTTCTGTACCCTGTCTCGAACTTTACTTTAGGAACAAAGCGAGCATGAAAAAACCTATCTGCTATGAACAAGTCACCATACTTATCTTTGCCAAAAATTGCTTTCATGTGTGATTTAAGACCCCTTGCAGTGCTCACGCTGTTTGAATAACTAATAAACACTTGTAACATGTTATCTGGTGCAGTTGACCAGATGTGTAATATTTCCCAGTGAAAACATTTATCTCAAAAGGGAACATGACAGAGCAATCTCATTTAGCAGAATCATTTACTTTTGCACCATGAAGTGCAGTTTCTGCTGTAGCGTCACTAGATTATAGTGTTGGGGGAGGCAAACCAGGGGAATAGATACAACAAGGGGGTGGCACAACAAATAAGGGTCAACAGGCCTAAAAACGTGGCACATTAAACATGTTCCGAGAAGCTTTAAGACAACAAATGTTTTGCATCAAGTTAATATATATCCTAAAAAGTTAACTCACATTCAACAGTTGCAAAAATGCACTATGACCTTAGCAAGAGACTGCATTCGTTTAACTCAAGGAGACATCACACCCAGCACAGCTGCAAACAGTGTCCAGAAAGAGGTTGTATTTAGCAGAAAAGCAGAAAGAAAAGCCAGTCAAAAAGAGTCAGTTTAGCAGAAGTGATATCACAGGGGCGCTGCTGGTGGCTGTAAAATGGCCGCCGCCTGAGAGAGCTCACATCCAGCAACACCAAATGTCCTGCAACATCCTTTTGTGTTGTGGCTTTTGAATACTACAGACACTTGCATCGGGTTGGCAGTAATTTGTGCACCGCCCAAACCCTTCCCTTAATTGCCTAGTTGGTTGGTGGATGGTGACACCTGAGCCCTGCGGTGTACATCTGGCCCAAGGGTTTTGCTTGCAGCGGCTGCATCCTATTTTGTGGACGGGGCACACGTACGCACTTTCACATCAACCCCCGGGGATTTACTCAGCTCATTTGAGGGGATGTGATCATATGATCCCGATTGCATGAGTACCACAGAGCAACGTACTGCGAGCGCCCCAACAGGCACAGGCTACGCTCCCATGCCCCTCCCTCACCCTCCACCTGGACTGCCTTTCGGTGGCAGACTGGTGCTTAGACGCACATTGGGCTGTTCTAGGGAGTGCAGCATGGATGCATCCCCCCGGACACCCTGTGCTCAGAGCTTGCTAGGGTTGCAGGCCCTGCTCCAGCCTCTACTTCACTCCATTGGGGGTGCAGAGGCTGGTGCCTCGGACACGCATCATTGTCAGTTGTGCCGGGCTCTGTGGCTGCCTCGATCCTGGCTCCTGTACCCCTTGAAGGGGAAGCTTGAAAAACTATTGGTCTGCTGCATGGCCCGTGGCTCCTGTCCGCCTTGAAGGGGACGTCTTGAAAAATGCTTGGCCTGCTGCATAGTCCTTGGCTCAGCGAGGTGTGGGCACGCAGACTGGCACCTGATCATGAAGTGAGGACAACCTAGGCTCGAAAATAGATACACTGACATGCAAGTTGGAAACCTCAGCCATTCAAATAGACAAGCTATGTTTGCATACCTGTGGCTGATCAGCATATTGGGGATAATGAGGACAGTGTGGCATTCCTGCAGAGAGAGATGGTAACTCTACACAAATCAGTAAGATGTGTGGAAGCCAGAAATTATGATATAGAGGGAAGATCGTGCAGGAACAATAACTGCATTGTCGGGGTCCCAGAATCTACTCACATTGACAACATGGAAGAGTATGTATGTGGAAAAACTCTTGATAGATACTGTTGAGCACCCACCGGTATTTAATGTGTTTCTGGTCAAGAGGGCACACCACTCCCTCACCCCTAAACCACCCCCGGGTGCACCGAATAGACCCATCATCGCCAGCTACAGGGACAGACACAGCTTTCTCAGAGCTGTGAGGGGCAAGGAAAATTGCGATATGGCTCACAGACTTTAGCCCACAGGTATAGGAGCAGAGGAAATCGTTTCAGGCTGTTAAAAACAAGCTCAGAAAGAAAAATCTTCATTATGCTATGCTCTTCTCTGCTAAGCACATGATGGCAAGACCTGGTTTTTCACCAATCCTGCATCTGCTGATCGTTTTATCTCTGAACTACCTGAGGCTAACGAGGCCCAGGGGGACCTTAACCGCTGACCCGGGCACTTCCATCCTTGCTTGCTGTGCTGCTGGCCCCCATTAGGTAATTGTGGACACATACATCAATTTCCTTTTTCTGGTTGGGTGTGCCTCATATCATTGCTTCTCACAGTTTCCCATACATCCTGGTGCAACCCTAGACCCGAAAAGGGGCTTAAACTAATCCACAATGGAGCGATATTGGTTCCGTTGCTGGCCACTCAAGCGGTGCAACCATAACCAGTACCCTATTGGCTCAGTTACTGTGTTTTGTTTTTTTTCATTTTTTGGTTTACTTAGGGTGGGTAATATGCTGGTATGTTGGTGTTTCTGGCGTGGGTGTGGGGAAATGCTGTTATATTTTTAAGGTGCTTACATGTTAACTACTTCCTGAAGCAGAATTGCATGGTCATTGTTTGCCTCGTCTCTCCATCCATGAAACAAGGCGTAGCACACTGGCCATACTGTAGTAACGTGCTAATTATCCAATATTTAAATGCCTTTGAGGGGCGAATCTCTGAATGTAATGCCCTGGAACATCAGGGGGTTGCCAAAGAGTAGAACATTTAGTTTGGTGATTAACTATGCTAAATTGCACAAGTTCAATGTGCTGTGTTTACAAGAGACACACCTCCCTGTGAATGGTATGCTCCTGCTGTTCAGGGGATGGGGAATACATAGGTATGAATCTTCCTTCTCATCCCAGTCGTGGGACATTACACTATATATACATCCATCCTTGAAATGTAAATTTCATGATAAAATATGTAATGAGGAAGGGCGTTATATCATCCTTGCTTTTGAGTGTTGTGTGTTGAAAATTCTTTTTATCAATGTATATATTCCTAATGTTAATTCACCAAATTCTTTCGTGCAGCCCAGATTCATACACTTCTGGCATATGAAGTGGTGTGGGTGGAGATTTTAATTTAGCAATGTCCCTGGATCTAGACCGTTCATTGACAACACAAACAATGCTCTTCAAGGAGGCCACTGCCTGGGGCGATATAGCCAAATCAAACAGGTTGGTAGATATTTGGAGACATATGCACCACTATATAAGGGAGTTGTCATTCTACTCAGGAGCTCATGGCAGTGCCTCCAGGCTAGGCTACATTATGCTGACCAACCCCCTGGCTAGCATGACACAGCTTGCCAAAATATTACCAAGGACACTTTCTGACTATTCTCGAATATTGTCAGTCATTTCCATCCCTTATATAATACTGCACCCTCCACAATGGCGGTTCTGTCCTTGAGCCCTCCAGGATGCAGTGTTCCAGGCCGGAATTAGGAGGGATACTCTTGAATATTTTGCTCACCAATGTTCATTCGGTCCCCGACTACAACAAAATGGGAGTCCTTTAAGTTCTTTGTAAGGGGCTCTTGCATTTCCAGGGAGGGCGATGTCCTTAAATCCTGAGGACGACCCTGCGTTGTCTAGAAAAGAAATTAAAGAATGATAGCAAAAACCGTCTCAGTGGGAGTGGAGACCCACAGGTCGAGAAGTTACTGGCTGACAAGGGACTCACACATCTCGAGAACGCAAACAGGAAAGATAGATATTTGGCAACTAGGTACAATGAGGTTGGCAGACCCAGTCATACCCTAGCATGGGCGATCCCCAAAGAAAGGGGCCATGGCAGGAAATTGGTGGTTACTGATCCGAGCAGTATGTGACTCCAATGATAATAAGAAGATATTTCAGAACTATAATAGTCTATTATACTCATCTCAATTAACGATTTCCCCAGAGGAAAATTTGGTTATACCTTGACCGGGTGGCCTTAAGATGCCTGGACCCCGGTCTGGCAGACTAGCTGATCTCACCCCCTTCTGCAGAGAAGATCTGTAGGGTCATTCCGGATAATACAAGCGTTAAGGCACCTGGCCAGGAAGGTATAACGGCAGAATTTTACAAGGAGTATGCCGATATCCTAGCCCCACACTTATGTCGCATGTATGAATTTTCAATTTATGTGTGCATTCTCCATTAATCCCCCACGACGGCGTTGTCATGCTCCTGCTTAAACCTAATAAAGACCATTGCAGCTGTGCATCATATAGACTCTTGTTACTTATTAACACCGACAATAAAATCCTGATTAAATTGTTGTCTGACAGATTCCTCCCACATATGAATACTTTGCTTCCCCCGGAACAGGCAGGTTTAATTTCCAATAAACCCTTGATGCTAAGAAGGCCTTTGATTCAGTAGAATGGTCTTTCTTTTTAAATCTTGCAAAGGTCGGTGTGGGTCTCCTCTATGTTCAATCGATCTGTCTGCTGTATACAGCCCCTCAAGCTATGATACTGACAACCAAATGGACCTCTGATAGCATCTCTCCTACTAGGGGTATCCGTTTTGCTTTAACGTTGGAACCCCCTGCATGAGCTATACGTTTCATTCACATAGGGAGGGTTAAGATACATTCACATATTTCAACTATCTCCCTTTATGTGGATGATATGCTACTGTACACTAAGAACCCCAATCAAAATCTACGTCCATTGGTACAAGAAATATCATTATTTGGTGGATTCTCAGGATTATGTATTGATCGATCCAAATCTGAAATTCTGCCACCTTCTGTGACAGCACTCCCAACGAACTTTGATATCGAAATACGCCAGCGCCCTTCTCGGATGATGTTTCTCGGTATAGTAGTTTCCACCTCAACCATCTAAGCTTTTTGAAGAAAATGATCTGACAGCTCTTAAGAAGCTGGAGTGTAAGATCGGGGTCTGGATCCAGCTACCTCTGTCCCAGGCTGCTCGCCCTACCTTGGCCAAGATGGTGGTGGTCCCTAAGATGCTCTGTATCTTTAATATTGTTCCACTGATCCCACCCTCTTGGTACTGGAAGCATGTCCATTCAATGCTATCTGGATTAGTATGGGCGAGTGTGCAAGCGCGGATAGCACAATATACCCTTGTGCTGCCTTATGCCACTGGAGGTCTGGACTACCCAGACCTGTATACATATTTTCGTGCTGCTCAGATACAGTATGGTATTTGGTGGTGGCACCCCTCTGTGGATTTACCCCACATTAAATGTTGAAAGGGCTGTCGCCTGGCCAGACAATCTTAAAGGTCTGTTATGGGGAACTCACAGACTTATTCCCAGGGGGGAAATACAGCCTATTGTTGTGACACGCTGGGCATGAGACCTGGCCAACTGTGGGACTGGTGTGAAAGGTCATTACCACAATGAGTTTGCGCTACACTCGGTTCATGGGATTCCTCTCACTCATGAAGGGTTTTTTAGGACACAATTAAAAAACCTAGAGTCTCACTCCCTGGGTGATGTGGTGCAGGACGGTAGGTTTATTCAATGGGACATCCTGAAGGCTCAAGGACCCTGGAATGTGGTCTCTATGGTATTTATTACAGATTACGTGAGTCTCTTTGGGGGTTGTGGGACGAGTACCCGTGTGTGCTGGGCCCTTCCCCCTTAGCCCAGTTTGAGACCAACCCCCCAAACTCACTGTTGCAGTTTTGGAGCTATATATACATATCAAAACTCTTCACTCTACCCCCCTAGTGTTATTGATGGCCAGGTGGGATAGGGAATTGGACACGCCTCCGTCGGAGCCCCAATCTTTAGCGATTTGTAGACTGACCCAGAAGATATCTTTAAATTCTAGGTTTTGCTTATGCAGTTTACATTTTTACTCCAGACCTACCACACCCCAGCACAACTTCATAAATACTACCCCGAGAGAGCAGCTTTCTGTTCATGGTGCGACTTTGACCCAGCTGATTACATGCATATGGAATGGAATTGTCATCATATACAGTCCATTTGGGTGGGTGTGTACAAAACCATGGGCAAAATTGTCCCAGACTGTCCACGCAACTCCCCGGTGGCCTGGTTGCTTGCACTGTTTGAGGTCCCCATTAAAAGGGAAAGGAAACCGTAGTTGCCAGAGCCTTAATAGCTAAGACATGGAAGAAAGCGCCCCACCCACTGTGAAGGAATGGATCCACATGCTGAAAGTCTGTGAAACCCGGAAAACATCACACTCCTCCTCTCTTCCTCACAGAGCCAGACCAGTGGACTATTGGCCCCATTTCAGGTCATATATCCTTAGGAATGATGACCCCTTGGCATAATGATGTAACCTGTATGAACAGACATGATAGGACAGTCAAGGGTTAGTGTGTGACCAATAACTTAGTTCATTTTAAAATCACTCCTTGGATGGGACTCTGCTTAATAACGCTCATAGTAGGTGATGCCCTAACGACTTAGCCTTGTATGCCATATGTTTTGATTTGCATGTAATCTGCTTGCACTTGTACATTATTAACATATGTATCAGCACCTGATGTGGATTTTCAGGTGGGGAATAGAGAGGTTGTTATTGTTTCCAAATTGTTGGTAAAAACGTGAATAACAAGAGATTTAAAAAAAAAAAGCAGAAGTAATATCACTCATACCTCAGTTTCAAATTATAATCGAGGAAATCTGTTTAACAGATGAAATATCATCTAAACGTTCTAAGTATGGGGGAAAGGAGGCAATTGCTAATTTCATTGTCCCTACAGACTTGTTTACAGTTTTCAGTTTCTGGCTGTTCATCCTAGTGGCGTCGGGTGAATTGTTTAATTGGGGGGGCGAGCGTAGCAAGTGAGCTCCAAACAATTAAGAGAGGGTAGTAGGGGTTTATCCGCCTGAGAACATTTATTTTTAAAACAGTGGCTTGAAAGGGTGCATTTTACAGCACCTTTTTTCAAAAGCGGGTTAACGAGGCAAACAGTTTGTAATTGGTTTTGTAGGGTAACACATTCATTAAACATCCAATCAATGCAAGTCACAAACAGTGCACAGGATCATTTCTGCAACACATTTTCAGTTTTCCCACAATATATGCCAGTATAAAAACTTTTTCATGTAGGCTTTGCCCATACATTTTAATGCTAGCTGCACCAACATATGCCAGTATTCCCCACATAAGAACATACTCATGTTTGCTTTGCACATGATATTAGGGTACTCTAAGACAACATTTCCATGATTTTACTGCCAACATATGGCAGTACAACATGTAAGAACATACTTCAGTTGGCTTTACCATTAAAAATGCCATGCCACAGTATGAAAGCATGTCCAAACTGTATCAAAAGGCCCGTCTAGTCATGTAATAACACTTATCATGCTTGCTTTAACAAAGGTGCCCTGTACCACATTCATGACACAGTTAAACATGGCTAGACTAGCCGAACCAAAATGCCAATCTAGCCACATAATACCACTGACCATGTTTCTTTTATCAAAGATGTCCAATACTAAATGTCATGCCAAAGTAAGAAATGGCTAGACTGGCTGCATTCAAATGTCAGTCTACCTACATAATAACACATATCATGCTTGCTTTAGCAAATATGCTCAATACATTTAAGACTCTTGGAAAGAGTTATTTACCAGTGGTGGGGGGAAGGCCACCAATTGGGGGAAAACGTTGTAAATCGAGGAGCAATTTCCCCCCTGTTTCCCATCTGGGGATAACTGTGAGTTTGTGTTACCCAACCGCAGACAATGTCATTGTGTGAATCTGTAATACTCATTTTGACATACCTGAAAGAATGAAAGGCTGAGCAGGCTGGGCCAGTGTGCAAATTTGCGTTTTCTATATGCAACAAGATTTCTGACATCAATGTTTCAAAGTGCAGATCTTTCGCATAACGCTTCGCTACCTCCAACGTGACCTTAGACTTTTATTTAGAAACACTACTAAAAGCGAAATCAATCTCAACGCATACTGGATGCACTCTGACACCTCTGCAGGCCCTTAACATTAATCAAGAATCATTAATCAATGAATCAGTCCAACGAGGAAATAAATAAATAAATACATGGTGTGTGTGTGTATATATATATATATATATCCATATATTGTATTGTATTGTTTATTTATATAGCGCCTACATACATGAAGGTGTTTCAAAGCGCTCATATATAAAACATCTTTTCTGCTTTTTGGTCTGCGCAGGATGTAAAACACGCATACATGTTCCAGAATGCTCACTGTCCCGAGCCTTAATTTTCCATGCATGTTGTTCACTCATTCGGCCCAGCAGACATATTTGCAAGGTTAATCTGCATGTTGTGCATGAGAAAATATGCAGATTGTTTTACAAAACTCCCACGGTTACCTTACTGTAGAGCCGTTTGTCACACCTGGCAGGCATCTACAGGCTGCATGTTTAACTTGGATTGGCCCTGAAGGCACTGCCATGGTAGCTCAGCATATCACGTAGCGGCTGTCTCACCACTTGATGTTTAAATTAACCTCAAACCCTGTGAGAGGCGGTCTTGATAAAGTGCATCCTGGATGCACGAAGATCTATTGGCTCCAAAGATTTAACATCTGGCTCTATTACAGAGAATACGATGGGGAGGATGCGGGAGGGGGCAGCAATTATCCAAGATACGCTTTTGCAAGATCACGTTTGATTTAGTTCACAACAAATCCTACTCAGGTTCATGGTACTGATGTGGAACAATTGAAAACAAAACACCTTATGGCTCAATATCAATGACTGCATAATGATGTACATGGAATAGTTAATGCACACTGCAGGTAAGATTGGAAATGTGAAAGTATGCTATGTAATGCTGCAGGCTTTGCCTTAATGAGCAGTGAAAGTAGCCCAGTAGCTTGGGCAGATTCTCTCAAAATAAGATCAGGCATTGCAACATGTTAAAAGACTGAAGAAGAGTTACAAATTACAAAAACAAGACACATTTCCCAACCTGATGTAATGCAACCGAGGCCCCAATTCCCATCCTGGTGTTAAGTACTGAAAAGGTCGTTGAAAGGGTTAACAACCTTTTCGGTACTTAAGACCTGTTCTGAAGGAGGCATATTCTTCCAAAGTTGGAAGGAATACGCCATGATCGGAATACATGTGGCTGTTGCTAGGATGGGTTTGAAGCCAACGTAGCAACTGCCACATTCGTAACCTGTCTTTTTTGAAGGGTATTCTTGTGGCACTCCTCCAGTTTAATATGTGTGCTAAATCATGCATATATACGGTACCATTTTGGTGCCGTTAGACTGGAGGAGTGCCACAAGAAGCCGGTGCCAGTGCAGGGTGTATATGAACACTTTCATATACACCAAAGAAAGCAGCTTCAATGTTGTAACGTTGAAGCTGCTTGCTTTGATACATATGAAAGTGGCCTTGCTTTGGTGTGTATGAAAGTGTTCATATACACCAGCGGTGCATATGAACACTTTCATACACACCAAAGTAAGCAGCTTCAACATTGCAGAATATGAAGGTGTTAATATTCACCACATAGGTGTATATGAACATTTTGACATACAACAAAGCAAGCAGCTTCTGTGTTCTCGGCAGCATTTTTGTAAAATAACAAATATGTCGTTATTTTACAAAAATGCTGCCAAGATTTCAGGATTGCGTCCGTTATAACTAAAACAGGCGCAATCCTGAAGGTGCACTGTCGTGCACTGGGAGGACGCCCAGGCCCACTTGAGAATACTGGTGGAGCCTGGGCGCCCCGATTTGGTGCAGTGAATCGTGCTCTTTAGCATGTTGACTGCACCAAGTTAAGAATTGGGCCTGAGTCTTTCAGAGCATGACTTCTCTGATTTTGGCTACTCACTAGTGATGGGGACCTGTTCGGCCTTTGTGGTTATCCCCTTTTTTGGTTGTACTTATGAGGCACCAAGGGCAATTGTATCTGAGTGCACAGCCCACCCATTGAATATTTTTGGTGATGAGGTATCTGATTTAACCATGTCAGAAAACAACTCCAGGGGTCATTAATGACCTGTTCATGACCTGTTCTTGTTGTCTAAGGAAGCAATCTTGTGCATGTCCCATTGCAGAGAAGTCCAAGTTGTGTATACAAGGTGAACAGTGTTGTTGTTGGTCCAGTTCAGTAAACGTGCTTATTTCCTTGTGTTTTAATTGAATGAGAGTTAGCTAGATTTGGAGAGATTTGGTTAGAATATTTACAGCATGTGCTGCTGGGCTGTTGATAGAACTGGGTATTATTATTGGCACGTGCTGGCCTGTTTTTGCTGCTCTAGTACCACAACATGTTCTTGCTTATTTCTGCTTATTGGCTTTTTGAAACTTATGATAACGATTTTTGATTACACTGGTAGTAGGTGGGACATCTCATGAGTGTCCTAATGCTGGGCAGTTCATTATTAAGTATCTTAATTAGTTCATGTAGAAATGTTTTGTGCCAATTGATTGGTACCGGGTCTGATTGTGTCCAAAGTGTTAGTCTCAGCCTTAAAAGAGGTGCCTGAAAAGCAATGATTCCTTTCATATTTCCTGGTAAAGAGCATTCCTCGAAGGTTAGCTGGTCTTCCTGTATGAAAAGTTGTCTGTGCATAGAATCCCACTGGTTAGTTCACATTACTGCCAACTCAGCACCTGTTTGACTTGTCATGTTTTATCATGGAACCACTTCTAAGACAGCCACGCTGTGTGATAGCATTGTTGCCCAGACTTACAGGGTGATGCCTTTTCAAGATTGCATCTGTGTCCTAGCCATGGCAATTGCTGATTGAAAATATTTTCAATATGATTGTGCACTTGACAGAAAGACAATTCTGGGTCTTAAATGCTGTGGTGATGTTTTTCCATCATTCTAGTGTCTGCATGAGACTGGCCACACTATATTGCCCTCTCTGTAGGTGATTCCATGGAATGCCTGGAAGGCCTTCGTACAGGCTGTCGATGTAATTCATTGCTGACTAGCTACAGTTAAACCTATGCTGCCAAATTATAAATCACATGAATGTTGCTCAATGAATTGAAACAAACTTTACTAAACTCACATTGCGGTCCATGCAAAGTGTTTTCTGTGAGATTGCCTCAAATAAAAAAAAAAGGCATTAGGAATTTGTGATCAGTCTTGTAAGCAGAGACAGGAAGTTACTAGACCAAGTGGGTTCATTGAAGGATCGAAGGAACATTACAGTAGAATGTAATTATTGGATATACAGGATAAGGCATCCCTTTGTGACTAGTAAGAAGTATAGAATAACAGCAGCCTCTTGCATAACATACACACATTTGACATTTCTAGCAATTGACTAGTAGGATGGGTAAAAACTGAACTGGTTGGAAGCAGGCAGGGAATTACATTGTGCCTATCTGCTGTGCCTGCCTCAACATCAGATATGCCTTCCTGATCCAAGCTGCTGTCTTGTTGAGCATATGGTAATCCCTGATGGGCCCTACCCACATGCAACAGATCATTTGTTCCTTTCTATCATGGCCACCACCGCCGAGGCAGCCCCACATACTGCATAGAGCCCTGCTGCTGGTCCAACCTTTCATGCAGCAGATTGGATGCCAGCCGAACCCTGATGACTGTTGGGGAATTGGGAAAATAACAAACTTTGTGCACCATACCACAGACTGTGTGGTGGACATATCATCATTGCATTTGTGTCAGTTTTGCAAATTGCTACAGATGTTACAATATTTATGGGAAATGGGATGTTACATTTAGGTTAGCTTGTGTAATTTCATGTAGAGGTGATACATTTGTAGATTTGCATGCTTGCAGAAACATAACGATGAAACATTGTCACACGGAGTGCCCCTTCACACTCAGGTAAAGCAGGCAATTAATTTGTGCACGTGGAGTTTAACTGTATGAATGGCGGTCATGAGAGGAAGATCATAATGGGTATAAAATGCACACATAATGGTACACTGGTATGGGAAGTGTTTTTCGAATATAGTAAAATATATTAAATGTATGAGGTGGGATTGCTCTGTGTATTATGGGTCTCTGCAGTCTGGATTAATCAGAAGGGTGATTCGCCATCATGACAAAGGTTTGAAACGACTGCCAGCAGTCAGTGAACAGGTTTCGTAAGCGGGTCAATGGGGTTTTTGTTGTCAGTTTGAGGATGGCTCAAGTGCTGGAGGGCAAGGTAAGATATGATCTCTGGTGAGCTGGACAGCTCATTGTTGTAAGAGATATGCATCCTGTGAATCATGGGGTTATTTGAAGAAGGTGGATCTCCCGAGGCACTTGCAGAGACCAGCAGTAATACTTTTTAGGAGAATAATTGTGTTGTCAGAGAGTGGGTGGAACTCTTGTGAATAGGAAAAGGTCAGCAACTAAGAGTCATAGAAATCGGACACCAGACAGATCTGGTCAATGTGGTTAGCAAACACAAGTAGATCAAAGGGAATCTACATGTCTTCCTCTCGTCTTCATGTGCTTAGGTATTTTTGGGATAGGTCTGTGTGTGTAATCAATAGGAATTATATTATTTTGTAACAAAGAGGCAAAGCTGCCACCAAATATGAAGAGGTTTTTGGGAAGGGTGTGTTGAAGCTACAAAACCATTATATTAAAAAAAGACAGTCACAAGGGGGCATAATGTCTGTGTCCAATGAACTGTGTGGGTTTTAGATTACTCTGTACAGGGCAACCAATCATGTTTGGGGGATGGCTTTGTAACACTATTTGTGGGGTGTAATGACTGTTTTAAACTGTATATAACATGTGCTCTTTGTGTGGTTCAGAGGGATCAGGTTAACTTGTAGATGAAGCCCCTCTACTGGCCGTTCTACAATAAACGTGCTTTATGGACAAAAGGCACACATACTAATTTTAGAGGTGGGCCTAATTTGGGTTAAGGGGCGTAGCTAAAGTACCACTTCTCCAAGACATATCCGCCAATGGAAGGGAGCTGGCAGGCAAAGCAGGTCCCCCACAAAAGCGCTGCACTAAGGCTAATCACACCAGTCTGACTGGGTCATGATGACCAATTTGCCCATCTGCAGTACCTGCCTCAACATCACATATGCCTTCCTGCTCTGAGCTGCTGCCTCGCTGAGCCTAATGTAAGACCTGCTTGGACCTACTCACCTGAAACCGAGCATTTTCCCCTTTGTAACGTGTCTGTCACCGCTGAGGCAGCCCCACATATTGCAAAGAGCTCTGATGCTGGTCCAATCCTGCATACAGTGCATTGGATGCAGAGCCCTGATGACCCATCCACCAATGGCAGGAAGCCGGCCTCCCACAAAGGCCCCACACCAAGGCTGATCACCCCTGTCTGTCCCTGTCTGGGCCATCCAGACTTCTGATTACAAAGGTATGGGTGCTTCTGAGACCCACTATGTCTTCCCCAAAGCGGCTACCCCACCACTCCTCAATCTCACCTACCCCCTTTCTGCAACCAGCTAGGCCCACTGTGCTTGCTGTCAGCCCCCCTATGTGCACTACTATACCTCTGTGGATTGTGCATTCTAAATTTGACCCGCCTAAAGCCCCCTTACATCCCATGTACAGATACCACCAGACTTACTCGCCTCATCACCAAAACTAGATATCCATGTACCACCCCGAACCTTGAAAAATAATTGCAGAAATGCCAGATTTACCAGTGCGAACCATGACTGCACTGGCAAGCCATGTCACAACGTGGCCCTGCAGTGATCATGCTGTCCTGCTGCCTTGCAGTAGCCTAACTCCTACCAGTTGCCTCACGGGTCTGCCAACATTATCCAGCATACTCTAGCAAGCCTGCTCTACACCGATGGCAACAGCTCTACAGCACCCCCACTACCCAGCACCCCTGAATGCCTCATGACACTGTCTTGCACTAATACTGACTTTAAACCAACTTTGCAAGCACAAAAATACACCAAGGTGCCATGTGAAAATGCTAATGCCTCACATGGCCCCCTGCACACTCATGCCAGCTTGCCCTTCACTGGTCAATGTGGTCACACCACACACCCAGTGCACCATACCAAGATATATTGTGCAGGCTGATTGCCCTTCCACGCTGCCTACCAGCTGCCAGAACTGAAGCCTAACTCTGCCACACCGAAACATCAGCAGCACAAGTACATTGTATGCGCACAGTCACATGAACAGTGCTAACGGCACACCATCTCCACCTAGTAATTCGGACATTAGCATCTTGCCTGACCCTAGTTTTGTACCTCCTACTCGTACCACCGACAGCACTACAGTACTACCACAACATAGCATCAAAGACAATAGCAGACCACACTTTCCGAGCACTCCTGACTTACTCTGATGCACCCTAGTCAATGCTAGATCTGCCCAAGCCCACCCACTTGACATCCAATACCTTATCTCAAATAACAAATGAGACCTCCTAGCCATTACAGAAATATAGCTTCACAACACATCTGGCCCAGCCCTCTAAATTGCTATTCCACCAGACTTCACACTTCACTGGAGTGATAGACTCACCTCTAGAGGAGGAGGTGTGGATATGATTGCCAAAGATAATCTGCGTTTACCCACCAGGTTCTCTTATTTCTTACGAGGAGGACCTCCAGCATATCCTTAGTTCAAACATCAAACCCATCTTGAAAATGATCCTACTGGGAGACCTCAACCTTGGGCTCATTAACAAAAAGTATATCAGTGCTGCATTTGTAGCCAACTACTTGAACACCCTAAGCTTTATCCAACATACAGCGACACCCACCCATCCTAAAGGCATACCTTAGATTAGATAGCAGACCTAATCTGCCAGGTCACCATCTTCTCTAATATGCCCTGTCCCTGGACAGATCACCACATCATATAATTTGTGATCCCGACTGGTAGCCAGCATTCATGCACCAGCCCACCTGTACCTCCTAGATTACCAGAGTCTCAAGAAATTTAACTAAAGCAAACATTCTGCCCCTGCTTGACAATGTACTCTTTGAACCACTGTTTAGCACCAACCCAGCTGCTCCATACCAACTAAAGAAAGGTGGAAGCTCTATGGCGAAAAGCAACCCCAGACACCTTCAAATTGCACTTCACCACTGTGCCAAAGAATACATACATGCCATACTATTAACCACAGCCACAACCTACAACATTAGAATTACCAACACCAAATCTAACACTCGCACGCTCTTCACTATCCTTAAAGAGGTGGAATCCCCCTCCACTCCACTCTGAAGTTCACTAATGATGAGGCCTGGTGTATCAACATTCAGAATACCCTCCTTGACAAAATATCCCCCCTGTATAAAATAATTCAGCTAAAACAAATCACTATCAGCACCAACACACAGCCTTGTCCTACCAACCGGCTGCACTCCACCCTCCAATACCTTCTGCCTTTTCATTTCAAACTAATCAACAAAGCTAAAGTCACCTCCATTCTGAATGGTTTGAAATTATTGAGGTCCAAAGGTGATGTCTACGCAGCCACAATCATCAAAAATGTATCAAATGCCCTGACTCCATTTATCACAACATTCATTAATGCCTCCTCTCTTCATGCTCAGTCCTCCCGCTACTGAAAAAAAACATGTTTTGACCCCATGACGTCCTCAAACTACCAGCCCATCACCACAGTCCACTTCTTCCTAAAGATTCTGGACCGTGCTGCATATCATCAAATACAGCAATACCTAGAGGCTTACATCCTAGGAACTCTTCAGTCTAGCTTCCACCCAAGCCAATGCACTGAATCAGCCTTGCTAGACCTAAAAAAAAACATCTAGATGAGATCAAAGACACATGAAAACCTGCCCTTCTACTACTCCTGGATCTCTTGGCAGAATAAGATCTGGTAGATCACAAAATCCTTTGCAAGCACTTCAACTCATCGGGTAACTTCTTGTATGAAGGTATCAGCTTGGTCACCTCCTGCATAGCTGAAAGATATATCAAGGTCTTCTCTGAAAATGTTAGTGTCCCTCCCTATCCAATTTCTTATGGTGTCCCACAAGGCTCCTGTGTCTCGCCCACCCTCTATGACATTTTCACAAAACCACTATTTGATCTACGAGACAGTCATGGTATCTCCTACATAAACGATGCTAACAACACACAAATTCTACCACCCCCTCACAGGTGACTATTCTGTTGACTCCTCTAAACTACTTGAAGTTTACCATACCATAAATGCATGGATGGCCTCTCACCTACTTTGTCTGAATGATGAAAAAATTGAGATTCTCCTCATGGGTTCCCCAGCAGTGCAAAATGACCTCAACAAACATTATCGCTCATTCACCATTGACGGCATCACAATCCCGGTCCCCCCAACAGTGAAGACTCTGGGAGTCGACCGTGATGCCTTCCTCTCATTAACACAACATGTCAATGCTATTGCATATTCTTCCGGCCATACCACCAAAATAATCAATGCCTGTAGGCCCTTCTTATTTGCAGACAGTTCCATCACCATCTCCAGAGCTATCATAAGTGCCAGACTTGACTATTGCAATGCTCTCTTTGCAGGCACCACCATGTGGAATATCAATACATTTCAGGTTGTCCAGAACAATGCACTCCATGCTGACCCCAACATTCCAAAGTGAGAACATATCTCAGAGATCAGAAGAGCGGTCTATTGGCTCCCAATATGTGAATGAATCACTTTCAAAGCACTTTCTATTACCCATAAATGCCTTTCCAACTCCGCTCCTCCCTACCTGGTGCAGAAGTTCACAAAAGCCCAATCACTGAAACCCACCAGAGCTGTGTATGGCGATAGACTCATCACACCAAGATTCAGATGAGCCAGAGCAGGTGGTGCTAGCTTCCTGGTCACTTCAACTAAGTTATAGAACACATTACTGCCAGCCCTAACAGCTGATAGTCATAGTAGTCCTTCTGCACACTTTTGGCTCTTCATCTAAAAATCCTTTAATTTAGACCATAAACATTTCTTTCTCTGTGAACTCAGACCACAGACCTTGTATGCTATATGCATTCATTATTGTGCGATGGTGGTCCAATTAATCTGTAACCTGTAATGCAACTAGTGCCTTGATGCCCCTGGGCTTAGAGTGCTTTATACATGTAAAAATGAATACATAAATAAATGCATTATTAAATAAATAAGTAAAATGCATACATTTAGTTACTGAACTTAGTGCTCCCTCATATTGTGACAAGACAAAATACGTGTAGAAAAGAGAAAAAGATAAGAGATTACATTATGTGGCTGTAGCTTCCTTTTCGTAACGAGACTGCATACTAGTAGCGAAGAGAAAATAATATTCTTTATTTGCAGAGATAACTGTACTTGACATCTGTATATATCACAATTTTAAATGCCTCAAAAGGTCCCAGAGGTATAGGTCAGTACCCATACATGAACACACCATTACTGTACTGTACAATGACATGATCACTTCACATAAACCCAGCACGGGTTCAAACAAAAGTAACGTTTCTCGTTACCCCACCTCCATTCAACAGAAGAGCTGCAAGTCTGACTCATGTCACAGTCTGCCATTTACAACCCAGAGGTTGCACTGCAAGGTACACTACTCTTTTTCAAATCCTGTGAATTGAGGACAGCAGTGATTTGAGCTAGGTTGCAGTTTTACACCATTCTCCTCAAGGAGGGGGTCAATGATTTAACACATGTCCCTAAAATTACAGCAAAGAAAGGAGACACCACTTCAGTTTTTAAAACCACAAAACACACAAAAGATATTTCACTTCCTATTCACATGTACAGTGCTTAGCAAGGCACACCAGCCCAACCACCTTTAGAGTACTTTACAACCCTCCACAGCACCACTGTGTGATGAAGATTCCCGTTCTGTACTGATTTCTAGGCCAATGGATTTAGATATTGGGCAATAACAGAATATTGGAGACTACAGCAAATGAAACTTGAGTTGGAATACAGAGAGAATCATATACATGTAGTCAGGCCCGGCCTTAGGGGGGCGCGAGCTGGGCGACCGCCTGGGGTGCCACTCCCCCCAGGGCGCCATCAGCCCTCGCGACGCCAGCTCGGGGGAGTAATTCAAGGGCTCCCCCAAGCTGCCGTAGCGGGAGAAGGCACAGCAGGCGGGCGCATTCAATGTCAATCAGTTGCTCAACACCCGATCGACACCAAATGCGCCCCTCTGCCGCAGGCGCCTTAACCAACAAAAGGCACCGTTAGCCCCACACCAGCTCGGGGGAGTCTTTCAAGGGCTCCCCCGAGCTGGCATAGTGGCAGCAGGCACCTCATTGTTGGTCAATGCGACCGCGGCAGCGGAGCACATTTAGGAACAATAGAGTGCTAATGCATCCTATTCATAGAATTACCTCCTCGCCGGAGCGAGGAGGTTTAAAAAAAAAAAAATCTTACAGTTCGTGGCCACGCCCCCGGGGCACGCAGGGAAGGGGCGGTGCCAATTCGCCCCCAGGGCGCTGCTGCTCCTAAGGCCGGTCCTGCATGTAGTTTTATAAAAAAAGGGGTCCTTAAATATGGTAGGATGAGGAAAATGAAGGGGCTGCATGGAGTTCAGAATATGAAGATTCATTATTTCTTACAATACAAGGGTAATACAGCCTTCAAGGCATGGCACTTTAATAATAAGCTCTAATTGGCCTATGTATCCCTGTAGACTGAAATTGGCCATCTGAAAAGGTGGGGAGCAACACAATTGAAAAAGGGTAAGGTCAGTACCATGCCCTTCTCAGGAGGTTAACATATGGTTGTTAGTGGGACATCACAGTAAGTAATATAATAGAATGGAAGAAAGATATTGCAGCAAGGACAGCTAGCCCTGAGATCGCACAGAGACTGACCAACTGTAAATGACAAAGAGAAGAGATCGAAAAGCACAAAAAACTTCATCTGTCATCTAGAAGAAAACGCACTTGACAGATGCGATAGAAACATTTTCTAAAGCTTTCCTGGTGTTTCCCCTTGGAGAGATTCAAATCTACCGAAGTCATGAGTTCAAACCTTTGTGCTATCAATGATGTGCATAGACTAAGAAAGTACATGTCCTTAGAGTTGTTGTCGCCTATGATAAGAAATAGAATAATTTCTGTTCTTATTATTTACTTAATAGTTAATTTACTGCCACTCTACAATGTTCAAAGGTGTCTATGTCATTTAATCGACACCGGTTTTCACAACGGGTGTTTTGCAATGGAATGTTTGCCGAAAAACGTTAAAACAATCTTTTAAATAGTTTCCTTCTTCATTTCTTCCTTCTTCATTTACCTATTATTTTTATTCCCGACCCCTCCTCCCCCAACCCTTTATTTGCCCTTGCCCACTCCCCCATAAAATGTCGAACGTTTTTTCGGCAAAAATGGCACAGCAAAACATCCATTGCAAAAACTGGTGTTGATGAAAGGTCGCTATACTGTTCAAAGGAGGAGTCTCCAGTGATTATGGCAGTAGTGTGTTAGGAAATGTTTCCTCTGTGATGTACCTTGCATTTCTTCTAATCTTTAGGTAAGGACCCCTTTGTTTAAGATGGAACATTCTTTCTATGAATGATCTGATCATTATTAGTATTTTTTAACTGCCGTTTACAGCAAACTATCTTAGGCCATTAAATAAATAATTGAAGGAAAGATGTGAGCCTAGCTCCCTTTCAAAGTTGAGCGCTTAAACATCTGCGCTACAAATGCCATGCTCATGAAGCACACCTATTTATGTTTAAGCCTAGGAATACCACAATACAACTTCATGTGCTCACTGCTATCTTTGGGTGTCCATTGATGCCTGCTATATGGCATGCTCGGTATTGTGTAAATCTTCAAGGGCAATATTGTCTATGTTTAGCAACACTGTGCGGTGAGATTGGGGATGTGCAATTAGCCGGAATGCCAATAGGTGCCGGGAAAAAATAAATGAATGTGTTGGAGGCTGCTTCCAAGGTAAAGGGTCTTGTATCAATGGGAAGAGTGTATTGTGTGTCAGCTGATATTACAAATGTCAATGTTAAATCTGTAGATTAAATTAATTAGCTATGACTAATTGTGCTGAACATGCACTTTTGGTGGCTGGTAGTTCTAGAAAGGTGCCAACCACAGTTACCAGCCTGTGTGACATTCAGTACATGCATATGGCATTGCTTGTCAGACGGAAGAGAATGAACTGTTCGAAGAGCCAAGGTGACTGAAGTACATACATACATGCCATGGTGGTCGTGATGCGGGGCTAGAGGGAGTTTGCATCTAACCCACAGTCGCATGCATCAGGGATTCCAAAATATAATTGGTAAATGAAGCGTATCAATTTTGCATTCAGCAACAACTATCACACAGCTCTCTTGTGTGCAAGATAAAGAAGTGCATGCTCGGGAATTGTAGCCATCAGAGGAGGACGTTCAGTTCATTATCTGTGTTGAAGAATTGAGCAAGGTGCAGAATACGTCCGCGGAGTCTTACACTATTGATGATGATGGCGAGCGAGGTAGAGATGATGATCCATCAGAGAGAAGGCTCCAACACATTAACAGGAGGGAGGGGACAATGACCCCTTCACAGGGGCGAGCGAGAAATACAACGTTGTACTTCCACCTGTACCAGGGCATTTTAAACACAACCTGGAAGATCTGAAAGTACACAATGTCAGAAGGTGTCAGCCAAACCACTGGGGGCGTCACCACATGTTAGACTACATGAGTGCAGTGGGAAATGTCTTACCCCACCACACACATCCATAGTGAGGATTCCATTTTTCATCTAGGACAAAGGGAAACAACGTATTGCTTCCCGCACCTTGTGCAAGAAAACTGTTCGTAAGAGTTGGACCGACTTGGGATTGACATTTTTGTTGTTCCATATCATGCATCACCATACACAGGACTTGGATAAACTCACACGAGTTATATTCCCAGCAACTGTCAACCATCATGCCACTCATAGTCAGTTAACACATCTAAGAAAGCATTGCTACTTTGCAACGCTGTTCCACATCTCACGACCACAACTCTGCTTGCCATAGTAATACCACTTTGTCACAGGTGAGTCTGAACAAGGAATCTGAGCATGCACACAAATAGCACTTATCAAATGCCAGAATATTTATTAACCTCCTGTATTATTGTTTACAAAAAAAAGAAAACAGGTTTCCATCAGTTTGGAAGTAAAGACATCCACAGGTGGAACATTGTCAGTCAGTGTTACCTTTCACACAAGACATGTACCAGAGCTGAACAGCACATTTATTTTAACAATGGGCCGGCACTAAGTAGCCATGAGGTACCGAAACTACACTTCAAAGTGGACACGTGGACCAGAAAAATGAGAATTTACTATGTGATTACGATAGCAAACTGGTTGACCATCCATTCTCCTGCCAGCCAAGAGGGATCCCACTTCTGGATTAATCCATGAAGGGGACAGGGCATGCAGATCTGGACCAGGACACATTTTTAAAGCAATGGTAGATTTCAGAAGGGAAGTTAAAATCTGGTGGAGGTGGAGTTGATGACTGCACACTTGACAAAACCCTTGACACCTTTGGCTGGGCTTTACAGATGTTAAATGGAATAAGTGTATGGTATCTTGGGTCTGGATAAATGTGTTGATATGTTTTCTATTGTCCATTTGGTGCATGGTGGTAGACGGTTGGTTAATGTGAATAAATGACAGCTCCAGGAATGTTGGATGGGTGCTTATGCATGAATGTTTTATGGATATTCATTGGCGTCTGAGCTCGTGTGAGTGATGATGGACCGCTGGGTGTGTTAAACATTGAGAGTAAATGGAACAGTTTAATTATCTCAAATAAAGCTACATGTTTTCTACAATTCTGGAAAGGAACCATTTGTGCTTGCCAAGTGACTTTTCATCATTCCACAAAGTGGACAATGGAATGCTGTCACCAATTATTGCAACAGTTACAAGTGCAAGTGTTTAACAAAAGAAGCAATCATCAAAGAAAAAGTCACAACAGGGAATCACTTTTTAGAACGTGACACCTAGAAAAGTATCTGAATGATTACAGCACACCCTTGTATGCTGGAGTTGAGGGGTTCAGCATTGTTGCTCACTTTAACAGCCCCACACAACCCACAGAGATCCAGTAGCTGAATCTGAACTTTCAAATCGGCACCGAACACCCCCAGAGATTCCAGGGATCTGATTGGCTCACCAAGTCTTTCAGAGAGCTTGAGTGATCCTGATTTGTCCACAATAGTCAGGTGAGCTTCCCAAACATGCATGCACATGATTTCGGGAACAATTTTCAACCTGCTGGTGCGTCTTGCAAGAACCTTTAAGTCTGCCAAATGCCAAATACATCAATCTGTTTGGATTATTGGTTCAGCAGGTGTGAAATTCATTCAGAATTAGTGATGATATAGTGTGATGTAGAATGCTGTTTGCTTTCCTGTGATCCTGTGGCTGTTGATAGATGACATGTTCAAGAACTTGTCAAAAAATCGTAGCAGACTGGTTGATTTGATGAAGGCTGGTGTTAGCATATCTGTGATGATTCCTTGTCCAATAGTTCAACTGATTAATATCCAAACGGGTGGGTGAATTCAGCTTTTTTAATGACAGATACATCAATGTCTGTTGTGCTTGGAAGCCGGGAGTTCTTTCTTGATTGCTGGTGCAGACTATTGTCAAGAAATATATTTATGGGAGTGGGTACAACAGTCAAAGAGGGATGGATTGCGTGGGCCACCAAATAGACTGAGGGTTATGATATGATATGATATTTTATTTCTATTGCGCTCGTACACAAGTGTTTCAGAGCGCGACAAGGCAAGGGAGGGGAACAGGGGAGAACAAAACAGCGATCTTACTAGGCCCATTGACATTGAGAACGCGCAAGTGCATGGGGGAGGGGAAAAGTGCATGGAAGAGGGAAAAGTGGAAAGTTCAAAGCAGAGGAGAAACAGATAAATAACAATAAAAAAATAATAAAGGCAGCAAACAGTTTTAGTGCAGCCAGCAATTTGCAAGCGCTAGGTTTAAGGCAGCAGACCGGGTAGGTCTGATAGTGCAGGAAGAAAAGGGGGGACTGTATGGGTTCAGATACATACCCCAGTGCAAGGGGTGGCCTGGAGGCAGTGCGGGAGGGTGGCAGGGTGAGCAGGTACCTGGGCCCAGAGGACAGAGGGTGGCCAGGTGCACAGTGCCAAGAGAGAACAGATCAGCAAGGGAGAAGGGGAGCGAAGGAAGAAGAAAAGAGGAAGGTCTTGAGCTGCTTCCAGAACAGGAAATGGTTCTCCTCAAGTTTTAGAGTGGCAGGGGGGCTGTTCCAGAGGAAGGCCCCAGCCGAAGACAGAGATCTAGCCCCAGCTCATTTCTTTAAAAAACGACTGACCCTGAGGGAGTTGGAGGTAGAGGAGCGAAGAGCTCGAGAGGGGAGGTATTTGTGGAGGGATAGCTGAAGGTATTTTGGACCAAGGCCCCAGAAAGCCTTGTGGACAATGCAGAGGGTTTTGAATTTAATCCTTGCATCCACTGGGAGCCAATGGAGCGATTTCAGGGCTGGAGAGATATGATCCCAGGGCTTGAGGCCAAGGACAAGTCTCGCAGTCCTGTTCGGGATTAGTTGCAGAGGGCGGAGAGTAGAGGCAGGTAGATTTAGAAAGAGGCTGTTACAATAGTCCAAGCTTGAGAGAACCAGAGCTTAGGATACCATGAGCTTCTGGGGAAAGGAGAGGAAAGGCAGAGTACCTCTGAGAAGGTGCAGTCGGAAATCTGACTTTTTAGAGACCTCAGAGATGTGGGCGGAGAAGGAAAGGGTGGTGTCAAAGATGACCCTGAGGTTCTTAACCTCGCAGGTGGGGGTAGGAGGAGGGCCAAGGGAGGCCGGCCAGAGAGTGAGGGGAAAGGATGGTGAAGGTGTGCCGATGAGGAGGATCTCCGTCTTGCTGGTGTTCAGACAAAGATCATTGGCGGCACACCAATCTTGAATGGCAGTTAGGCAATAAGAGATGAGAGAGGGAGAGGAGGTGGCAGAGGGCAGCCTGAAAATGAGTTGAGTGTCGTCAGCGCAGCACTGGAAATTTGAGCGGAAAGTGGGCAGAGAGTTGCCAGGTATTGTTTGAAAAGCCAGGGCAAGAAGTTAGGCTCCTGGGGAACACCACAGGTAGAGAGGAAGATAGATGAAAGGAAGGACTCAAGTTGGACCTGGGAGGGTCGATCTAAGAGGAAAGAGGTCAGCCAGGACAGAGCCTGATCAGTGATACCCAGGTTTTCATGGAGACGGTTGAGCAGGATGGTATGGTTGACCGTGTCGAAGGCAGAAGAGAGATCGAGGAGGATGAGGACAGAGGGAATGTTAGAGTCAAGGTTGGAGAGCAGATCAGGGTTGTTCCCTTAACCATAGTTCGAGCTGTTAGTTGCAGGTGGCTTCATCAATGTTGCAGCCGTCTTTCCTCCCTATTACTCTTTTGATGTTGTTATGCTTCTAAATATACCATCATTCTTTACACTGTTTATTCCGAGCTACCTTGTTGAGTGGGTCAGTTATTGTCTACGATGGTGGGGCACTGAGGGAAACTTTACGGCTTGAAATTGGCTTTGATAGAGACCTCAGGATACATGTTTCCCATGCACGTTTAAGCTAGAAACTCTGATCCACGCTCAGTTAATGAGATGAAGGGGTGAGGATTGAGACTGCTATTGATAAGTGATCACCTCATTGAATACAAGGAGGGGGGATCTACTGTAGTGATAGGCCCTCATTACGACCCTGGCGGAAATCGACTGACCGGAGCGCCACAGCGTAAATAGCGTTTCCGCCATTGCACGAAGGAGCAAAGTGCGGCCCATTCCGACCCATCGGGCACGAGCACCACGGCATGGCGGAAGTGCAAAGTCCGCGATGGCGGAAATGACCCCAAAACGGCCCACACCGCCGCCGTACGGCGCCCTAGGTGCAATACCGCCACCCCTCTTAGCGGTCACCGCAGTGTGCGCCTACCGGAAAGTACGGTGCCCGGAAATATACGGAAACGGAAGTTAAAACATGGGCCCGGAACGGGAAACATCCCGGCGTACACCTATAAATACACTAAAACCACACAACCACTAAAATCACTACCCTGAAACACACCCCAACCCGTCAACCACCCTAGCGAAACCAAGAAAAATGGGAAAAGTAGCGAAGAAAGCGTGCGACCGCAAGCGGCAGGTCCACTTCTCCCGTGAGGAACTCACCGTGCTAACAGAGACCCTCCAGGAGAATGCTGCCGTCGTCTTCTGCACGCAAATGACCAGGACGGCACTTGCAAACAAGAAGGCCATATGGGCTCTGGTGGCACAGCGGGTAAGTGCGGTGGGGACCGCACCCCGCACCCCACAGCAATGCCGCAAGCGATGGGACGACCTGCGGATACGCGTCCGCAGCATACTCTCTGCCAACCGCAACATTGCCACAGCCACCGGGGGAGGTCCTGAATCACCCATCAAGTTGACCCCCTGGGAAGAAATCTGTGCCTCCACCATCGGAATGGAGAGCATAGAGGGAGTCGGAGGGATGGAGAAAGGAGTGCAGACATCCGAAGATTCAGGTAGGTGGGCCAGATAAAACAATGCCAAATCCACACAGTCCATCCATGTGAAGTACCATGCGTCCACATAGTGCAACAGAAACACATGTCCAGGAGAACGTCCACACACATCGGCCTGCAAGCGCACGTTAAAACCCACAATAAATACATAAATAATTAAAAACCCCTAATACACGCACTACACGTGCAGCAGGCACACCCTAACTGCAGGCTGCCAGACAACTGCACCCTCACTCCACACACAAATCAAAGCACCTCCAAGGCCCCAACCCAAATCACCCTCAGGTACCACCCCAATGCATGTGATACAATGCCATTCCAATTCCCACAGACCCATCAATAACCCTCGCCCTCCTTTACTCCACCACAGGGTCCGATCCAAACGACGAGCTACAGGACACCCCTACCAGCACACCTGCAAAGAGGGCCAAGACCAACGGCCAGAGACCCTCCACCTCAGCTGCACGCATCAAGACACGGCAGTAGCACAAATCAGGTGGCAGCACAGAGGAGGGAACATCAACAGGCACCCCAGCAGCCAGCATGCCCACAACACCACCACCACAGGTCCCCCCAATGGATGCCACAGAAGGCACTGCCTCTGGTGGCAGCAGCACCATAGGTGACACCCCATTGATGGCAGCATGCTCGGACACAGAAAACGGGGATGCCGAAGTCAGATCCATCCATGACCTGTCCCAATCCCCCTGTCTGTTCCATCCCGTACAACATGAGGATACCACGCAGGGGCACCCACCAGACGACGACTGGCCATCCCCCACAAGCCCTGTGGCAAGGCAACATGAGGACAACAGCCCCTCTGTGACACCCCCGCAAATGGCCATGGCCCAGCAGAGGCAACAGTCCCTCGACCAGTTGATCGAACAACAGCAGCAACTGGCCACACTCCTCAAGGACCATGCCGATGAATGTGGGGGCACTAAGGCAGACATAGAAACATCAACTGAGACACTTAGGGCAGAAATGGAGAGAGGTACAGAGACGCTAAGGGCACAAATTGAGAGAAGCACCGAGAGCCTGAGGGGGGAACTGCATGCGACGTCCAAAGACGTATGTGCCGAACTTGCCGCAGTGCGCCGTGTGCTCACTGAGCTCTCGCAAACCCTTAGGGACATGCATGGACGTGAGCAGGCAGACACATCATCCGTTGCAAGTTCCGTCCAGGGCAGCCCCCAACGTAGATCTGGAAGGAACCTGCGCTCCACAGGCAGGGGTGCCCCTGATACCCGCAGAGGGGGCATGCAATAGCGACAGCCCACTGACAATGAGCATCTTTGGACACTGGTGTTCGGGGGGGAGGTAGGAGGGTGGAGGGGGTGTGTTGGGCTCACTTGGGTGGCGGGTCGATAGGGTGTTCAACATGCTATCACATATGCCATAAAAAGTGCACGACCAACCAATGAGAAGTGTGGACATTGATCTTTGTGTACTAGGCCATCATAGGCGTACAGTCCATATTGTGCATGTCCCAGACACACGCAGTGCCACGAGTCCCGTGTCCATGTATCAGCCACCAGGCGTGAGTGCTAGAAGCATACATCAATGAGATGCTGACGAATGTCACGGGCCTCCGGTGCCTCGCAGACTCCATGAGGTGCTGCCACATCCCCACCCTCATCATGACCATCATCAGGTGCTTGCAGTTCTGCGTCAGGGGGCATGGGCACATTTCTACGTACGCACATGTTGTGGAGCATGACACATGCCATCACCATCTTTGCAACCTTCTCATGGCGGTACAGGAGTGCCTCGCCAGACCTGCTGAGGCAGCGGAAACGACCCTTCAGTAGGCCGAATGCCTGTTCAATGACTACACGGGTACGTGAGTGGGCATGGTTGTAGTCCTCCTCATGCTGGTCCCGTGGGTTCCGGACTGGTGTGAGGAGCCATCTCTTCAGTGGATATCCAGCATCACCTGTATGTGGACGAGAGACGTATGATGTGGAATGCCATTGATACGTACGCACACCCCCCCCCCCTTCCTGGCAGGTCAATGCCAATTCACATACCCCACATCATCATGCATGTAATGAGACTCACCGAGTAGCCAGGATCTGTTCCCTGCGTGTCGCTCCATGTAGCGTGGTATTGTAGAGTTCCTCAAGACCATAGAATCATGGGTTGATCCAGGGAATCGGGCACAACAATGTGTAATGATCCTGTTGGAGTCACACACCATCTGTACATTCAGGGAATGAAATTGTTTTCGGTTGCGGTACTGGGCCTCCATGGCATGTGGGACGACCAATTCAACATGGGTGCAGTCGATGGCACCAATGCAACCCGGTATGCCGCCAAGTGCATGGAATCCCACTTTTGTGTTGGTTATTTCCTGCTCCGAGCGTGGTAGAGAGATGTAGTCGTCTGCGTGCTTCAGGAGGGCATCGAGCACTTGCAATAGTGTCCGTGAGAACAGTGGCTGAGAAATGCCATGCAACTGTCCGACTGTGTGCTGGTAGGTGCCTGTGGCCAGGAAGTGGAGTACAGACACCACCTTCAGTAGGGGTGGGATGGCGGTTGGGCTATCTATCATGCTGACAAGGTCAGCCTGTGTCATGTCCACAATGGCGGTTATGGTGTCCCGGTCCAGACGGTAGAGGGTGTGGATCTGCTCATCAGTGAGGTTGAACGGATGTGCTCGGAGGCGTGGGATTGCGGGCTGCCTGCGTGGTGGTAGTGGCTGTGCTGGCAGCCCTTGCTGGCCCTGCCTTGGCCTCCTCCTCCTCCTGCGTCTCCTCCGTGCGGCTGGTTGTAGTTGGTGTTCGTCTTCTTCTTGGAGTCGGAGCGCTTGCAGTGCTATCAGGTCCCCCAGGGCCAACATCGCGAGTCCTGCCGGTAGCATTTCGGTGTGGTTGTGGGAGGAGACTGGCTGTGCAATTTATGTGTTTTCAGGCTGTATGGCCTCCACCTGTGGTGATTCATTCCACCTGTGCAAGCTGCTCTCCCCTTTGGGCGAGCACGTCCCGCACACAACGCTGCAATTCGAGGAATGGCATCTTGCTATTGCAATCATGTATTTGTACCCGATGGCCGTGTAAGATTGGTTGATATGTTCATTCTGCTGTGGTCCCATTGTTTCACATGCATTCATTGCAGTCGCGAACAGACTTGTGAAGGGTCACTGGAACGTAGTACTCGAGTAACGGTGGACCCTCATGCATCACTGCACCGAGGTTCAACGACGGGCGGGGCGTCCCATTCGTGGGTGAAGGCAGTTGCCATTTTCACACACAGCCGCACTCGATGGAATAATTAGTGATTTCAAACGGCCACAGATGCCTTTTCGACGTGATGTTGCAAATGAGGAATTCGAGGGGCGGCGCTTTCGGTTTCCAGCTAGCGGCGAGGAGATGCCCACAGGTCTGACTGCAAATGTAACGTTCTATTGTTCTATGTCCTTGAGACAGGGCCCATGGCGAGGGAGCAATGATTGATATGAATAGTTTGGGATGCGCAATAGCGAAGTGGGCGATGAGGCCGTCCGTTCCCAATAACATGTTACTTCACAACACTGGAATTACGGGCTGGGGCACTGTGGATTTAGCAGGCTGCATAACGCACGGACTCAATGGATGTTTCTAATGTTATGTGAGTAATTATTCAGGCATTTTGATCCCGGGATGAGGGAATGATGGATGGATGCATGGGCAGGTGATTTGATACAGAGTTTGCCATGTACAGGGCTTCTTGGGATCTATCCGCCTCCCCTACGCTATGTGATGCAGGGCTGCCATTGTGGGACCATCGTCCATCTGGCCTTGTTGAGCCCTCCCTGTCTCGAGGCGCCCTCAGACACTTGTGTCCATGCACGTTAACATTCCCATCTGATGGAATCTGTTTTGACAGACGCATGCACAGGTACACTCGTTTGTGATGGTGTTTGCACCTCGATATAGATGGTTATGAGTCGCAAGTGGTTTTGGGGTGGTGATGATCCTTTTGGTTGGGCTAGCATGCATATGGCTGTGGATTTCGTGTGATCATTGAAGTGAGTAGTTGGAATGTAGTTCTGATGGCCATTCTGTTCTTTTTCTTTTCTTTTGGTTGACAGGTATCTCCTCCCCTTTTGCCACTGCCATCTGTATGCCACTCCTGCAGATGGATTTTACTCCCGACACCTGCTGCTTCGTGTTAATCAGTGGAGCAGCATTATGATCTTATGGGACGATCGCCAATGGGCCACATGCCCTTACGCAGTACTGGTGGCTCGGAGCAACATTTCGGCCTTTCAGCTGGACTAGTGCCTCCCCATTGGGACGGCCCTGCGGTTCTGTGCGCTTCCATGTTGCATTTTCGTACGTGATTGTGGCTCTGTGTACCATGGGGGAACAGGGCGACACACAGGTAGTGGCTGGTCATTTCTTGCGGAAGCAGCCCACAATGGTGATTGGTGTTTTGGAGTTCATGGCCTGATGGCTGTATGGGCTTGGTGATTTTGATGTGCATAAAATTTCTATTCGGATTTGGCCCGTGTAGCGTTTTTCTTTGCATGTGATGTGGCATATGCCAATTTGGGGGGCGATGTATTGTGAGGAGATCTGCATCGGGTTCCGGCTTCGGGGTTTAGTTGCGTGATACTGTACTGGCCGCGTTTGCCTACGAAGCCCAGTGAGGTCAGGGATGGGGGCTGCCAATATGACAGTTTGAATGTTGTCATGCTCAGGGGCGGGGGATTGGGTTTTGTGTAACAGATGCCGGTCAGCCAGGTGGACTGGTGGAATGATGTGATTTTCGGAATATTGCTGGTCACAGGTGCCTGTGTTTGCGTGCGTTTCTTGGTGGGGGACTGTGGTCATGTCCATTGGGATGGCTTCTGTATTCGTGCCATCTGTGCCCTGCAGCTCCCATTGGCCCCTGTTGTGTTTCTTTTGTTCGTTGGCATGCATGGGTGACTTGTACATTTCAATGGTTGCATTGTGGCTTCATTGCACCTACGGGGAGTTGTACTTTGTGGGCAGGGAGCGGTGTACAGGCACTCAGTGGGGCCGTTTACGGTTGATTCGCGATGCCGTACTTCTCGCCATGGCGGAATGGTACATTACGCCATGCCTGATGGCGTTAGGTACATGTCCGCTAGGGTCGGAATTGGCGTACCGTTGCACCATGGTGGTGTTTGCGGTTTGGCATGGCGCGCGCGCGCGTGCTTGGTGCAGTTAGCGTTGGCGTTCACTACGCTGTCGCTAATGGCTTCGTACTTTGCGGTGACGGGTCATAGTCGCACCGAGCGCTATTCGATGGCGGTATTGCATTTCCGCCATCGTTTTTCGATTTCCGCCAGGGTCGTAATGAGGGCCATAGTCTTTTGGTTTCATTTAGTAGAAGAATAGTGCATTCAATTTGAACCTCACTGTGTTGTGAGTGGTACCTCTTAGTAGTTCCTAGAAGTTTGAATAGAGGTTTTTTTCCATAGTGTTAGTTTCTATTTAAGGAGTGGTTAAAATCTCACAAAAGGTAAGATTACGCATGGCAAAGGATCGGTTTATCTCTGCGTCTGTAAATTTGTGTCTCCGATGGAACTGGGGTGGTTTAAATATAATTCCTTTAAGAAAGACGCGGGTCATACTTAGAAATCTCTTACGTGGTTCATATTCTGCCCAAACATTATTGCACAGAGGAGTTATGGATAAGGTGTTCATGTTTTGTCCTATGTCATCCGAGCATGCACATGGATTAACGATACAGATTATTGGAATATGTTAAGCACTTTAAATTGATTGACAGAATTGATCTAGCATGCAAATCGAAATAGCAGGATGGATCATTCATAAATTTGACTTAGTCATGAAGAGGTCCCCTTAAGGTATAATTGACTTAAAATTAATGTTCAAAACACACTTTAACACTTTAACTAAGTCTGCATAATGTAAACCACTAAGCAAATATTTTGATGATTACTATGAAAAGATGCTACCACATCATGGCAGCTCAGGGGTAGCCTTATTGGCAATCTGTTCCAACATATATCCACTTAAATGTTGGAGCCATGGTCCATAAATGATTCTATGATAAGGTACCCTCTGACATATGGGGCCCGATTCATGGAATTTTTTGCACTGTTCAAAGTGTCTTTGCACTGCTAACACAAACCCTGATTCAGGGAACTGTTCAAAGAGTAAGTATGCAGTGCAAAGTCAAGCATAGTCATTTTTGCAGTACACAATGACTTTGCACTGAAAAAATACACTTTGCACAGTTCCATGAATCAGGGTTTGTGTCGGCTGTGCAAAGTCACTTTTCAGCAGTGGAAAGTCACTTTGAACCGTGCACAGAATACCATGAATCGGACCAAACGACTATTACCTGGACGTTTCCTCCCAGACCAGTGATACCTCACTGAAATATGCCTTTGATTACGAATTGCAGACTGCTCCAAACTTATGACCAATTATTCTTCCATCAGAATGGTGGAATGTGGTCACTCTCAAGCTCAGAGGCTTTGAACATTCAATTACATTGATACATATTTCTAAAAAGAAAGCTAATTAATAGTCACAATAATGTCGTTACACTGCCCTGATTCATGGAATCATGTGTGTGTAAAACGGGTTTTGCATGCTATTCTGCCCGCAAATCCCTATTCGTCAAACAGGGATTTGCGGGCAGAATGGCATGTAAATCCCTGTTTTATACACAAATAATTCCATGAATCAGGGCGCATTTGTACCTAGTGCAGGGATTCTTGCAGTTAATAAAGTATATCTAACTGAATAAATATGTTGGTGCTTGGGGTTCTCTATAGATCCAGTGTCTTGTTCCGAATTATGAGCCTGGCAGATTTTTACTGGCATGACTGCACACAGTAATTCCAGTAATCCACCCCATTATAATAAATCTGCCAGGTTGGAAATTGATTTTTATTAGTAATGACATACTGTGGATATACAATTTTCTTTAAAAAGGGTACATTCTGATCCTTTTGCTTATAACTTTGGAAAGGGAGGTGAAAAGGTGGGCATTATGGATGTTGGTAGTCCCTATTCAGTACATGTCTTTCCTTCATTGAAAGAAAGCAGCTGAACTTCTCCTATTTGAACACATGCATTTTAAAACTTCAGGTGCCTTTTAAATTGTTATCCTCCACTGCTGGGATAGAATTACAAATTGGAGAAGAACAAATGCGGATTTGTACCTCACAATCAGGCTCTCTTTACTGCATCAAATGCCCAATGTGGTAATGCACTACACATCTTCTTTTGGTGGATGTTCAAAACAGTAAGTATTTGCAAATGCTGGCCCCTTTGAACAGTAACAACACACTCAAAAGATGGATCCTAGTGCCTTAATGATAAGGAAGAGCAGATTTTCAAAGCATGGCAATGGTGCAAAAATGTGGAGCTTACTGTGTTTGAAAAGTAACATGAAAAGAAATGTAGCAAGCAGATTTCATTTAATGGTAAGCAGCAAACATAGTACAAATAACAGTACGATACATGTTTGCCTGAGTGCAAATGTTTTTAGACAATAAGATTAGGGACAAAACCTGAATGCTCCATTCTCTAATATCAACGCATGGTGTCACTTTTTAGGACTTCTGCAAATGTTTGCCAATCTGGTGCAGAAAGAATTGTAAGAATATCGGGATACTATGTCCACAGACTACATCAGATTCGCTAATTTTCCCTTGCAACCGACATCTGTAATAGAGGTGCCGTGAACCAGCTGATTGTCCACAGAGACATATCTGCATAAAATAACATGCTAATGACTACTAGTCCTATTTCTGGTGTGCTCAGTGTTCACCAGATGATGTCTATCCCTGGCTTGCAATGTGGCCATTATCCCCATCACCAAATATATGAGACTTTAAGACTTGCTGCACTACCAAGGGGAAGTGCCCTGAACTTTAAATGGAGGCAAATACACCACCTGCTCAGTAAAATGATGTTCAGTTGCACCTTATCTAATATTGCCAATGCAATATGTCTGGCATTGTCAATTTTAGTTTAGGTTCCCTTGTATATTTTTTGGAGGTGAACAGGCACCCCATACACTGACTTCTGTGTGTGGCTCTGTATACAGAAAAGATGGGGGCAAGATGGCCTCTGGCACCATTTCTACCCTTTAAAATGACACCCTCTTTTTGTGCTGTATTCTGGAAGTACAATTCATGTACGTGGGCAATGTAGAATCCTTCAATCTCATCTGGAATATCCCATACAAATAATAGAGCCACACTGCTGATTTCCCCCCTCCCACCACTGTAGGATTTACACTATGTAATTGGAGGGAGAGCTAGTTCCTGGCTACCTGCATTTCTACAGCAACCAGAATTCCATGAGGCCATACTTGGTATTAACTAGAAACACTTGAACAGACTGCCCCCATGAAGATTGAAAGGGGCATGCTAGCACTTGGAGGAGAAGATCAACTGGACTGTGGAAGGTATTCTAAGCTAGGAACCAGAGTGCGCCCCTCGCCCCCCTCCTCAGTTGAATATATATGAATTTTCGCCGGATTACGTCCTTGTCCACTATTAGAAATCTACTAAAACCCGTATTTTTATGTAATTGTTTAGCAGCCAACGTAAGTATGACGTGATGGCGCTGTGTGGTTTATGATAAATCAGAATCTAACATTGGAGCCTTGATGCAGTTTCTGCTTGGAACCTATGGGGTATGCGCTCTGTAAATGTAAAAATCAAATCAAATAAAATCATATCACACACACAAACACACACTCTTTGTAAAATGTGTCCTTACAAACAAAGGTCCACAGTTATCTTCCCCCAGAACAGCATTCTACACATAACATGCTGTACAGTTTAATGAACTGTGTTTCCATTCATCCCTGGATTCACCTTGTCACCTGTTAACCTAGATATATAATTTCGGCACATGGAGTTGGTTGGGAAGATTATTCCCCCAGAGAATCACAATAACTGATTAAGAAGGGCTCAGCCTCCTCAGTCCCATAGTATTACTAACCGCCCCCAATGACTGATTGGAGAGTACTCTATGGCATGGAACCTACATATTGAAGACAATCCTTTCTTAAGTGTGCTGTCAGGGACACTCATGTTTACCTACTATATTGAACTAGTTTCTAGTGGTCATTGATCACTGCTGGGCACCTAATTTCAATGTGGCACACTGATGCTTACTTGCAGTTATGTGTCTCCAATGGGTTGCTCCTTGCTCCTGTTCATCATTGCTGTGAGACACCCTTTCAGTGATGATATCCACCCTTGCCTTGTCGCACCTTGAAACACTTGTGTATAGGCACATTATAAATGCCATATCATATACAATAAACAAGGGTACAGAATACCACCATATTATAAGATGCGACTCATGTAATACACACGCAGTGTGCACCATACTAGAACTCTGAGTAGTGCAAATAAGTCACTTTCAGAGAAGTGTAAAGTGGTGCAAATTCATAGCAATGACAGCTATGCACTACACCAAACAGCTCCTGTGTTTACATTAATAATGGTGTGTTCCCTAAACCTTCAGTGTTTTAGGATAACCTAAAGTCCATAAAGCTGATACAATTAACTAGCATTACAGTATGTTCCTAGGGCCCTTTTGTACAATGTTCTACTCCTCCCCTCCCTTCATTCCTCTTTGCTCAATATGTTTATAACTGTATGAGAGAACCAGAGAAGATAAGCCTGAACTTCCTGTGTTATAGCTGATTACAACGATTTAGTGGTCTCAAAACTCACGAGACATTGAGGGACTTGATTGTCTAATGTTTATTACAAAGCCTAATCGTTTCTTAAGTGATATGTGTGGCTACACTTATGCATACACATAGCATGGTTAATAAGCATGCATTTATCACATTAAAGTTACACAAAAATAATAGATCACAATCGGTCTATTTACATAAGCCTTACATGTATTAAGGCTTGGATAACCCCTATTTAAAAAAACAAAAAAAAACGGATTATATCTTAAAATGCCTTTAAATTATCGCCCTATCACCAACACTTCCTTTCTTTTAAAGATCTTGGACCGTGTGGCCTATATTCAAATCTCAAGCCTTTTAAATGAATATGCAATTTTAATACATTTCAGTGCGTTTTCACACAAGGCTATGGGACCGAGAGAGCATTGCTGGAGTCGAAGTCTAGGCTTGTTGACGTTATGGAAAATGTAAAGACCTCTCTCCTTATGTTATTAGATCTGTCTGCGGCCTTCAACCTGGTTGATCACTCTATGTTGGTCCCCAGGTTGAGGGAGGTGGCAAACTTTTCGGATGAAGCAGCTTCATAGATATCGTCATTTTTAAGTAATAGAGAGTGTCGAGTGTACTGTGGAGAGGCGGAAGCACTGCCTGTTATCCTTGAATATGTCATCCCCCAGGGCGCTTCTGTTTCCCCCTCCCTCTATAATATCTATACTGGCCCCTTCTTCGATCTTCTGGAACAGAATGGTGTGGCATTTGCGAATTACGTAGATGACACACATTGTGTCATCCCTTTATTATTATTATTATTATTATTATTATTATTATTATTATTATTATTATTATTATTATTTGTATTCAGATTTGTTGAGCGCACAACAGCCCAGGGGCATCGTGGCGCTTGTTACAGATAATTCTTAGTTACAGAAAAAGAGCATATGCAGTTTACAGTAAGTTTGCAACAGTTACAGACAGTTTAAGGGGGCAGTTAATATAAAGACAAGTTACAGCTTATTATACAAAGAGTGAGGTGTGAGTTTTTTTCTGAAGGCAAGGAGGGAGTTTTCAGCTCTAATGTCGGTGTGTAGTGCGTTCCAAGATTCAGCAGCAATGTAGGGGAAGCCTATGCCACCAGCTTTGGCCCTATTGATTCGTAGAATGTGTAGAAGGTTAGTGTAGTGTGTTCTGGTAGTTCTAGTAGATGAAGACTTGTTAATTGTCTCTGATAGATATGAGGGTGCAGAGCAGGTGAGGCATTTATGCGTGAGGGTGAGGATTTTGAAAGTGATTCGCTCTTTGACTGGGAGCCTTTGAGCAGATTGTCTGGCTTGAGAGATATGCTCCCTTTTTGGGATGCTGAGAGCTGCACAAAGTGCATTGTTCTGAGTCATTTGTAGTCTTTTTAGGTTTTTTTCAGAAGTTCCTGCAAGTAGAGCATTGCAGTAATCTAGTTTTGCTCCAATAGTAGCTCTAGCTATTGATAGACGGTTGGGTTTGGATACGTACGTTTTTATGGAATTTATGAGCTTGGTAGTGTGTGCGGAGGATGATGTGATAGAGCTGACCTGTCTATTCATGGATAGGGTTGAGTCTAAATAGACCCCCAAGGTTTTGGCAGATGTGGACACTGGGATAATAGTGTTATCAATGGTAAAGTTAACAAACAGCATATCAAGTTCAGTTAAAGTATTTTTCTGGCCTAGTATAATTATTTCAGTCTTATCTCCATTGAGGCAGAGGCCACTGACCGCCATCCAAGCCTGGATGGTGGAGTAGATTGCATGAAGTGCCTCGACGTCTTTGTGGTAAGAGCCAGAGAGAGGTAAGAGTACATGCGTATCATCAGCGTAATTGGTGTACGTGATACCAAGTGAGTCAAGCTTGTCGAAGAGAGGCTTTCTGAACACGTTGTAAAGTGTTGGGACTGTGCAGGAGCCCTGTGGGACTCCGCAGTGGATAGTTGTGGGGGTGGCATTTGCTATGTTTGAGAATCCTTCATAGCTCTTCCTTCAATGAAGGAAGTGAACCAAAGAGCTGCTTCTTTATAGAAGTTTGCTGAGTGTGTAAGGTGGTATGTGAGAGTCTTGTGGTCAACGAGATCGAAGGCAGCCGAGAGGTCTAGGAGTAACAGAAGGGCTGGCTTGACTTTGTCCATGATTTGTGTGATCTGTTTCTTTAGGTCTACAAGGGCTGTTTCTGTACCGTGTCCTTTACAGAACCCAGATTGCCTAGTCCCGAGGATGGAGTGGGTTTCCAGGAAGTGTTGTATCAGGCTATGGGCGGCTTTGTCTAGTATCTTGTGGAGGAAGGGCACGGTGGTTCTGAGACGGTAGTTATTCGGTTGTAGTGGGTCTAGAGTAGGTTTTTTTAGGAGAGGGCGGACCCAAGCCCCTTTGACTGTGTCACATTAAAATTATGAAATCCTTATTAATAGAGTGTACAATCTCATCCAAAATTGGATGTTGCAGAATGGTTTGGCACTGAATAAAGACAAGACCGAGCTCTTGGTGATTGGCACTCCAAACATGATAAAACACTTGTATCTTCTTATAGTTGCTTCTCTATTGCTGAAAGTAACATTGCCACAAAAAAGAAAGTCAAGATGGTAGGCACTATTCCTGATCAACGCCTCAATATGAAGGCGCATGTTAGCAGCCTGGTTTCATTCTCTGCTGATTTCATTACATTTTCTGTTCATCTTCGTCCATATATCTCTCAGCCTAATGTAGAAACCATTGCCAGGGCTATAGTAGGTTCAAAGATTGATTGCAACTGTAGTCTCCTAATAGGCATCGCTAAATCGGAATGCAACCGCCTACAGGTAATTCAAAACAGTGCGGTCAGAGTAGACACAAGCCTGGGCTGGAAAGATCATGTCTCTAAGGCCAGACGAAGCTTGCACTGGCTCCCGGTGGAGTCAAGATTACTATACCGTCTACTTCTGATCACACATCAATGCTGTGTGGGAATGATGCCTTCTTACTTGCAGGAGCGTCTCACTGAGAAATCTAGTGCTAGAGTCCTCAGATCGAATAGCTCAAATCAACTGAAGCTCCCTAGCTGTAACACCAATAAAGCCATGAAAGGGGCTTTTGTGAATGTGGCTCCAAGGGCCTGGAATGCTCTTCTGCTTAACTCGAGAGAATTTAAGACTACAGATGCTTTTAGGAAAAAAATGAAAACATTGATTTTCTCCTAATCAACCTTTTTTTTACTTGACATGCAGGTTCTATTTTTCATGTTTTGTATTATGCTTGTTTTTGTGTTTGTTTCTTACTTGTGCACCCTTAAGCCTTCGGGTCATTGGTTGCACATTATGAATACATTAAAGTAGAGTAAGTAAAAGTAAGTGTTTTCTTTGCAAATTTTCAACTAAACTGATCTGAGCCTATACATACAACAATTACACATAGAACAAGTATACATGCATTTGTATTACTTCCTCAGGGCTCTGATACATTGCATAAAGGTTAGGGCTAAGTTAATCGGAATTCTGTTTTTAAATATATTGAGTTAAACAAATGAAAAGCAATTACATGAAATATATTAATTTGCATGTTAACCAAACATGTTAAATAAATGTCGGTTAACATTCCTTATTATGGACACTTCTCATATGTAGTTATGGTAACAACTCTTGTCTGGTACCCATACATCGTATATGCTTAGCTGTTTTGTTTAAAGCAAACTTGTCAATATTTCCATTGTCATACGGTCTCCCCCCATTTGTTTCCTTACTGTACCATTCAACCGTGTCAAATATCATGGTTTACAAACGAGTTTGCCTCTTTTCTATTTCTTGTCCCAATGAAGGTTTAAGTAAAATGTTCTTATACCATTTTGTTTCCTTGAGAAATGTATGTATCTTTGTCACTATTTTCAACATGCACCATTTGATGGAGAACTCTGGGCGACTTGCAAGATAATGCATTGTTCCATCTCTGCACAATAGTTCCAGTTAGTACAATAAAACATACGCACACTGCATTGGTATGCCTTCCTGAGGCAATAAAAAAAAAATAAAGTACCCACACTCAATTTTGAATAATCTGTTATTTTCAAGTGGCTTTGTTAAAGGATGTATGTGAACAAAGATAAAAGATATAAATCTCGAAATGACAGAGAAGGTCACACGTTCTGAATAGCAATACCGTCAATGACTGTTTTGATTTCATATGGAATGGGCAATATCATTTTTGCCCAGGATATAATTCAGGAAAATATGCAAAGACCATATATCCTATTACTTGGTCTTCTTTGCCAGGTAATACATGTGGGGTTCCCAAAAATACTGAGAGCTGAAACTGTGCAAATGATCTTACATTTGTCCTACTAGGATTCAGTCTGAAACTATGTAAACACATCGATGTTTCCCTCAATTTACACTATAATATAAACCTGTGATGATGTTTAGGTAGAGCACATTCACATACAGGTGTAAGAGATGTTAACGCTTTGTAGGACAGTGTATTCATACTATTGTATCAATTAAAGAGTTCATTATGCATTGACACACATTGATAACATACAACAGAAGATATTGACCCTGTGAAAATAGACCTACCTCCAACTTTATTCTCCAGTAAATACAGATGACATCACTAATTAATAAAAATGGCTCGACAACAAATCACAAAGTGCTGGGTTTGAGCTAATTGCCTGCATTCTTCAAATTGGTGGTCTGAGACACAGAGGCCCTGATTCACAAAGTGTTTTCAACAGGATTTTCCCATTGAAATATTTTTTGCAAAATCAGGCCCACTCTGGGATGATAATGTCTATACGATCTTTGAACACAGAGAAAAATTGGATAAATCAGAATTCATTGAGCAAGTACAAAGGTTGACATACAATGATATCTCATTTTTAAAACACATTGAATATTTTGTAGACAATAGTCAATTGACAAATATGAATTATTAATAAATTAGAAGGCAAAGAATAAGTTGGGAGATGAACTTTGAACCACCCGATTTTCAGATGTTGTCAAACGTTTTAACCAAGGTAAACGTATGAAAAGTTTGACACAAAAATGTGAACCCGCTGGCTATAACATATATAAAATAATGAACATAATAAAATAATAAAAACACAATTAAAAATAATAACATAGTTTAACTAGCACAAATAATAAATATTAACAATATTTATAAATATGCCTGTGTGTAAATATAATATAATATACAATAATGTAATATAATGGTGTTTGCTACACTTTCAAGTTCCTCAGTAAACATATGTTTATTTATTTTTGAAAATGTAATGCTTTCTCTAATTTTGTAAAGATGTTTTTAAAACTAAACATAAAGGTGTAAGTAGATATGGTGGTGGAGGGAATTACAATTTAGGTTGAGCAAAAATCTGAACTCTTTGACCAATAAAGGGCTACAGCCTTACTAAGTTTTCACACTGACTGAGCCACATCACTAGACATAGAGTCCTGCATACACAGTAAATGCTCTCCAAACGAATGTATTGTGCTTTCAATTCAAAGGCCCTCATTACGACCCTGGCGGAATTCGGAAAACGATGGCGGAAATGCAATACCGCCATCGAATAGCGCTCGGTGCGACTATGACCCGTCACCGCAAAGTACGATGCCATTAGCGACACCGTAGTGAACGCCAACGCTAACTGCACCAAGCACGCGCGCGCGCGCCATGCCAAACCGTAAACACCACCATGGCGCAACGGTACGCCAATTCCGACCCCAGCGGACATGTACCTAACGCCATCAAGCATGGCGGAATGCACCATTCCGCCATGGTGAGAAGTACGGCATCGCGAATCAACCGTAAACGGCCCCACTGACTGCCCGTACACCGCTCCCTGCCCACAAAGTACAACTCCCCGTAGGTGCAACGAAGCCACAATGCAACCAGTGAAATGCACAAGTCACCCATGCGTGCCAACGAACAAATGGACCTCAAGAGGGGCCAATGGGAGCTGCAGGGCACAGATGGCACGAATACAGAAGCCATCCCAATGGACATGACCACAGTCCCCCACCAAGAAACGCACGCAAACACAGGCACCTGTGACCAGCAATATTCAGAAAATCACAACATTCCACCAGTCCACCTGGCTGACCGGCATCTGTCACACAAAACCCAATCCCCCGCCCCTGAGCATGACAACATTCAAACTGTCATATTGGCAGCCCCCATCCCTGACCTCACGGGCTTCGTAGGCAAACGCGCCCAGTACAGGACCACGCAACAAAACTCCGAAGCTGGAACCCAATGCAGATCCCCTCACAATACATCGCTCCCCAAATAGGAATATGCCACATCACTTGCAAAGAAGAACGCTACACGGCCCATATCAGAATAGAATTTTAATGCACATCAATATCACCAAGCCCATACAGCCATCAGGCCATGAACTCCAAAACACATTTCACCATTGTGGGCTGCATCCGCAAGAAATGACCAGCCACTACTCGTGTGACGCCCTGTTCCCTCATGGTACACAGAGCCACATACACGTACGAAAAGGCAACATGGAAGCGCACAGAACCGCAGGGCCGTCCCAATGGGGAGGCACTAGTCCAGCTGAAAGGCCGAAATGTTGCTCCGAGCCACCAGTACTGCGTAAGGGCATGTGGCCCATTGGCGATCGTCCCATAAGATCGTAATGCTGCTCCACTGATTAACACGAAGCAGCAGGTGTCGGGAGTAAAATCCATCTGCAGGAGTGGCATACAGATGGCAGTGGCAAAAGGGGAGGAGATACCTGTCAACCAAAAGAAAAGAAACAGAATAGAATGGCCATCAGAACTACATTCGAACAACTCACTTCAATGATCACACTAGATCCACAGCCATATGCATGCAAGCCCACTCCAAAGGATCATCACCACCCCAAAACCACTTGCGAATCATAACTACCTATATCGAGGTGAAAACACCATCACAAACGAGTGTACCTGTGCATGCGCCTGTGAAAACAGAATCCTTCAGATGGGATTGATAACGTGCATGGACACAAGTGTCTGAAGGCGCGTCGAGACAGGGAGGGCTCAACAAGGCCAGATAGACGATGGTCCCACTATGGCAGCCCTGCATCACATAGCGCAGGGGGGGCGGACAGATCCCAAGAAGCCCTGTACATGGCAAACACTGCATCAAATCACCTGCCCATGCATCCATTCATCATTCCCTCATCCCGTAATGAAAACGCCTGAATATTTACTCACATAACATTAGAAATATCCATTGAGTCTGTGCGTTATGCAGCCTGCAAAATCCACAGTGCCCCAGCACGTAATTCCAGTCTAGTGAAGTAACATGTATTTGGGAACGTCCTGCCTTATCGTCCACTACGCAATTGCGCATCCCATACTATTCATATCAATCATAGCATTCTCGCCATGGCCCCTGTCCCAAGGACATTGAACAATAGAACGTTATATTTGCAGTCAGACCTGTGGGCATCTCCTCGCCGCTAGCTGAAAACCGAAAGCGCCGCCCTTCGAATTCCTCATTTGCAACATCACGTCGAAGAGGCATCTGTGGCCGTTTGAAAACACTAATTAATCCATCGAGTGCGGCTGTGTGTGAAAATGGCAATTGCCTTCACCCACGAATGGGACGCCCCGCCCGTCGTTGCAACTCGGTACAGTGATGAATGAGGGCCCACCGTTACTCGAGTACTACGTTCCACTGACCCTTCACAACTCTGTTCGCGACTGCACAGATGGTATGTGAAACAATGGGACCACAACAGAATGAACATATCAACCAATGTTACACGGCCATCGGGTACAAATACAAGATTGCAATAGCAAGATGCCATTCCACGAATTGCAGCGTTGTGCGCGGGACGTGCTCGGCCAAAGGGGAGAGCAGTTTGCACAGGTGGAATGAATCACCACAGGTGGAGGCCATTCAGCCTGGAAACACATAAATTTCACGCCCAGTCTCCTCCCACAACCACTCCGAAATGCTACCGGCAGGACTCGCGATGTTGGCCCTGGGGGACCTGATAGCACTGCAAGTACTCCAACTCCAAGAAGAAGACGAACACCAACTACAACCGGCCGCACGGAGGAGACGCAGGAGGAGGAGGAGGCCAAGGCAGGGCCAGCAAGGGCCGCCAGCACAGCCACTACCACCACGCAGGCAGCCCGCAATCCCACGCCTCCGAGCACATCCGTTCAACCTCACTGATGAGCAGATCCACACCCTCTACCGTTTGGACCGGGACACCATAACCGCCATTGTGGACATGACACAGGCTGACCTTGTCAGCATGATAGATAGCCCAACCGCCATCCCACCCCTACTGAAGGTGGTGTCTGTACTCCACTTCCTGGCCACAGGCACCTACCAGCACACAGTCGGACAGTTGCATGGCATATCACAGCCACTGTTCTCACGGACACTATTGCAAGTGCTCGATGCCCTCCTGAAGCACGCAGACGACTACATCTCTCTACCACGCTCGGAGCAGGAAATTACCAACACAAAAGTTTGATTCCATGCACTTGGCGGCATACCGGGTTGCATTGGTGCCATCGACTGCACCCATGTGGAATTGGTCGTCCCACATGCCATGGAGGCCCAGTACCGCAACCGAAAACAATTTCATTCCCTGAATGTACAAATGGTGTGTGACTCCAACAGGATCATTACACATTGTTGTGCCCGATTCCCTGGATCAACCCATGATTCTATGGTCTTGAGGAACTCTACAATACCACGCTACATGGAGCGACACGCAGGGAACAGATCCTGGCTACTCGGTGAGTCTCATTACATGCATGATAATGTGGGGTATGTGATTCGGCAATGACCTGGCAGGAAGGGGGGGGGTGTGCGTACGTAGCAATGGCATTCCACATCATACGTTTCTCGTCCACATACAGGTGATGCCGGGTATCCACTGAAGAGATGGCTCCTCACACCAGTCCGCAACCCACGGGACCAGCATGAGGAGGACTACAACCATGCCCACTCACGTACCCGTGTAGTCATTGAACAGGCATTCGGCCTACTGAAGACCCGTTTCCGGTGCCTCAGCAGGTCTGGCGGGGCACTCCTGTACCGCCATGAGAAGGTTGCAAAGATGGTGATGGCATGTGTCATGCTCCACAACATGTGCGTACGTAGAAATGTGCCCATGCCCCCTGACGCAGAACTGCAAGCACCTGATGATGGTCATGATGAGGGTGGGGATGTGGCAGCACCTCAAGGAGTCTGCGAGGCACAGGAGGGCCGTGAAATTCGTCAGCATCTCATAGATGCATGCTTCTAGCACTCACGCCTGGTGGCTGATACATGGACACGGGATGCGTGGCACTGTGTGTGTCTGGTACATGCACAATATGGACTGTATGCCTATAATGGCCTAGTACACAAAGATCAATGTCCACACATCTCATTGGTTGATCGTGCACTTTTTATGGCATATGTGATATCATGTTGTACACCCTATCGACCCGCCACCCAAGTGAGCCCAACACACCCCCTCCACCCTCCCACCTCCCCCCCGAACACCAGTGTCCAAAGATGCTCATCGTCCGTGGGCAGTCGCTATTGCAAGCCCCCTCTGCGGGTATCAGGGGCACCCCTGCCTGTGGAGCGCAGGTTCCTCCCAGATCTACGTTGGGGGCTGCCCTGGACGGAACTTGCAACGGATGATGTCTCTGCCTGCTCACGTCCATGCATGTCCCTAAGGGTTTGCGAGAGCTCAGTGAGCACACGGCGCACTGCGGCAAGTTCGGCACATACGTCTTTGGACGTCGCATGCAGTTCCCCCCTCAGGCTCTCGGTGCTTCTCTCCATTTGGACTCTCAGGCTCTCGGTGCTACTCTCCATTTGGACTCTCAGGCACTCGGTGCTACTCTCCATTTGTGCCCTTAGTGTCTCTGTACTTCTCTCCATTTCTGCCCTAAGTGTCTCAGTTGATGTTTCTATGTCTGCCTTAGTGCCCCCACATTCATCGGCATGGTCCTTGAGGAGCGTGGCCAGTTGCTGCTGTTGCACAATTAACTGGTCGAGGGACTGTTGCCTCTGCTGGGCCATGGCCATTTGCGGGGGTGTCACAGAGGGGCTGTTGTCCTCATGTTGCCTTGCCACAGGGCTTGTGGGGGATGGCCAGTCGTCGTCTTGTGGGTGCCCCTGCGTGGTATCCTCATGTAGTACGGGATGGAACAGACAGGGGGATTGGGACAGGTCATGGATGGATCTGACTTCGACATCCCCGTCTTCTGTGTCGGAGCATGCTGCCATCAATGGGGTGTCACCTATGGTGCTGCTGCCACCGGAGGCAGTGCCTTCTGTGGCATCCGTTGGGGGGACCTGTGGTGGTGGTGTTGTGGCCATGCTGGCTGCTGGGGTGCCTGTTGATGTTCCCTCCTGTGTGCTGCCACTTGATTTGTGCTGCTGCCGTGTCTTGATGCGTGCAGCTGAGGTGGAGGGTCTTTGGCCGTCGGTCTTGGCCCTCTTTGCAGGTGTGCTGGTAGGGGTGTCCTGGAGCTCGTCGTTTGGATCGGACCCTGTGGTGGAGTAAAGGAGGGCGAGGGTTATTGGTGGGTCTGTGGGAATTGGAATGGCAATGTATCACATGCATTGGGGTGGTACCTGAGGGTGATTTGGGTCGGGGCCTTGGAGGTGCTTCCATTTGTGTGTGGAGTGAGGGTGCAGTTGTTTGGCAGCCTGCAGTTAGGGTGTGCCTGCTGCACGTGTAGTGGGTGTTTTAGGGGTTTTTAATTATTTATGTATTTATTGTGGGTTTTAACGTGCGCTATCAGGCCAATGTGTGTGGACGTTCTCCTGGACATGTGTTTCTGTTGCACTATGGGGACACATGGTGCTTCGAATGGATGGACTTTGTGGATTTAGCATTGTTTCATTAGGCCCACCTACCTGAATCTTCGGATGTCTGCACTCCTTTCTCCATCCCTCCGACTCCCTCTATGCTCTCCATTCCGATGGTGGAGGCACAGATTTCTTCCCATGGGGTCAGCTTGATTGGTGATTCCGACCCTCCCCCGGTGGCTGTGGCAATGTTGCGGTTGGCAGAGAGTATGCTGCGGACGCGTATCCGCAGGTCGTCCCACCGCTTCCTGCATTGCTGTGGGGTGCGGGGTGCGGTCCCCACCGCACTTACCCGCTGTGCCACCAGAGCCCATATGGCCTTCTTGTTTGCGAGTGCCGTCCTGGTCATTTGCGTGGAGAAGACGACGGCAGCATTCTCCTGGAGGGTCTCTGTTAGCACGGTGAGTTCCTCACGGGAGAAGTGGACCTGCCGCTTGCGGTCGCACGCTTTCTTCGCTACTTTTCCCATTTTTCTTGGTTTCGCTAGGGTGGATGACGGGTTGGGTTGTGTCTCAGGGTGGTGATTTTAGTGGTTGTGTGGTTTTAGTGGTTTTATAGGTGTACGGCGGGTTGTTTCCCGTTCCGGGCCCGTGTTTTAACTTCCGTTTCCGTATATTTCCGGTCACCGTACTTTACGGTAGGCGCACACTGCGGTGTCCGCTGTGATGGGTGGCGGTATTGCACCTAGGGCGCCGTACGGCGGCGGTGTGGGCCGTTTTGGGGTCATTTCCGCCATCGCGGACTTTGCACTTCCGCCATGCCGTGGTGCTCGTGCCCGATGGGTCGGAATGGGCCGCACTTTGCTCCTTCTTGCAATGGCGGAAACGCTATTTACGCTGTGGCGGTCCGGTCAGTCACTTTCCGCCAGGGTCGTAATGAGGGCCAAAGTGTTTTGAGTAGGATGTATTTCTCAACTTCTGCATTCACTTCGCCATGCATTCACTTTGACACATTTACCTCTTCATACCTTTAATTCTTCAGTCTTTCAGTTTTTTCTAAAACTCAGTTTGTCATAGAGTGTGAGGCCCCTTGAAACCCCTTCCCTTTCTAGCCCATATGCTCGCCCTAATACTCATTGACCCCAACACTAATATTACAGTTTACCTCACAAATTCCATTGCCACGTAGAAAATGTGAAGATTTAGACAAAATAAAGGTAATAAAAAAATGCATGAAGAATACGTGTCTGACAGAGTGAATGTAGAAGAGGTAAGTGAAGAATAAATGTGTTAGGTGAAGTGAAGGAGGTAAAGGGAGGATACCGTTCAGCTGGCTCACAATTCAAACAAAGGATTGACCGGGAGAAGAACTTGTGGTTAAAGTTGTCAGATATTTTGAATCACTGTAAAAAGATAAATAAATCTTGTGAGCTTGTATAGAAAAGGTTCAACCAGGCTTAACAAATAGTGTGAAAGTAGCTTATCTTAAAAAAATATTAAGACTATTGCTAAGTATTAATATTTAAGTACACAATGATACGACCTGCTCCAAAATAAGATGTTTTCAGTGCAATAGGTCATCAGGACTGGAATATTACTGTGCTTACTAATAAAAAGAAAATGTGTTCCATCATGCATACATCCATAGGAATCCCTTGCTTTTTTCAAAGGACAATGAGCACAACTTTGGTTATTCAATTACTTAAAAACCCAATCTTGATCCTTTGCTTCCATTAAATTTTCACCCTATTCTTTTTATTTCTTTTCTTGTGAAATTGCTGGGGTCCTTGGATACGCCTCTCCTTGATTCTTTTTTGGAGGATTCCCGGTTTATTGACTGTTTTCAGTTGGGTTTTGTACTGAATTTGTGCTTGTATCGGCTGTGGATGAGGCCCATATTGAGGTTCAGGGCGGTGTTGGAACCCTGATCTTATTAGATATTTCTGCTGCATTCAACACTATCAATCACACCATTTTAATCGCAAGGATGTCCTCTGCACATATCCCTGGCTTGGTTCTTGAATGGTTTTGTTCTTGTCTCTCTGTTTGGTCTTGGTAGCTTTATCTTTCCCCTTTTATTTCATCTTCTGTGCATATCACTTGTGTTACTCAGGGTTATGCTCTCTCTCTTCTCCTTTTTTAATTTTTATATCCACCCTTTTGTTAAACTAATTCACCCTTTTGATTTTCAGTGTTGTTTCTACGCGGATGGAACCTAGATATTTGTTCATCTTGATATGTCCCTTTCTTCCATAGCTGTGCACTGTTTGCACACTGTTCACTCCTGGATGAGTACCACTTGGCTTTGCCTTAATGGCAAAAAAAACAAGGTTCTTAAAGTTGCTTCTTTTCCAACTCTGCTCTTAGTTGATCCGCTTTCTGGCCCTCTGATTTTGGCCCTTTGCCTCTACCAGTGTCAGTGGTAAATTATCTTGGTGTGAAGCTCTCACCTTCACTCTCTATCGATGCCTAGGTGTGTTCTGTGTGTCATACAGTTTATTTTAAGCTGAGGACTCTGTAAAGTTCTGCCCTACCTTTCTCACCAGTTTTGTCCCCTGGTAGTGACGTCAATGATTTTTGGTTCTTTGGACTACTGTACATAACTTTACCTTGCTCAATTGGCCTATCTTTTGCAACATCTGCAGGTACTGCAAAATACAGCAGCTAGAGTGGCCACTATTGCATCTCGCTATGCCTCCATTTCTTAAATTGTGTGTTTTCTCCATTGGCTTTCTGTGCCCATACTTGTTCATTTCAAGGATCTTGAGTGTAGTTGTTCAGGCTTCCTGTAAGACTGGACCGGAGTATCTGCAGGCCAAATTTTGTCTCAATTTTTCATCTCGTTCTCTCTGCTCTGTGGAGGCTTTGCACATCTCGGTTCCCCATTTCAAGCACTCCCATATTGGGCGTGGCTCTTTTTCCGTCACTGCAGCAGAGCTTTGGAATTTTCTTCCTCTTTCTCTCTGTTTCATCAGGGTTGATTTGTCTTTTAATCTTGCCCTGAAAACGTTCTTCTTTTTGCTCTCTTCTTCTACCTGATGGAGTCATCAGTGATTTGCCGGTAGTGACCTCCTTCTATGTGGACCGGGAACGGCAGCCCCTTCCTGATCCTGACCTTGGCAGCGACTATATGAGGGAGGATGACATGGGGGGAGACAACCTCCAGGGAGATGTCATAGCTCCATCGGGTGAGACATGCTATCCCCAGTTTTCTCATGAAAATAACCTTCCCATATTGAATGCTCTCATTGCCTATTGTTATATCCTTCTCCCAAACAGAATAGGGTGATAACTCTTTTCCATTCCACCTACCATTCATCCAAGCATAATTTTATATTTAAGACTACTGGAAATAATTATTCAAGTCTTCTGAACCAATTCCAAAGTCTGGAATTCATGTCCCAGAATAACCAAATTACTGGGATGAAGAAAATTAATCGAGCAATGCAGAATGTGGAAAGCCCACACACAATTCTAGTATTCACTCTTACACACCTGTGCCCAGGAAGATTAAAAGTCAAGTTCAGAAGAACATGATGGTCTGCTGCTGGAAGGGAAAACGGCATCTTCCATGAGTCTGAGACTATTGAAGGGTGAGCACTGTTGTGGTGGAGCCAGGTGTCTCACCGGCAAGGAAGGAGAACGCTAGAAGGCTGCAGAGCAAGGAAGACATGCTGCAGGAATGCCAGGAGCTATCGTTAGCTCCTGGGCATTTGCAGGTGATAAAGAGCAGTGCTTTCCTTACCAGTGCCCAGAGCAAAGCAGATGCTGAAAGTGGAACCCGCGATACCCAAAGAAACAGGCAGAGAGGGTCACGAGAAGGAATCAGATGAACATGCTTTTCTGGTTGACCACAGGAGAATACCACAATGCCAACGAATGCTGGTGAGTCTCCCCATAGGCCGTGGGGACCCTGGGGTGTGTCGTTGGGTATTCCGAAAGCAAGAGAATGAACACCAAGCAAGGTAAATGGAAAGGGAGAATGTCTTTGATATTAAAAGCAGAAGCAAATTGCAAAGAAAGCCCTTACAAGAGGTTAAATGCAAGAGGTTAAATGCAAATTGTGCAAATGAAGGAAAACCCAAGATTGAAATATATATATACAGAAGTTATATTTGCAAACAAAGCGTGTGCGTGACTATGAAAAAGGGCAGGAAGCCCATGTGAATAGAAGAACCCCTGGCAGGAAAGTACAGCAGGCAATGGTATAAAGAGTGTTAGCATAAGAAGACCTCGTAGAAGAGTATTCCAGGCAACCATAACTGTGTTGTTTAATAAGAGTAAAAAACGGTGTTGTTTGACAAAGAGGTGCTGAGAAGGAACATCAAGACTAGGAAAGGATTGTATGTATGTGATTTTCCAGAAAGCTACAATTGCAGAGTCAAGACAAGGCTTTTACGTCAACATTGTTGTGGGCCAAGAAGGCACAAGGAACTTTTGAATGTGAACTTCAGATATATATAGTTTTGATCCAAGAAAGGCATGAGGAACTTCTGAATGTTATTCTTCAGAAAATCAAGAAGAATCCAGTGGTAAGGGAATTATCCTCTGGAGCAAGAACCTATATCCCTTCAGAACATTTATATTGAAAACCATGTATTTCATTTTTTGTGAAAACTTTCCTAAACCTTTCAGGCTAAAGACATATCCTGTTTCACCTTAATGTTTAGTTTTAGTCTGAGGGTCAGAATAGAACTTTGGAAACAGACAGTTTTCATTTTGGACATTCTGTCGCAGACAATTCCTTAGTTTAGGTTCAGGTAGGGACATTTCTCAGAAAGGCACTTTCCCAACCCCTTTTAATTTTATTTAAAAGTATTTAACCACAAACATGGCTAACTTGTGTCTGAGTTTCATTCCTGCCTCACACCTCCATGCACTGCAATGCCCTTGTCTGTGTAGGCTGCACATTATAAAATGTATCTAGCATAACATAGCTGAATTGTGTTTGAGGATGTGGACATTACATTTGTGTAAACAGAGGCTTGGTATTGAGTTATATTTAAAGTTTGGACTGTGAACAGTACCTTTCTAGTTAAATTAATGTAACACCCAAATCACTATATAGCAGTTTCCAATCTGGACAGTCCGCCTTCATATGTTTGTGGGCTGAAAAAAAGACCACAGGGATGGACAACATCTCTATGTATCCAGCGTGTTGATGTTTGCATTAGTTTCAAATGTGTGCATGACTCAGGCACCGAGTATTCTTTCCTCAGCTAAATAATACAGGATGTGTGTAAAGCTCTGAAATTAATTTGCGAATGTTAAATAGTGCATTGATAGCTCGAAACGTTCAATACATGTTGTATGATGGTGATGATTACAGGAGTAATCAGTTGCAGCAAGCTTGGGCTCGTTGTTGGCAAACAAATGGTGCTTGTGCATTATTTGCAGTCAGCATGTCTGTCCCCCTTGTATTTCTTGCTAGACTGGGCAACTGGAGGAAGAATCAGGTGTAACCACTTAATGCAACCGTCTGTCAAATATGTGTCCAAATCAATGACAACATTGGTCGTATTCAATTAAAGTGAAATGAGTCTTTATTTAATTCCTTGAATATAGAATCTTGAAGTTACAAAAATGTTTTCAGAATAACACATTTCATATAGGTCATAAGCACCATATGTGCTAAACGCCTTTCAAAACACAGCTATTTTTCCGGCACAATTTAATTTCACTGCAATAAATATTAAAAAATGTAACTCAGAGTTCACCTGGTGGAGCACCAATATGTAGGAAACGATTTTTAATGAATTATTGTTTCCCTTAAGAGGTTGTGCATTAAGAAATGGTTTTGCGAATAACATTTTCAAAAGCAATTGTATTTTATCTCAGATCGTCAGCACAATATTGCAGAAACCATCTTAGCAAGTAATGTTTCTAGCATATATTGTGCTTGGAATATTTTCGTTATTTTGATTGTGTCTTTTTTAGCATAACGTGCGTGCTTGGAAAGCACAGCTTCATCTAATTTTTCTGATGATATTTTCTTAAAATCCTTTTCAGCGGTCTGTTGTAAAAAATCAAAAGCAGATGATACATTTACTTTTTAAGAGATTGTAGTAATGCCAATTGAAAATTGTCAATGCTGCTATCGTGTTGTGCCATAAGCATAACTTCAGTTTTATTGCAAGATGTCAAAAGGAGAAGTGAGCAGTGTTTCAGGAATTGATGTTAGATGCACATGTGACCTAATTTCCATGGAGCATTGTATTCTTTTCTATTCTTTTCTACTTATAGAGCCCCAAAAGCCCTCAAGCATCTAGGCGCTATAACGGGCAAAACACCGGACATGACAGAAGACAAAGACACAGACCAGGGTATGATTCTAAACAAACAGCCTGATCTTAAGAAGTTTCCTAAAGGTAAAATGGTTTTCTTCCTTCCTCAAAAATTCCAGGGGCTCATTTCAAGCTTGTGCGACCCTCACCGGGAATCTGAGAAGGAATTAGCTGCCACCCCAACGTAGGGCAAAATTTGCTACGAGGAAGCACTAGATGTCTATCGAAGACTATATAAATTGGTGCCAGTAAGTGATTGAAAGACCGCCACTGTTTGGTGAAGGATGCTCTATTAGGTTGGGAAATGCAAGGGCATAGGTGAAAAGGAAATTGTAATTCATGGACAACAGTGGGTCATTTGATTGTTTTACTATTTTATTGTTAATGACCAAATGGGAGTTCAGAGGGGACCCTTAATCAATAGGTGACTGTCAAATCTTGGAAAGTCTGTCCTGCATACTTCCTATGGCATTTGCCACGGGCACTTTTTGAGGGAACAACATGGGATTAACAACTAAGGTGTGAAGCAATGGTGTTATTAATGTTCGTTTTGATTCCATTGTATAGGTGTTTGCGAGCCAGGCTGAGAAGCCCAGGGCTTCTGTTCATAAGTGAGTTCATGACCCTGATGGGAAAGTATTAACCCAATAATGTCTTTAGTTGCACATTTACACACTGTCGGGCTGAATGCCAATTCACGTGTTTGTAATCCGTGAGGAGTGGTGTTCAGTCAGTACCACCATGACCAGCCTTGATGAAATGACCATGATGATGTAACTCTGAATGCTCTAGTGTCTAGAGGATGCATGCTGAACATCTCATTGTTGCGGCCTCCTTCTCCTGTCAGCGGCCACCCTTACTCAGTCTTTTCTCCAGAGCTCCATATTGCAATGTAGTTTCGATATCATAAAAAAGTGGTTGTGTGGGATTTTACCTACTAGCTGACCATAGCTCTAGATGTGGGTGATTGGCACCACAGTTGTGTTGCTACAATAGTGCATTGAGGTGGCCTGTCTTAAGTGTGCTCTGTGCTCTTCGTGATGGGTGAAATGTTGGTAGCAATTATGGGCCGATGAATATTGGCCCCGGTGGTATGCTGCTAGATCAGTGCTAGTTTGCAACAAGGGTTATTGGTGTTTGCGATGCTTGTCATGTAGCTGCAGTTAGGATATGGCTGTTTAGGCATGAGCGGATGGGACAACATTATGCCGATGGGTGCTGCTGATTCAATGTGCAAAGAAGTTGAGTAAGGTTGTGGAGTAACACTGTAGGAACACACAATATGCTGATTTTGGGAAGGGACCCACAATCCCCTTACCTGTTTGGTGTAGATGGCGTGGTGGTTTTGGTTTTCACTAACTACACTAGGCCCTGAAGCCTGTGGGAGGAGAACCAGAGTGAGTAACTGTTGTCATTTCAGGCTTGGGTCCTTAGTTGTTTCTAGAAGTTTTTCTCAAGCAATCTGATTTCGAAAGTATCACATTGAAGCCTTATCCAAGTGCCCACAACGTGTCTATAGTGGGTCTGTTTGTTTTGTGACAATTAGTAATAAAAACAATTACAGACCTCACTGACTGGGCTCTCCCACCATCTCCTCTACCCTGTTTAATCCCAATGTATGTCACCATGACCATTCTGGGGTACAAAGTTGTAGTATGGTTGTGGCGAGAGAGTGCATACCAGTCCTGCACCTGGATATATCGCTAATTACACACGTACATTATTGACTTCCTCTGAACCGATCAGAATGCTCAGAGCACAGTCAGTAACTACTGCTGTTCAGTGTATGCATATATTGTGTTAACTACTGTTTTTACACTACCTTGTCAAGATATGCACCTGGTTGCCCTTGGGCCTGGTTGTGCTATATAAATAAATAAAATACAAATACAAAATACTATATTCTGACCTTATTTCACTGCAACATCCTATTTAACACACCAGAGAGAAAGCTAAAACATGGCGATATGCTTTCACTTTCGTATAGATACAACATGTACATGATGCCTAATGCATACCTTAGGTAGCACGTTCTCGCCCGTTTTTCCGGTTTGACTGAACGTCTTGGCTTCGCACCTTCAATCGTTTTTTTCTTATTGTTGATGCGCCTTGCTTTGCTTGATACGAGTCAATAATTTATTACCAGAGACTACTTTTCAGGGGAAAGATCGTGTGTACGAGGCACACGGCCAGCTGTGCAGAGGAGTGGCAGAGCATTGCCAGCTCCACACAGGTAAGCGTGCTGCACTGAGGTGCCCAAGGCCCCATAGATCCAAGTGGCAAAGAAACAGTCTGCAGAGGGGGCCCAGCCGTGTCCAGACACGCCAGAACAGCGAGCCAGCTGTGTGCAGCAGATCCAGCTGTGCAGAGGCAGCAGATCTAGGTGCAGCAGATCCAGCTGCGCCCAAAGGCAGCAACAGTGTGGAGAGTAAGAGCCAGCTGTGTGCAGCAGATCCAGCTGTGCAGAGGCAGCAGATCCAGCCGTGCCCAAAGGCAGCAACAGTATGGAGAGTAAGAGCCAGCTGTGTGCAGCAGATCCAGCTGTGCAGAGGCAGCAGCTCCAGCCGTGCCCAAAGGCAGCAACAGTGTGGAGAGTAGGAGCCAGCTGTGTGCAGTAGATCCAGCTGTGCATAGGCAGCAGGTCCAGCCGTGCCCAAAGGCAGCAACAGTGTGGAAAGTAAGAGCCAGCTGTATGCAGCAGATCCAGCTGTGCAGAGGTAGCAGATCCAGCCGTACCCAAAGGCAGCAACAGTGTGGAGAGTAAGAGACAACTGTGTGCAGCAAATCCAGCTGTGCAGAGGCAGCAGGTCCAGCCGTGCCCAAAGGCAGCAACAGTGTGGAGAGTAAGAGCCAGCTGTGTGCAGAAGATCCAGCTGTGCAGAGGCAGCAGATCCAGCCATGTCCAAAGGCAGCAACAGTGTGGAGAGTAAGAGCCAGCTGTGTGCAGCACATCCAGCTGTGCAGAGGTAGCAGATCCAGCCGTGCCCAAAGGCAGCAACAGTGTGGATGGTAAGAGCCAGCTGTGTGCAGCAGATCCAGCTGTGCAGAGGCAGCAGATCCAGCCGTGTCCAAAGGCAGCAACAGTGTGGAGAGTAGGAGCCAGCTGTGTGCAGCACATCCAGCTGTGCAGAGGCAGCAGATCCAGCTGTGCAAGCTGCAGCACACCCAGCTGTGTGCATAATCAGACCCAGCTGTGCAGAGGCAGCAGGCAGAGCAGATCCAGCCGTGTGCATAATTAGATCCAGCTGTGTGCAGAGGCAACACATCTGGGTGTCTCTAGAGCCAACAGGGGGAGCAGATCCAACCATGTCCAGAAGCAGCAGCAGCTCCAGCCGTGTTCAAAGGCACCACACCCAACAGTGTATAGAGTAAGAGCCAGCTGTGTGCAGCAGATCCAGCTGTGCAGAGGCAATATATCCATCCGTCCCCAAAGGCAGCAGACCCAACAGTGTGGAGAGTAAGAGCCAGCTGTGTGCAGCAGATCCAGCTGTGCAGAGGCAATATATCCATCCGTCCCCAAAGGCAGCAGACCCAACAGTGTGGAGAGTAAGAGCCAGCTGTGTGCAGCAGATCCAGCTGTGCAGAGGCAGCAGATCCAGCTGTGTGCATAAACAGACTCAGCTGTGCAGAGGCAGCAGGCGGAGCAGATCCAGCCGTCTGCATAATTAGATCCAGGTCTGTGCAGAACCAGCACATCTGGGTGTCTGTAGAGACAGGAGGAGCAGATCCAGATGTGTGCATAGCCATTGGATCAAGCTATGCACAGAGCCAGCAGGAGCAGCAGATGCAGCTGAGCATATAAGCAGCAAATCAAGCTGTAACCGGAGGCAGCAGGAACAGTACATGCCAAGCACGAAGAGCTCACATTAAGAGCCTTGAGATTGTGTCCTGTTCCGCAGCTCTGAAACCCGTTCTTCAAGGTATTTAATTCCCCAAAAATAGCTGAGCCTGTTCTTGCACTTCATGCTCTCCGCTAAGTATATATAGTTTAGTAAGCAAATAGTATTCTGTTCTTGAGATACTTGATTTTATGGTAATATTCAATTAAAGGGTTTGTGCACTCAGATGTTACTGAGGGTTCTGAGCATGTCAACATGTGTTTCGGTTGTTTGGCTGTGCACTTCTTCAGGGCAGTTTTATTCAACACAGTGATGAAGTTTTAAAGGAAATAAAGAATTAAAAAAATGAAACCAACAGATGCATTGTTTCAGTACCGTCTAGTAAACTGGGTTCTGTACAATATACATTTATATGGAGGTGCAAGCTATAGCTACAAGATTTCCAGCGAGGCCAGGCCCAGGTAAGGAGTCTTCTGACCCCCACCTTCCCCCAAAAAGCAATATTTTATTTTGTAAAGGTGCTTAAAAGCACCATAGCGCACTCGGCGCTTGGTCCCTCTCCCCCTGCCCACCCCTTCCTGTTTTCACTCTGCCACCCTCCCCTCATCCCGATTGGTCCTTTTTAAAAAAAAAAAAAGGAAACAGAGGCCATGGCGAGGGTCTGTTGTAGGCAGACCCCGCCATTTCCAGCGAGGCCAGGCCCAAGGAGTCTCCTGACCCCCACCTCCCCCCAAAAAGCAATATTTTTTTTGTAAAGGTGCTTAAAAGCACCTTAGCGCACTCGGCGCTTGGTCCCTCTCCCACTGCCCACCCCTTCCTGGTTTCCCTTCTGACCGCCTCCCAACACGCCCACTTTTGGTCCACATACCCCACATCAAGGACACCCTAGGGCAGCTCTCTGCCCGGCAGTACTGCGGCGAAGGACCCCGAGGCAAAGGACGGCCCCAAGATGTGTCTGCAGGTGTCCACAGGGGACGCCAAGGAAGCCAGCAGACACCAACAAAACTGTGAGTGTGGCATGGGTGGGGTGTAGAGCAATCACTCTACTCCAGAAAGCCCCTGTCACTCTACCTTACCCTCCATAACGTAAACTGCCATAGACTTTAATAAATCAATCTTAGGAAGACTTGTGGCCACTATAAATGTATTGTAAATGTTGCCTTGTGATGCATATTAACTCACTTGCCAATTTAGGATGTGCCACACGCATAAGGAACTCTGAACTGTAGCTTGCGCCGCATCTAGATAGAAATGTGACTGTTAGCATGTGCCACTCTCGTAAGGACAATGACATAGAGTGCCATAGTCTAGCATGTCCACACTTTGATAGAATAGTGAATATTAGCCTGCGTCGCATCTTGATGGAATTGTGAATATTGGCATGTCCGCACTTAGACAGATTGGTAAATATTAGCATGTCCACACTTAGATAGAATTAATATTAGCATATCCACACTTAGAAAGAATTGTGAATGTTAGCATGTCCACACTTGGATAGAATTGTAATGTTAGCATGTCCACACTTAGCTAGAATTGTGAATACTGGTCTGTGTCGCATCTAGATGGAATTGTGAATATTGGCATGTCCGCACTTAGACAGATTGGTAATATTAGCATGTCCACACTTAGATAGAATTAATATTAGCATGTCCACACTTGGATAGAATTGTGAATATTAGCATGTCCACACTTAGCTAGAATTGTGAATACTAGTCTGCGCCGCATCTAGATGGAATTGTGAATATTGGCATGTCCGCACTTAGACAGATTGGTAAATATTAGCACTTCCACACTTAGATAGAATTAATATTAGCATGTCCACACTTGGATAGAATTGTGAATATTAGCATGTCCACACTTAGCTAGAATTGTGAATACTAGTCTGCGTCGCATCTAGATGAAATTGCGAATATTGGCATGTCCGTACTTAGACAGATTGGTAAATATTTGCATGTGCACACTTAGAATTGTGAATATTAGCATGTCCACACTTAGATAGAATTGTGAATATTAGCATGTCCACACTTAGCTAGAATTGTGGATACTAGTCTGCGTCGCATCTAGATGGAATTGTGAATATTGGCATGTCCGCACTTAGATAGAATTCATATTAGCATGTCCACACTTAGATAGAATTCATATTAGCATGCCCACACTTAGATAGAATTGTGGATATTAGCATGTCCACACTTAGATAGAATTGTGAATATTAGCATGTCCACACTTAGCGAGAATTGTGAATACTAGTCTGCGTCACTTCTAGATAGGTTTTGATTGAAGGATAGCATGCCCGCGCCCAGATGATACTTGAAGATTAGCATGTGCCACACTTAGAACTGTGAACACCAGCCTGCGCCGCTCCTAGACAGGATTGTGAATGTTAGCATGCCCTCATCTAGATAGAACTCTGAACATTGGCCTGTGCCGCTTCTAGATAAGACTGTGAAGGCCAACAAGTGCCACACTCAGAGAAAACTGTGAATGCTAGCATGCTAAAGGTCAGGTAACCCACTAACCAATGTAACCTCAAACTCTGCATACTTATCTCACTGATAAACTCACACAACCATCTCTCGCACCACAAGCTGCACGCACTTCACAAAACTGCAACAACACATAAGCCGGAGCAACAGCACATGCAGACTGACACCGATCCAATACAGTATCTGGTGTATACCGAGATGAAGCTGCCAACAGAACAACACTCCTCTCACTATCCTACTCCCTCTTCACCTTACTAACCCATCCCACCTTCTCGTTTACAGATCCGCCAGAGCACCTGGGGACCAATTCCGTTGGTGGCGGTGCGTGGTACAAATACCTTTAACATTTAACATTTTAACATAATCATTTAAGCCCATTCCAGTTTTACTAAGTTTGCAATTGAAATACTTATTTTATGCAGACAATTGTGTTATTTAAACATTGTACAATAAAAACACATGTAATTTACTAACTCAATTTGTCTATTTACCTTGATCACTATTAAAGTAATGTTTTTACTTCACCACCAACACACGTCTTGCTGCTACCACTATGTGCTAGTAGCTGTTTAGACCTTGGGAGGGGTCATTATCTCTTGGGATAATGTCCCTTCCTCAACTTATGGACCTCTGCTTCAACTCTGGCCATAACTTGCTGGTGGGACATTATCAAATAATAATGACCCATCCCTCAGTCTACAAGGCTGTGCTGTTGGTCTTGGGAGGATAGCTCAGGGGCAAGGCACTCGCCTTGGAAGCAAGACGACACAGGAGCAACACAGATTCGATCCCCAGATCCGTGCTTAGAAACCTCAGGGTATTAAGCACATCATAAATAAGCAATTATTTATATAATATTGTAATTATATTTTGACTGACATTTTACTTGTTAAGTCTATGAATATGATGTTGAGGGTAAGGCAGAAGCATGGCAATTTATATTCACGCCCTGCGCGGGCTTGAGTAGACCATGCTTACGTTTCTTTGACCGAGAAAACATGTCAATCTTTGGGGTTTTAAGTTACAATAGGCAGATTGGCCTATACATAGGAAACATGCAGCATTGGAATGGCATCCTGGTTTGTGTCTGATAAAGATCAGAACACTTTTAGAAATGGTCGTTCACTGTTGTATTCACGTAGAGAGACGATACTTTTTATTTTCTTCAAAAAAGCAATTACAGGCATTTTCTAAAAATGTCAAGCTTCATGTTTAGTCCATTAAGCTGCACTTCATTGTGATATGGTATCCAGCCCCAACATCAATATGGTATTGATCACACTGCACGCCGCGCTTCGTGCTAGCTTTGTCTTCAGTAGACCGCATTGACATTTTTCAGCACAGTGCTTCCATCTTTTTCCAATAATGATTTGGTGATTTGGACTTATGGGGGTTGGTTAATGGACCATTACCATGTGTCTGGCTCAAAAGAGATTGTCTAGCTCTGCTTAACTTATTTGCAGTGGATGTTCACATATAGCAATGTGCACTAGAGAGCGCGTTCAACGCTTTAGTGATGTGCTCTAGGTGTGCTTCTTGTGTGCGGCTATATGTACTTTTGAAGGCAAATCTCGTACATATATTAAGAGCGGTGGTTGTTTATCATAGCGTCTTCCGTTCTATTCAACGGTCAACATAGTAAATATGTACCGTCCACAATTTCCCTAAAATCATTGCTGTGTGTGCAAGAAAAATATGTCTACAACAATAAGTCAACGTTACATTTGAAATCAAATTAATTTTTCCACTTCATCTGCAAGGCTTACAACTATATTTATAAATGCATACATGCAAATACCAATAACGAATGTTGTTTTTGTTGTGCGTTCTGTGGAACTAGTGTATTGACTGCTTTGGCTTTGCCTCTTTCACTTGTCACAGTAGAGTCAAATAATAAACAAAAAAAGATTGCCAGTGTTGAGAGGTTTTGTCTGCCATATGTGAAGTGTAGTCTACATTGTGTGCTTTCGCCCTATTTCTGACATGTCCCCCCACCCCGGAAGGTAGCGTTTCATATACTAAGCGCAGATATAGAGGTCCCAAAGGCCAGCAGAGAGACAGAGAGATAAAGAGAGACATTAGAGTGAAACAGTGAGAGTGAGTGAAAGAGAGAGCAAGAGAAAGAGGGAGAAACAAAAATGCCATCAATTGGCATACATTATGCTGGGTACAGCTAACGGAGTTGCATTTCACATTCAGATAACCTATACAAACACATGTAATGTTAAGTCACACCACTTATTATTCAAACCAAGCTTGCCCCATAAACAAGAACAATGATTGTGAACACAACTGGTAATCTATTATTAGACAGAAATACTGCTGTTTGCTTAAAATGCATCATCACTATATGTCTCCACATGCATGTTTTGTTTTCATTAAACACAGACCCATAGCTTACATACTAGACTCCATTAACCCACCAGAAAAGGTGATGCATTAAGAATCTACAAAATAGCACTAAAGGACAGAATTCTAAGAAGACTCAGCAGAATGATCTTTTCCAACATTTTCAGCCTATTAGCAATCAATGTAATGGGATAGTTAAACTTCAAATAGGTTATATGGTCTCATTAGCACACCTCAGCCTCAGATTCTCCCTCAAAACACTTGCAAAATCTGAATGTTAGCCATACATATAAATGAACAATGCAAGATGTTAACTTATTTATGTATGTATTTATTTATTTATTTTTAGTGGGAGAATGTAGTTGATTGCAGCCTCTACTCATGCTTTACAAAGAAATGTATTCAGGTGTGAATTTGTTGCTGACTTATGCTAAGGATGTGTGTGTGAGGGGGCTGCAGTAGTGAAAACTGTCTACCAGCAGACTAGAAAAGACGACTCTGAACCTATTTTCCTCCTGAAGAAGGAATTTGATTATGCGTTGTACTGGTGTTCATTTGTAGTACCATTTAAATTGTAACATGACACTGTGTTGTGTGTTTTCAATTGTGGAACCAAGATACTGACAGGATGGGTGGTGAAACAATATTGGTGATGCTTTGTCATGTTTTAAGTGTATAACTTTGTATATGCCATGATCATTTGTAATATTGTGTATGAATACAAGAGTATTCATTTCAAATATCGAATCTCTAGTAGAAATGCATCAAGAATGTGTCAGTTGTGTGTATGCAATATTATTACCCAGCAATGATGCCAGGGGAACACCCAGCAAGAAGCTTGGAATGGGGCTTTACCTCATGGTAAATACTGCATTCAGGGGTGGACTGGGAATCAAAAGAGGCCCTGAAAATCATGTTCAAAGTGGCCCATATACACATTTTCAGCAAGCCCAACCCTCTTTCTTATGAGAACACTTGTAAATAAAATGGGTTACCACACAAAAGAGGCCCAAGGTGCAGAGGCCTACCAGGAAATCTCCAGAATTCCCTATAGGCCAGTCCAACCCTGTCTGCATTCTGCCATTCCGAGCCTCCTCAGAAGCGGGAGGCCTCCATCTTCCCTGCCAGCACAGCAAAGAAGTGCACCGTGCTCTGCGCTCTCCAGCACTCCCATTCCCCCACCCCACCCATAATTTCCACAATCCTCACCCACCCCAATTCCCCACCTACCTGGAGCTTTATTATCCCTTGCCAGCAATGAGCACTTTCCCTTTGCAATAATGTCCTCCATAGTAAGTGAGAAGGGACTATGTGTAGCTTCCTTATTCCATGTCAATCTTCTTTTGTATTTTTTTTTAAACTGAGAAATTATGTGTTTGCCATTTCTCAACGCAACAAAAAGTTTAAAAAAACCGATTAAAAAAATAAGCATCTCATTAAAACATAACAGTATGCGAAAAGCAATAAAACCCTTTGGGGAAAGGGAGTTGGTGGGGCGAGTATGGTAATGCCCGAGTGCTAATGTAACACGGCCCTAGGACAATTCTTCTGTTGAAATTAAAATGTTGACTTTAAGTGTCCCATAAACTGTCCACATTTGCAATAGATCAAGTATATAGACTTGTATCCACTTTTTTAAAGTCTGCTGTCTCACACATGTTTAATTCTGCCAGGCCTTTATTCCCATCTGCAGCTTTTCTCTGCGCTCCCTCAGCTATGTCCCCCATCCTCCTGAGCTCCACCAGGATAGGTTTCTTTGCATTCTTTTCCTTTCAACCTTTTCATGTAATCTGCTTCCCTCTGCTGTCTCTCACATCACTATGATGGTCCCTTACTGTAATACATTACTATTCATGGAAAATGGCCTACTTTGTGGGCCTATTCTCTCCTTCCTTCACTCCTAATTCACTATTTCACTCTCATGACCACTTTCTCAGATGAAGGAACCCCTCAGAGCCTTAATGTAGTCTGGAGGCAGCTACATATGACATGATAAAGCTCCTTAAGATCCTCAAATTGTCTAAAGTTCTTCACAAAGGCTAAAACAGATATGTTCACGTCTCAATGCACACTCACACATCAGTAACAGACTCAAAGACGACCATAAGGTAGACCCTCACATGGCCCGAAAAGGACTACTTAATCCAAAGCAATCAAAACATACCTGCCAATTGACTATCCCATCGGGGCATGTAGACACAACCATCAATCATAATCCACCTTCTCTTCCTACGCTAACAGAGATAACTAGCATTCTTGTAATATTTGTTATGTCTTTAGACTGCTCTCACCTGTGCTGTAAACTCTCTCTAATAAATGCATTTGTGGGGGGTGAGGGGTCGGAAATGTGAGCTTGTTAAAGAGTTTTAAACTGTTTCCATTTTAATAAATGAAACAGGTGGAATAAACACCTCACTATCCCGCACCCTAATAAGTATTTCCCTCCCTAAAGTAAATAGAAGTGAATACTCTAACCACTGGATAGCTAACCCTCACACTTATACAACAGTCAAAGCAAAACATTGTTAAATGGCAACTCAGTTCACAAAGAAATATAACATACAACCTGGTTCACATTATGATCAATGTGTCTTGTGGTGGTTTAGGTGAAATTCCCTTCCCCAGATCCAAACAAGGGTTTTCTTCACCGTTCAAAGGTAAAACAAAGAAATCCGATTTAACACAAAGTTTGGTTGTTTTAATTAAGAATCTTGACAAAGTCATAAGCTCTCACTCTCTGGCAACAACAAATAGTTTGGTCAGGATGGTCTGCTGTAATAAAATATTTTGAGAAAAGCTTTAAGCGGTGACGCTTCCTCAAAAAGGAGCTCTTTCACAATTTGTGGCAACAATAAATAGTTTGATCAGGATGGTCTGCTTCAATAATAACTGCAGACATTGTAACTTTTCTTCAACACGCTTTCACAATTCATCCGCAAATGTCACAACTCAACATGTTGTTTTCTAATAGTACCACTCTTCAGCACTTGCACTTTCTACTACCTGGTTTACTCTTCCATCAGGTTTCTTCTGAGCAATCACTTCTTGCCCTACGGGTAGTCTTGCCTGCCTCTCTCCTTCTTCAACATAAAAATAGTAAATTGCTTCAATGGTAACCTTCACATGTAGATAACAACAACTTCAATAGTCTTCTTTAATATCAACATGTTAGCAGCTTTTAGGGAATAGAACATTCCAATTGATTAACATCAGGACTTCTCCACAAACAATGCTCATCTCCCTCTGGATAGCTTCTTCTAGAAGCAGATCCTGTTTGCCACCTTTCTTTCCCTTTTGCATCAATATCAAAATAATATTCAGGATAAAGTATGTCCCTGCTTCTGCCTTGGCTATAGCAATATGAGTTTACATCAACCACAATTATATGTGTCCCAGAAGCTGAGTGGCAACCTTGACAACCCTGGGGCTTCTTAACATTCTCCTTTTATGTTTGACAACTTATGTTGGACTGATATTGCCTATTCTTTAATTTATCTTGGCTTGGGTATTGGTAGTATGCCTCCTATTCTGATAAAGGCCTTCTCAGCTGGTTGCTGGTGTTTGCTCAAACTCACATACTCAGTTGTAGGGTTCTTTGGGTGGACACCATACACTTTTGTGAATTTTTAACAGTTCAGTATCTGTAATGCTTATTAGCTTGCTTTGCTCATTTTTCAATGCCCCTCATTACAACGCTGCCAGTCCAGAAACAACGGTGCTGGTAATCTTACTGGCACTGTTGTTTCCGGACTGGCAAAGTACAGGTAGTACCCTGCTGGACACAACCGCCACGGTAAGCAGACCGTCACAGAAGTACTGGCACCATTATTAATGGCGCAGGTGCTTCCATGGTCCCCACTCCATTAGAGTCATATGGGACTCTTTGGGAATGGGGAACAACATAGTTACCGGCGCCTGACTTTCCGGCAGCCAGGGTTGTAATACCCCAGTGTTATCGGCAAGCCATGTGCCGGTAACAGTTTATGGGTCTGGTGGCTATCTGCTGGTTTTACTGGCACAGTTACCACCGGACCAGTAATGAGTACCAATGTTTCATTTTTCGTAATGCATATTAGCTTGTTTTTGTACATTTTCAACTGTTTGATATTCACAATGCTTATCTGTTTGCTTTTCACTAGCTTGTGAGGGATCCTGCCTGCACTAAACACACAGCCTGCACTGGAACACCCCAGAATCACTAGTCTGCTTTGTGTTTGCAGGGCTGCAAGAACCATGGCTTCTCCCGACCAGGCGCACCCTCTATCACTGGTTGCCACCACTTCTGCCATGCTTGTTTGGAGCCGCTCTGGCTTCCGAGAGTCTCTGCTGCAGTCCAGCCAACTGAGACCGCTCAGTGGCTAGCACCAATGCTGCTTACCGCTGCGCAACCTCTGCACAATATAGTTTTGTCAGGCAAGCGTTTCAACTTCTGCGTTTGGAAATCTGGAGGTACAGAACCTCATGAATCTGCATGGTAAATCTAATGGCATGTACTGCTATCTGATGCTCAGAGTAGCAGTTTTTCCATGTCTCATGGGTCTTTTAAATGAAGGACCTCATAATGTAAGTGTCTTTTCAATCAGGATCACGACAATCATCTCAACAATGGAATTCCATCAGTTTAGTCTCTTCTGGTCATCCTTGTTACGAAAAGATGTACCCTGTACGCATGCACGAGCCTCATTCTGTGCTGCGCATGCTCAGTAAATAAAGGGGAGCACGACGCAGTAGCCGCCGGGAGCCCGTGACAGTGAGACATGTCTGTGTGGTCTCTCAATGTATGATGACTGTTACGGGGATGACCGCCGGGCCTATAACATCACAATATTGGCAATGAGGACCAGCCTGAGTGGGGAGAGGGAACTTCACCTTGGATACACCTAATGCTTATGAAGTGTACTCGGCGCCCACCAGACGCTGTTACTTACACGACACGTGCAAGCTGTCATTTTGCATAAAAACAGTAGCGGCCCCTCAAGGGGTACTCGTGCACCGTTTTCATCGATTTTTGTGAAATTCCACAGCTGTTTTCCACAGATGGCTGAGGTTCATGGTGCAATCTGAGCACACACGTGTTTTCTGCATTGCACATTCAGCCTGGGGAAGGAGTCAACAACCTTTCAGCCCATTTTCAACATTTTTGGACAATCTGCAGCTGTCTCTACAAGTAACTGTAGTTTCTGATGATATCCAGTCACACATGTGATGCCTGCATGTCGCTGTCAGCCTGAGGAAAGAGGTTTGGACCTTCACCTACATCCTCACAACAGTGAGTCTACTGGACAGCCTACCCTCACAGGGGGTCATTTTCTTTGATGCCACCACCCCGAAATCTATGTTGCTGGTTCAGATTTGTGGCCTCTGTAAAGCGAGAGGTGCCTGCTCGGTCTGCAGCCATAGGAGAGCAGGAAGATGCTGGTGCACCAGCTCAACCTAGCCAAAGGCAAAAAGGTACATTGGCACCCATGCCAGAGTTCGACATGCCGGGTCCACCATCCAAAATGGGGCCCAAATGGCTCATATGGGTCAAAAAGTTAGAAATGTACTTTAGAGCCACGGGAGAGATGTGCTGAGGTGGCGACCATGTTGTATGACGCCAGCTCCAAAGTACATTGAATATTCCGAATCACTCAATGCCAAAGGGGTGAGCTACATATGAACTATATCAGTTCCTCCGAGAGCCCTGCACCATGTCCCATCAGTCCCCAGGAGTAGCTCCAGCAGAGGCGTCATTCAATCGATGCCCCAGAGGACTGATACCGGAGGTGGAAGGACGCACCTTCGGGACCATTGACGATCAGAGGGTATCAGAGGATTGGTAGATGCGCAATGAGTGCGAGAATGTCAGGAGGCGCTTACAGCAGCCCACCATCGCTGTGGGAGACACCATCCTGGTGCGCAACAGGCACCGAGAGGGAAAACTCTCTCTCGCATACGAGCTCAGTCCCATGGGCGTGACCCACGTCAATGGGTCCATGGTGACCGCCATAGACCATAGAGGAACTGGCACGAGGAACTTGTGCTATTTCAAAAAGGTGGACACCAGACCCACCGAGGACGATCATGTCGAAGCTGAAGCCACAACTCCGCCTGCCAATGTGATGCCCGGCGACAGCGAGGATCGAGATAGTCTGGCACCAGCAGAGTCTCCCCAGCGATCTGGGAATGAAGGTAGAAGGTATCCAAGTCGGGAAGGTCACCACTGCCCGTCCAGATTTCGTGATTTCATAATGGACCCTATTCCCTGATGCCCAGGGAGGATGATAATCGCCCACTTTGGGGCTGTAAAGTTGTTACATGTTTTGCACTAATGTATGCACCCCATTGGGCAGTTGGATAATGTTTGTTTTATCAATCTGTTTGGTTCTTATGAACAAGGAGGGATGTTACGGAGTGATGTACCTCATACGCATGCACAAGCCTCGTTCCGGGCCGCGCATACACAGTTAATAAAGGGGACCCTGTGCAACTTATTTCAAACTGGCTAATAAAGTATTGGTTTTGATAGTGGCTGCATCCAGGAAGTCCTGTTATGAGCCATTAACAGATGACAAAAGGGTAGAGCTCAATTCATGAAATATATTCATGAGCTAGTACAAATGATGGCATCTGTATTTGCCCCAGGGAGTGATACATTGAAATTGATGTAGCAAGATTAACCAGATTGTGAGGGACATGTGTGTTTTAGCCTGTGTAATAACCTCTGTAAACATCTGTGAAGAGCAGAAATTACAATATATTTAAGTACAAAGAACAGTTCACATCCTGTCTTTTTTCGAATGACACTGAACATTCGTTCTTCTTCCATGCTTCATATCTCTTCCCCTTCTCCACCTGCTTCAGCCACATTGTTTATGTTCACCTTAGGTGCGCAGACGAAGGCATATATCATCAACGCGTTAAGTCATGATGTTCAAAAGGAAGGAAAGCCATAATGTAATGTCTTCATCTTCTACAATGATGACAAATATGTCAGTTTTAGCAAATGAAGAACAGATATTGTGTTGTTTCCTGACAGACAGTACATTCTCTGCAATGTGCTGCTGCTGGAGAATAGCAGACTCCACGATGATAGGTCCCCCGATAATGCTCACTATTTTCAGAGTCACGCACGTACAGAGGCAGCTTTTCAGTGACATTTTGAAAACCTTTCATAAAACGTAGAATGACAAAGCATGAGAGCCATCTTAGTGGAACTTTGAAAAATCATCTTGCGCAGTGGTGCATTATCCTTTAGGCGGGAAAAAGATTACGATTAACAGCACATACAAAATCATGTATAAGCTTGACCACCTTACAAAGTGACTTAAATAGTTTGCTTTCTTTTTAATAAAGGCAATAAACCTCCGAAATATATTTGAAGAAGCCATTGTTGTAAAGAAGACACAGGAGGAACTGGTTTCTTAAATTGAGGCAATATAGTTTGTGGTCTTCTGCGATGGCTGTACAGGTCAATCGGTAGCCAGAGATCTTTTCCTCTGTAATGCTAGGGGCATCTGTCTCAAAAGAGTCTGGTGCAGCGCATGCACATATAATTGTGCACGCAGCATCAGATTCTAGAGGACAGAGATCACCAGGAGGAACACGAACATGAGCTCCCACCAGCAGAGAAAGAATCAATGTAATGCCCAGCAAACAAGACATAGCAGAAAGCTGCTGTCCATTGCCTAGCAGAAAGCAGCTGAGGGAGAGTTCAGTATTTACACTGGGCTGGCTTGGCGCCTCCATGATGGGCGAGTGTACTGGTGGGTCAGCGTCCACTTGCCCATTAATGACGATCAGCCACTGATGAAAAGCACACTGAGAAGATCCAAATAATGAGGTGAATAAGATTAGGTTAGGCATTCTCTCAGCCCTCGCAAAAATCAGGAGTGGCAGTCATATTATGGTGAAAAATCAACAAGCACACCTTGCCACTACCATTAATGCAAAACAAGTGTCTTGCAAGTGGATCCAGGTACCACTTTTGGCTCCACTTCCCTGTGGGCTCATTTGAGAAGACAACACCTGCATGTCTGACAAGAGGAATATGGACAAGACAGCATCCCATCTCCCAAACGTAGGCAGTTGGCACATTTGTATCACTGTCACACACCACTACACCAGGGAATTATACATATATACACACACCCTTTCGGAGCACAATTCTTTTCTACAGATCCCTCTAATCACAACACATTATTTCCCACACAATGCACCAGGGTGCCATAACTGAGGCTTCTGCCCATTTCCCAACATATTATGAAAGGCACCAAAATCTCTGTCTATTCAAGGACTAACTTGGCAATGCTGTCCAAATATCACATACTGAAATAATGTTCATATTGTTCAAATATGCCTTCTAACATAATTCAGTTATTCTTATAACTATTAAAACCCACCTTTTTACATAATACATTCTTTAGTCCACCTAAAACCTACCTAACACATCTGACATGCACCCATGCTGTCACAAAGTATTTGATTGTATTTGCATTTTATTAATATGCATAGTGTTTTTTTTTTCCAAAGCGCTGCGCAAATTAAACGGATCAGTCATTATGAACCATAATATTTGAGCACTGCATAACTTAGCAAGCAGGGGACAGAAGAACAATTTCTTATTAAGTTTAGACAGAAAGTTGAGAGGGAAGAAGAGAGGATCTGATTTCATGGGGTATAGAGTTCCATGGTTTATGTGCCATGTGTACAAAATACTGGAAGAGAGATGAAACATACGGAGGAAGGATATGGAATTGATCTTGGAAGCATAGGGAGTGGGAAGGGATGTAGTAGGAGAATAGAGAAGGGAGGTTGTGGGTGGTAGACCATGTATGCATTAAGATATGATGCAGAAAAAACTAAAAAGTAAGCAAAATGCAAAAGGTAGCCAGAAGCGCCCCTGGAGAGTAGCTGCTGCAGACAAGGATACCAATCCATAAACACCTTGCTTTTAGCATGAAGATTGCTGAAAGGGAAGTCCGGTTATCAGTCCCTCCTCTCTGAGACAGAAAAAAACACATGTTGTAGTTATTAATACAAATAAAAAAGCTAGCACTTATACATCAGCTAGCATTTCTACTTCTACTTCACCACCAGGGGCGCAGAAGCAACGGAAGCCTGATCCGGCCTCTCCCTTCTCAGGCTGATTCAAACAGCAAGATATCAATATAAACAACAATGTCCTGCTCTAACTTTGTACATTTCTTCCCACGTACACATCAGGCACCGCAGACCTGTTTGATAAGAAAGCAGCTAAATGATCCTACTCCATCCCAGCCACATATGCGCTAAAATGGACAGCTCAGTGAAACTCCCCTCAGACCGCTCTTCCCGCTCCATCTACTTACCTCCAGGTCGAGCGACTGCTCTATTACGCCTGGCAGTGACCTCCTGCTGTGCAACCTCATTCAATCACCACCAATCAGGTCACACCGGGATCTGCTTCCATCTCGACAAACGGACGGCCCTCCCCAGCGGCCACCGGATTACCCAGCAAGGCTGTGACCATCTCACTGACAGCCGCGGCCTGCTCCCTCCAAGCAGACCTCAATCAGTCACCACCAAACAGGTCAAACTGGATCTGCTTCCTTCTCGACGCGGGCTGACATTGCCCAGCGGCCACTGGATTATCCATTAAGGCGGTAACTACCCCCACCACAGCCGCTGCCCACTTCTACCCTTGACTGCTCCCTCAAAGCAGTCCTCCTTTGCAAGCGTGGCCATACGTTGATCAATTGAGCAGCGATCACCTCACCAACAGACGCAGCACCTGCACTGCAACATCACCCCGTTACCTCCAGAGGAGTACGCGTGAGAAGGGGTCCTTCTGCCTGCGCATATCCTGATCTCACCAACAACTGCAGCTCACCTCCTCCTCTGTCCTATCTCTCTGCATAGTCCTCCTCGCACTTATCTCCTGCACGGCAACTTCACTACATTGCCTCCGGAGGAGCACACATTGACTGAGACCCTTTAGCCTGCACTAATCTTGATCTACGCTTGCCTGCACTAATCTTGGTCTACGCAAGTCGAGACCCCCTTGACCAACACCCGCTGCTCACATCATCCACCCACTGCCTCCCTGGACGCTCTCCTGCATGACCCCTTTGCAAGTCTCTCCTGCACAGCTACTTCACTGCCTCCCTGGGACGCTCTCCAACATGACCCCTTTGCAAATCTTTCCTGCGCAGCTACTTCCTGCCTCCCTTGTATGCTCTCCAGCAAGACCCCCTTGTGAGTCCCTCCTACACTACAACTTCACTTCATCGCCTCCGGTGGTGTATGCTTGAGCCTGATCCTCTTCCCTACACCCACGGCTCACTGTGCCTGTCCCCTTACATGCTGCCCTGCCAGTATCCTCCTGCACAGCAGTACAGCATCGCCTACATCCACTACCCACTAAGTCTACCCCTACTAGGCCAAAACCCCCGGAACTTCAATCACTACCAAAGGTCCCCAGCAAATAAAACAATCAGCCACTTCCATCGTTCTTGCACCCACAGCTTGTTGAACTCTCTCTACTAGCCCAGCGTAAACCCCCTATATGGCCACTACGCTCTCAGCCACTGAGTACACGGAGCCTCTTCCATCTTATCATCACATATCCAGTGGCCCCCACCCAAGGGTACACACAGCCATTGCCATATCACCAGCACTCACAGCATGCTATACCTTCCCCCGCAAGCCCAGTAAGAGCATGGAACGAGCCAACTACAACATAGCGGCCCTCAACCACGCTGCTCCTATAGTGTTCTCAGGCATGCGTAATACCACCGACCATTTTCCTCTTCCTCACCCTACTCTATTACCTGGCCCTCCCCCAAAGCTCTTTGCTTTATCATAATGACCATCTCCCCACACACTATCCCTTGCCCCCCCACCCCCACCTGGCCCAACGCCCAACTGCCCCTATTCAGCACCACAACCTCATCTATCCCCAAATTGTTCATACCTCCAACATCATTGACATCGCTTTATGGAACGCATGATTACTCTGTAACAAGACAGCTGCTGTGTTGCACCTGTTTCTATGCTTAAACCTTCACTTACTCTGCATTACAGAAACATGGATCCCCCACAACACATCTGTTCCTGCATCTATCACTTCCTTCTCCTCGTCCTTCTCCCATGTCCCCGCCCCAATGGCCATGAAGGCAGCATCGGTCTCCTCTCTCACCTTAAGTGCCTATCTACTCCCTGCCCTATACCTCTTCCAGTCTTCCCCACCTTTGAATATATGTACAAAATCTTGACCTCCCAGCATGCCATATCTTTTCTCATCATTTACCGTCCACCTGGCCATCTTCGATCCTTCTACCATGACATTTACCACCTCCTCGGCCGCATCTCCCACAGTCCCAAACCCCTAAACTTACTCGGCGACTTTAACCTCCATCTCTCCACCACTCACCTAACCTCCCCCTACTATCAATACTTGACTCTTACCTTCTTACCCCTCCCTCTATGCCACCCACTCACTCTTCCGGAACTACTCTCTACCTCATCTTTGTCTCTTCCTTCACTGCCTCCTCTGTATCTGATCTTCCTAACTATCTGTCTGACCACTCTTTACTCTCTCTCTCCCTTACTCCCCCTTCTTCTCCTCCTCCTCCCCACTCCCCTTCCATCTCCTTCTCCTGGTGTGATCTGCGTAACTTTAATCCCTCTCATTTCTATGATTCCTGCTCCTCCTCCCGCTCCCCTCTTAATCACTTCTCTTCCCTCTCGGCTAACGAGGCTTCTACCACTCTACCTTCCTCCCTCACCTCCAGCCTTAACCTACTCTAACCTCTCACCTCCTTCCATCCTTCCCACAAACCCGCCCAACCTTGGCTCTCTCCACACCTTTCTTCCATGCACCACCTCCTCTGACGCATTGAAAGACGCTGGCTCAAACACCACTCTCCAACTAACCAAGCCACCTATTTCTCCTACCACACCTTTTATGACAACTGCATCAAATATGCTAAACAAACTTACTTCTCTGACCTCCTCCAATCTCAATCCTCTCACCCCTGCTGAATCTTTCAAACCTTGACTCGCCTTCTCTCTCCTCCCACCCCTGATCACTCCACTGCCAATCCTCTTTCAGCTTGTGATCTCACAAACTTCTTCTCCTCTTAGGTACACACTCTACGTCAAGACATGTTGTGATCCCCTTCTAACTCTCCCCCTTCTCCACCTCCCACTAACCTAACCACCACCATTTCTAACTTCACACCAGTCTCTCACTCTGAGGTTTCCCTCTTCCTGTCTAAAACTCACCCCAAAGTCTATCCTCTCCTTCTACCTTACCTTACTTCCCTTTTTACTACCACAACCTTTCTTCTGCCTTCAAGCATGCTACTATCATCCCAATCCTGAAAAAGCCATCAGCCAACCCCCCTCCTGGCTTCCAAATTTTGCCCTATCCCTCTCTTACCCTTCCTATCTAAACTCCTTGAACGCCTTGTCTACTCACAACTCCTAGCCTTTGTCTCCAACCTCTCTCTCCTCACCCCTACTGAATCGGGATTTTGCCACAACCAATCCACTGAAACCACTCTCACCTCTGTTCTGAACTCCCTCCTCACTGCCTGCTACTCTAAACCTTCATCTATTCTCATTCTCCTTGACCTCTCAGCTGCCTTTGACACTGTAGATCACCCTCTACGTCTCGACTCCCTCTCCTCTCTTGGCTTCAGAGGCTCCATTCTCAACAGATCTATCCAATCACACCTTTGCAGTTTCCTGGGACGGCCACATCTCCTCCTCCAACTCCCTCAACTACGGTGTCACCCAAGGATCTGTAATTGGGCCTTTTCTTTTCTCATTCTACACCTCCCTTCTAGCCCCAATCCTCTTTTCCTTTGGTGTATCTCACCACGTCTACGCCAATGGCACCCAGCTTTTCCTCTCCTTCTCTTCCTTTACCCCTGACATCCATTTTAAACTCTCATCCTGCCTCATTGCTATCAAATCCTAGATGTCTTCCTATTTTCTTACCCTTAACACTGACAAAACTGAAGACTTATTCTTGGTATACAGTCATATTTTCAAAAACATAGTTTCGAATGACAAAAGTTTGGAAAAAAATGCGCCGAAAAAATCAATATTTTTCTAGGTAAAGTTTTTATTTTTTTTACTGAAATGTGTGTTAAGGGGTAAAAAAACAGGGGTTGGAGGGACCGCCCCCTTAAAAAAAAAAATATGCATTTTTTCGATGCATTTTTAGCCGAAACTTTGCCATTCGAAACTATGGCATTCAAAACTATCACTATAAACCTTATTCTTTCCTGCTAATACCCTTCCTCCCCCTTCTCCTCCTCCCTCCATTTTCTTTCCTCCCTCCCAGCTCCCCATCTCCCCCTTTGTCCACAATCTTGGTCTCCACTTCGACTCTGACCCCTCCCTTAGTCACCACATCTCTCTTACCTCGCCTGTCGCTTTCATGTTTACAACATTCGCAAAATCGACCATTCCTTACCTTTTCTGCCAGTAAACTCCTAATATCCTCTTTAATCTTCTCACAACTTTTCTACTGCTCAGGGCTCCTCTTTGGCCTCCCTTCCTCACATCTAGCCCCCCTTAAATCCATCTACCATTCTTCCATCCATTCTCTCTGTCTTCTCTTCACAATTCTATCTTTTCTTCACTCGCCTCGCTGAGCTGGCTCTCCTTTCATTCCCAACTCAAATTCAACTTCCTCTGTCTTCAAATCTTTCTGTGGCCTTGCCCCAACCTACCTTTCCTCCCTACTCTCTTTTTACTCTCCCTCTCGCCCACTCCGCTCTGCTGATCACTTCCTACTCGCTGTTTTTCCCGCACCTTGTGCACCATCCCGTTTCTGTTCCAGCTCCTTGCTACACTTCACTGGAACTATCGTCCTCTCTCTATCTGCTCCATCTCTCCATACTCCCCTTTCCGCACTTCTCTAAAATCCCACTTACTCCTATCTCCAACCTCACAGTTCTCTACTGTTTACTGACCACTGCTCTGTCCAACACATGTTTATTCTGACGGTCTCATGGCAAATTGTTCCGTATATTGTTCTCTGGTACTTGATTGATTCATGACTTGTATTAACTTGCTTGTAATGTAATGTATTTCCTGTTGGTTCATGTAAATCGCTTTGGCTTAAAGCGCTATATAAAATTCAATAAATACAAATATAAATACAAATACATCCCAGCTAGGTGGCAGTACGTCACACTCACAATGCACGCTCACCAAAATTAAGCTATACAATGATCCACGAACACACATTTAAAAAATGAAAATCTCAGGTAGCACCTGAACAAATGCCACAAGTTGGGTTTTGGCATTCTGCAAAAGTGTCACACAATTGGCCGCTCCACAAATTTAAAAATTCACCCACTACCTCTACTTCTAATGATGGTGGAGCAGTCATTCCTTAACACGAAATAATCACAACATGAAATGCTCTCAGCTAAGTTGCAGTGCTGTAAAGATGTCAATGTTTTACAATTCTCGTAGCTGTTAAACAAAAGACCTTTTAGGAACTCTAACTATCAGCCTCACCGTGCAGTCACAATTATAAACAGCTCCAGATCCATTACTGGGATGTTTATCTCTGATGGGAAAACATATTAGAGCTGAAGGTTAAATGACTGAAGTACAATTTGAGCAAGTTTAGTGCTAAATGAGGTGTAACCTTCAATTCACATGAAATATGTGAGCGAAGTGAATACAAATTAAAACACTGTCTATCAATCAGAGCATCTTGCTTCCATCACCATCGCCATTCACAGCTACGCAGTGTTTGAAACTGACCCCATGTTTAAACCAATACCAACGTCTCGGTGTGAGTGATAAAGCCGACCACTTCTAATATATACAGTCACAGTATCATCTGGCTTGTATAAGGTACTAGATGACTGCCAAGTGAAGCGCTTTGAAACACTTCATGTGTGTATAAGTGCTGTACAAATAAACAATTACAGTTAAAATTACAATAAACACCCACTGGCTGTGAAATTCAGGGACCACTGCACTGCATGTGCTTCAGCGTTTATGTTATGTTATGTTAATTGGCATTCACATAGCGCTTTATATATCAATGGTATGACCTCAAAGCGCATGGGTGTTGAACGCCCTCTGGGACCGCAGTCCGAGTCAGATGAGAGAGCAGGGAGATAGGGTGCTTGGGTGCACTCAATATGTGAGCAGATGATGCGGTTGATTGATGGTAGCTGCATCCTAACCTTCGATGTATTGGTATTGAAAGATCAGTTGAATTAGTGCAATCTGGTGGTTGGTCTCCAAGAAGACGATTATGTGTGCAGCTAGGCAATTTTTTCGTCGTGTGTAGCTACATTCTAGCAGGATGTTGAGGTGTTTATGGAGTATTGTTCCTATGTGAGCAGCTAGGCCAAAATTGATCAGAGTGTAGCTGCGCTCTATTGTGTATTGATGTAGAGTAGAGAGTGAGCATAGTGATAGGAGAGATGAGTGTCTTGGATGGATGTTTTATAATTACAAGCCCACTGTTCTGGATTACATTCATGTGTTTTGCCATAGCTGCATTCATTGGGAGATGGGACAGGGGGTAGCTAGGCATGTGTAGCTCAAAGAGCCGCTAGTTAGTGTTCCTATATCTAGCGCTTGCGGGACGATGTGTTTCTCATCAATGGTCACTGTTTTCAGGTTCTGTCTTGGTGACTTGTTAGTCACTTTCAGTGGTGTCATTGATCGGTATCTTCTCGAACATTTGTCTGCCGAGTGTATTGACATTTCATGTATCATGTTTATAAGTTGAAGCAAGAATCAAGGAAGGGGTTCTCTCCAGAGGATTGATTAACTGTGTTTTCATTTCAGTTGAACTGAACATTTAAGATGTGGACATTGAAACTGAATATTCTTTCACATGATCTGAGCCTTGGAGTTTATAACCAGAATGAGAGGGGCCTCCTTCTGGATTAATGAGGCACACAGTTTTCTTTAGTTACTTTAAAGTGTTAGGGACGGAAAAAAGGTGTAGACACAGGATATGGACATTTTACTTTAAGGAGATCCTGACTGGTTCTGTACTATTTGTTTTGATTAGGGCAACCCATCTTAGTAAATAGGGCAAGATATGCTTTTCTTTTCCTTTTATTCCTATAAATGAAGTTCTGTTCCAACCAATATGTCACCACTTCTGCACCCTTACAGTACCCGGAATCCATGTGACAATGGGTGTTCTTGATTCCAAAAAGTAACAACAAGGTCAATTTGGGTTTAAGAAGCCGGTCGTGCAACTGCCTTCCCCATCCGTAGGGGCATACTGGTACACAAAAGATGGTTCACTGGGGAAACACCAGTCCACTTGTAGATGAAGGCAAGACGAAAGAAGGGTGGTTGTGATAGTTCAATGGTAGTCCTAAGCATGGGACACAAGATGGTGAGCTGGTCTGGCCCTCTGGTGAGACACCCAAACCCTACCGGGGGGAAAAAGGGAGGGATTATGGTAGGCTGACTGATCCAGGACAGCGGATGGTATAGCGCCTGTCTAGGAGGGAGAAGGAGAGGAGCTAACACTAGCTCTCTGCATGTGGTTGTCTGTTTACCACATACAGTTCTCTCACCAACAGCCTAAAAAGGGAGGGCAACCAACATTGTAGTAGGTGAGTACGAAAGGGGGATTAAATCTCGTAGTCATGAACCAAGCGACATTGGTTAACATGTGTAGGTTTGAGACATCAGGATTTTTGACTGGTTTTTATTCACCCCGATGGCTTTAGGCTCTTTGCATGTGGATGGTTGCCCAAGTCTAAAACAACGTGGATCGGGATTTGAGCATTTTCTTAAAAACACACACGCCCGATGGATATGGGGTGTGCTGAAAGCCTGTGCTTTCTTAGTTCTTGTTCGGTTTTGGCGGTACCCCCTGTTGGTCTTGGGGATATCGTGTGTTGTTGTGGAGGAGCCATAACAGGTCTGGTCGACCAGTTTCGATGGTTCTTTAGCGGTTATAGACCATCTTCTTCAGGACATATAAAAGCTTCATATGTTAGTCAATAACGTCTTCCTGCTGTCCTCGTAGTAGGGCAGTAATGGCGGGCTGCATGGGATCCTCAAAATTGCTGTGGATCATCCAGGAAACCGGTGGTATGGCGGGGAAGGGGAACGCTCTTCAGGTCCGTGTCTTACTGGCTTTTTCGGACACAACCACTGCAGCCTGCTCGCTCAGAACACCAGTGTTTTTGATTCCAACACCACCCAAAGAACATAATCCTTTAAGGAGCCAAGGCTGAGCAAATATGCCAAATCTCCATAATTTCGAATTTCTATGAGAGTCCTCACCTAACAAACAATTATCCAAAATCTCTGCATGACACATGAGAGCAACCCAAGCCAGAGGCATACAAAACGAAGGTTCTCGCAATTCCTCTTTAAGCCCCTCAGCCCTTGCCCCTCCCCAGTATTTCCCTCTATGCACATTCAAAGCTACACAGACCCTGCACACTCTGTACCATCCCTCTCCACGATACTTCTATCATGCCCCTGTTCAATCCCCAACCTTATAATTTGAGCTGCCATCCCTCAATTGCAAAATTCCCTACACTGCAATCCTAGAGTGTCCATTAAGATATCCAACTACATGGATCCAAATCCTTGTTGCAAATCATATATTTCATTCCCCATAAATCACTGTCCATGACCCAAATCCTGATACGGTGCCCACTGTGTGTTCCATTGATCAAGAAGCTCCTCTTCCCTCATCAATACAACCATGTTAACCACCCCAGGCAAAATTCTAAACCCCAATCCCTCACAGATTGCTCTCTCATGGAATGTATCCACAGTTCCAGGACTGCATCTCTTGTTACCCATTTCAGTCAGCAGGAGAAGTTGGCAATTACACAATAAGACCCCCAGCCCCGCAATGTGATGTAACACACTGCACCAGACAACACCTGACATGAAAAAGGACAATCACTCTCCCACTTCTTCCAGAGCAGTTAAGGAAAGAATACATGCCCTCTTCCCAGAGTGGCAGTACTATCATATGTTTGGCAGAGTCGGCAGGTTGGCATAAACAGGTGACTTGAATCATGAATGCGAATTTAGATAGACAGTACTGTCATATATTGAACACAGCAAAACAAAAGAAATGATGGCTGGAACGTTTGGAATTAATCCTAACCTCTGCCATGGCTTTGGGCAACCCTCCAGAACATTGCTCTTAAGCCTGCCAAACCATTACAGAAGGGGAAAGACCATATGCAAATCAGGCTTGGTCCCACCACAATAAGGGCAGTCCTGCCCAAACTGCTAGTTCACATCCCTTGTACACGAGACCACAAGCATCCCCTCATTGGGTGTCATCAGTGAGGAGCAGCTTGGATCTCTAGGCAGGCTTGGGAACCACGGATGGGCATACCTGGGGTGGGATCAAGCCTGATTTGCATATGGTCTTTTGTAATGGCTTGGCAGGCAAAGAACAATGGTCTGGAGAGTTGCCCAGAGCAATCCCAGAAGTTACGATGAATTCAAAACCTTCCAGCCATCACCGCTTTTGTTTTGATATATTTCACAAAGGCAGCATGAATATATGTTGTGCAGGGCAATGTTGGCATATATTCCTGGGCATTTGCAGAATGGACATATGTTTTCCAGAGCAATCTTGTAAATATCGTTCAGACAGTTACCTTATTTTTCTTTGATTATAGCCAGCATACACATGTGCTGCAGAAAACTCCTGTCTACTGTCAATGACCTATCGATTATTCCACATGATCTCTTAAAAAAGAGATTTGTAAATTGTATGTATTTTGTATCTATTTTTTTTTCAGAAATGTCTGTCGTACAAATAACCATTTATACCCATACTAGGGGGGCTCTGGCACCTTTTGCAGACAACCCACGCCTCATACGACGATTGCACCACGGGCTTGCTTTGCTCGCCCCTCAGTGCCAGCTTTGTTTGAAACACCCACCCCCAGCCCCCTTTGGTTACTTGTTTACTGGGTTTATTAGGTAAGTAACAGAACTTGGAAAAAAGGAAAACACAGGATCTACTTGGGAACATCTTTATTTACAGCACTTCTTACCAAATAATATTTTTAATTCTTTCAGAACTTTCAATTTGTATATCTGTTTTTGAGCGACATCTTGACAATGCAACATATAATTGTCCATGGCTAAATAAGGGTCTATCGATGAATATTCCGACCGGGTGAAAACTCTGCCCTTGAGACGTATTAATAGTTATAGCAAATGCTAAAACTATAGGAAATTGTTGTCTGTGTAACACAAATGGTAACCTGCTTGTATTAGTATCGCCTGTGTACATTTATATACATGGAAGGAGCACAACTTAATTAGTTTATAATTTTAAAACACAATAAGAATTGAAATTTGACCAGTATTCCATTGAAGTTGGATAAATGTAGAAAGGAAGGACACCAAACCCATATCTTTAGGCTATAGAATGACTCAATTTAAAGAGTTAAAAAAGTGTTACATAAAATCGTTGCACAATACTGTCACTTATGACTTTATATCTATGGTTGATTTTTTTAAGAGGTCACCCCACATTTAACATGCTAATCATTAGTCTATTGTTTGAAAATATTTATTGTGCCCACCTGGACAACTTCACCCGGCAGCACTGATACGAATTATCCATATATGACTCAGAGGTCATAGAATGGGTGTATTTTTATGATATTTCATTACAAAACCACAGAGGAGGGTAGTGGATGTATTTGTTAATATTTCTGCTTATATGTTATCGTAAAGATGACATGTGTGACCTTGTCTTAAAGCAAACGATTTCTGTAATATTACTCCCATAGTATTTTAAAATTGAATGAATCTTATTCTATTTTGATGCTATTGTAATACTCTTGACATTGTAGTATTTAGCACAATGTTTCAAAGTCTGTACTCAATGAAATAGCAAACACGACTTCGTTAATTGCAGGGAATTTTCACAGTAATTAGCAGTGAAAATGAAAAGAATACAACACGGTTTCTGGCAGAACATGTATATTAGACATTTTAAAATCAAAAGGCAAATTAAATGCGTAGCCATGAGAATTCTATTGACAATTATTGAGTACATTCTCAAATCGTGTCTGTCAAACTAGAGTTAAGAGTCACATAATAGTTATATACATTGACTCACGGTGCCAAGATGTAATCAAAAGTCTATTATCGCTGTTCTGCTCAACATCTGGCTTTGGACCTAAGCCACAATGCATGCCATTTAGTTCATATGAAAGAACTTGAATTGTATACTGAGAAAACTTATAATCTGTTTAAAATCACCCATTCAAAGGTCTGCCATCTGACAGATATTCATTTGGATGATAAAAAAATAAATAAACAATGAGCATTTCACTTTCCATGTACATTGTATTGTTTCAAGATATTTTAGTGAATTGGAAGGGTCTGGTCTCGAGCAAATTCTTTTTGTGATTTGACTAGTTGAACACTTATCGACCCTACATGTTTCTGCCCAGTTCAAACAGCTCTTTCATAAACAAATACTTCAATCTAGCAGAACAATATAAAATGAAAGATTTTATTTTCATTTTGAAAGCAGGGCCTTCAAACAGAAACATTTAAACTGTTCAAATGTTGACAAGAGTGATATTTATAGACAGTGCTCTTCTTTTAATCATCCGAATTGGCTACTTGAATGACACATTGCCACTATTAAGGCACTAAATTAACTCAGGTTAATTCCTCACTTTGGTATAATTTCTCAATCTTTCTCAAGTTTGTCCCCTGCTTTCTCACTCGATCCTCTGCTCACTGATCCCCCTGCTCCATCTTGTCTCCATCTCCGGCTTTTTATCTCTCTTTCCACACTCTCACTATTTTCGCCAAATTTCTTGCTCTGTTCCTCTGCTCTGTGACCCTTGCCCTTCCTCTCCCAACCTCTCTCCCACCTCCCTCGGCCATGATTGGAAGCTCCAACAGTTTCAGCAGCAGGCCCATGTGAGCGTGTTCTGTGCATTCAGTCCTGGCCTTTGGCAAGGTGAGCGCCCTTCTGTACCCTCCTGCCCCTTCCTCCACTTTTTGTCCCTCTCAGTCTTTGCTTTCTCCCTTTCACTCGTTCTCAATTGTGTCCCCTGCTTTCTCCCTTCCATCTTCTGCTCACTGATATCCCTTATCCATCTAGTCTCAATCTCTGTCTTTGTTTTCTCTCTTTTCACTCTCTCACTATTTTCGCAAGCTTTCTCGCGGTGGTTCTCTTTCGCCCACCTCTATCCTCCCCGATTGGCCACTTTTACCTGCCTCCTGCAGCGACACATAATGCAACCTCCACCATTCGGATTAGACACAAAGGACATTTACTGGCAGTCTGATCTCCCCCTAAGGAAGTCGTGGAATCAACAGTAGAGCAGAACAAACACATAATCTCCAACCTGATGCCCATAAAAAATACATTAAGAGAAACACATGTGTTTTTTTTCTAAAATAATGTATTATTACAAGTTACACCTAGATGAAATACAACCCATTGTACTCTTGATACATATGTTCACTGAACATATTCTAACAATGCTCACACGTAATTGTTGCGAAACGTGTAACATAAATCATTGTGCAGATGTTTTATTCTGGATAAAGACACACGACTTGCATATCAATGACCATAGAGAATCTGAAACAGAAGTATTTTCAGATGAGTACTCTACTCGAGCTATTTTTGGGACGCAAAATCCTTTTTCTCAAGGATGCTATGCATCACATGTGGAAAAGCTGAACATAATCTGAACACTTACGGTTTCAGGGATGTTGAATGAGCAGGTATAGGAAGCGGTGTTGGATGATGGGGAAATGACACTGACACCAGGGGGCCTAATCACCTAGGTAGAATACTGGGGTGCAAAGGAACGAAGAACAAGCGGGACAAACTAGAATGTATAGTGGATTCGGGGGAGGCTCTGGAAACGTCAGATGTTTGAATACAGCCAGAGGGAGGGTGCAGGGAATATAGTAACATTACAGCAGTTGATGGTGATGAGGTAGGTAGATTGACTTGGGGACTGGGAGGGACCAATGGAAATCTTGTTTATTCAAGTTGAGAAGGCTAGCTATCAGTCAGTCGTTGCTCCTCAGTGGCCGTTGAACTTGGAGTGAACTGGTCAAAAGTGGGATTGCTGGGTGGGGGAACAGGGACAGTAAGATGTGTGCAATTGTTTTGTACCTGAGGGCCAATGCCTGGTGGTACTCGATTAACATGTTTAAAGAATACAATGTTGGGTGAACAGGTTTAACCAGGTTTAAACAGGGTGATTGTAGTAGATTTTAACTGAGGCTGAACAGTGCACAAACAACACAAACACATAGTATTGGGGTAACTGCCTGCAAACTTAAAAACAGAATAGAAACAGATTGATTGAAGAGGGTAGGAGAAGAGCATGACGAAATGTAAATATGTATTTCTGCTAAATTGTGTTAATATCATCTCTATTTCTCCATGTGAGAAGGGCATGGCAAAGGACTGGAGCATGGGTTAGGTCTTATTAGTTATGATAATGTGAGGTAAGCATGGACATGGAAGAATGGAGGGGACACAGATGGGGGAAGTATTATATTGCTATGCAAGGCTATTAAGAACTGATACAAGTTGGCAAGAATGTGTTGTGGAGGGGTTACAAGTGCAAGAAGAGGGATTAAACAGGGTCGGGACAATGGGACAACTAGTCATTAATACACTCGGCTGTTTGAAAAAAGAAAAAGAGAAGAAGAAGACATGTAGTGGTATTTTTAAACAACGTGCAAATTGCATAGAGTGGACCGCCAACGCGCTGGAACACAAAATATGAGCGGGTAAAACCCAGGCACTACGTTTTCCTGCTTTCATTTTGCAATGCGCTCGGTTCAAAATGGCACCCTAAATGAGTTTTGTTGTCTATTAAAGTATAAGAGTCTGGTGACCGGACCACATTCAGGGCAACAATGACAATCCATTTAGACTGATGGATGGACATTTTGGGATGACCTTTGCTCCATCTTATCAGTGCATACATGGCACTTAACTGAGTGACCAATTGTGCACAGATTGGTGCTAAATTGCTTGTCAGAAGTCCCAGGTTTCCCATCAGTGAAACAATTCATGTGATGCAGCCCGTTTATAGATGTGAACCCACGCGCTCAAACGTGCAGCGAGCTTCCTACTCCATGTGAAACCTCTGAGAATGTGAACGTCACTGGTTCACCTACATACACCCAAAATCCAGCAAAGGCTGAAGAAAAACACACAAAAACAGGCAGCCATTTCTGGATGTGAAAATATAGTTTACATTTCCATATACACAAGACCACCAATAAAAGCAAGAACCCCTCTATGAGGTACTATTAATAGACTGGATTTATAATGTGTCTACTTGAGTTGGCATCTTACGCTCTATGGGACACTTTGTAGGTTGGACTGTTTCAGGAGCACTTTCAAGAGCCTGTGCTGCTTACAAGGTACATCACCGCCTGCAAATGAAATGTAAGTGCTGTACTCCCAAACGTTTTCTGTGGGCATAGCTCACCTCCCAATCCTGGTTTAAGTCCTGAGTGCTGACTTGTAAAAGATTTTCTTTTAAGGATTGACAAACAGCACGTTTCAGTGCTTTCTCTTCACTTGGGCATAGACAACTCACTATTGCATTTGGCGTGCTCAATCATGTGAAATTGCATTTCCCCCATTCAGCACAGTCTGTATTGACTGTGCAAGCCTGTGACTGAGTTAACAGTGCTTCCTTCACAAGCCCTGCAAAAGTTACATATAGAGAAACCAGGCACAGACATTTCAGTCTGAAGAGCAAGCTAATAGTACACAAACACATCAAATAAATCTACCCTAATTGATGTTTGACTATGGAGTGAGAATGGGAACATTAAGTGAGCAGCTTGGAATTGCAGGATCAAATTAAATGTGTGAACTTGTTTTATGAGTGATTCTACTATACTGTTACTCAAAGCATGATGAGAACAAGCAACTATGACTGAAGAACAACAATTAATAACAGAGGAAGAAGATAACTTTTATCGAATGCTGGGAATCATGGGAGAAGAGTGAAATACATTGTGGGGGCAGGTGCTCCAACAACCATTGAAAAGTACACAGGCACTCCATTTCTTTACATCTCACTTTTGAATCACCATGATGAATCATGGTTATTGGTCACACCTATGATGAGTGTTAAAGGGATAGCTCTAGTCAATCCTTTTGGGATTTACTCCATGAATTTGATTTCATTACCCGTGAAGAAACATTGGCCATTACGGTTGCAGACCCTGTGATTCAATGATAGTTAACATACACACAGATATATTACATGTGTCCTATTATTACAACATGTACAATTAGCAAAAGCGTGTTGTAGAATTTGCAATTCACAACTACATATCAACTCTTGTCTTGTTTTAAACAATGGTCAAAGAAGTGTCCCTTATCAATAGCTATACCCAAACATAGGTTAGACTAATTGTAGCACATATATTTAAAATCAATTTACTGCACACATACACACACATAACTATGCAAAAAGACTGATGCGTGCACACACACAGACATGCAAGCACAACTGAATGTGCACTCAAATATACACCGGCAAATTTACACATACACCATCTCTGACGAATCCTAACGAGTCCTCACGAAAACCCTACGTAAAGTCTCCTGTCAGGTGGCCAGGGAAACACAGACGCTTCCTGATTTTGCCACAAGGTGAGGTTTTAGCCATGAGAATCACCTGTGAGGAGAAGGCCCCCAGGGAAACAGGATGACGTTGTGGGATGAGACACAGTACTTGTCTACTTCAAGGAAGGGAATATTATTAATGCCTGCACATATATGGCATTTTGGGAAAGAGAATGGTTATTCCCTAAAGTTAATTGTCACAGTGTGAGTGAAGACAATCAGAATCAGTCATGTATTAAGAGTGAAAAAAGCTCTTGTAAAATGTATAACATTCCCAGAAATAGGAAACCCTATGAGTCCCATGAAAAGCATGCAGAGAAGTATTTGAAAACAACCAATTTCAATCTTGAAAAACCTCATTCCTCTGTAAAAACCAAATATATCTTTTAATCCTTATGATACTTCTTTAAGGAATATGCATATGAAGAGAAAATACCATTGAAACAACAAACCTTAATGTTATGGACTCCGAGTCCCAGAATTCTCAGAGTATTAGGAGGAAGCAGAGGGCTGCAGAGGGACAAGGTTGCAAATTGCAGCCCATTAAGGTTGATGACCCAAGTCTGAGGGTGGCTGAGCAGCATAAAAGGCCCCCTCAGGTGCAGGCCAGGAGAGCAAGGTGGAAGAAATTGAAGAAGTAGCAGCAGGAGGGCAGTAGTTGTAGTGTGTGGAGGAGTGTTTATCCCTCCACAAAGCAGCAGAGGAAGAAATCACAGAACAGCCAGGATGCCGGGACCAGAGTGGTGAGAGAAATTGATGCCGGTCCATAAAGGGTCATATGGGTTCGAGATTTCAGCAACAGAGGTCACGCAGCAGATGGCTGACCCTGTTGAAAATGGCCTGCCACCCAGGTTAACGGCCCAGAAAACTACACAGGTGCTAAGTGGTGAAGAAGGGGGTGGAAAATGCTTGGAGAGCAGGCTTTCCTTCATTAATACATGCAATATTCAGAGCATTTTCATAAGTATACACTGCTGCACAGGTTGCTAATAAAGCAATAGAGCCCTCTGAGGGTAATGCCCACCCATTGAGGGTTGTATTGCTATTAGTACCCCGGCACATTGTACCGAGGTAATAATCATATTTTTGCTCGAGTTGAGAAACTGCACTGTAATGCGTTCAGCGGTGGCAGGTGAGCACTGATCTCTGGGGTAGTCGTGAGGGCTCTGAACGCAGCAGACATGCACCGTGGGAAGACTTGCAGGAGAGGTTGCTGGGCTGCACAGGAGAACTGAAGCCGATGAGCTGGAGGTAGCATGGCAAATGGATGCACACACCAGACCTGGTGAGTTCCCTGTTATATTGTGACCCCGGAGTGCTCTGTGACTGCCCGCTGAACAAACCCAGACTCCTTTTTGAATCGCGAACTGATGTAAAACAAGTTAATGATTGTGATGAATACCAAGCTGATTTAAACCAAAGCAGTTGGCATAACAAGACTTTAAAGATCCAGTCTGAAGGTGTCGATTTTTATATATAGGGTTTTAATTAAAGCCAACCACATGAAAGGGCAATACCTTGAGAAGGGAACACAAACCACTACCGCCAAAACCAAAAGGGAGACCTACAGTGTTGTCTAAGCCAAAAGAAGATAACTGAGCATAACAGTGTGTGTGTAGAATATTGTTCACGTATAGAGAATGTCTTAAACCCACATTGCCAAAGCCAAAGAAGTGTGAAGGAGAGAAAGAGTTGTTTTTAGCATTTGGTAATAATACAAAGATGGAACAAGATTGGCAGTAGGGTTGCCCTTCTCATAAAAGAGGTTCAATAGGAAGACTGCATTGATTGTCTTGCTTGTGGCAAACACTTAGGTGTAGTAAATAGCACCACTGTGATTCATGTTTCCCTTGAAGAAATTGTCAAACCTAACTGTGTGAAGTAGAAGACATTGTTAGAAACTTTGAAGTTGACCCTCACCACAGAAGTGCTTATTAGTCTTCTGGAAATATTTTCTTAAATGATAGCTCAAGAAAGCCTTATGAACATGGCTGATATTGGTATCATTAGCCCTGTTTAAGATATAAGCACCTAACCAGGTTCCTGAGATTGCAGGCTTTGCCCACTGGCATTAACTTGCATTCCTATGATGTTTGAACTAATAAAACACGGGAGAGAATTCCTTGACAGACACTGCAAGTGCAAAGTTGCCTTTAGTCCCTCTTTTCTCCAAGTTAACTTCCTGGGGAACTCAGGGTGTGGCCCCAAACCAAGGCATGTTCAGCATGCTCTTTTGAACACCTCATCAATATACTTGATATACGCCCAAAGCAGGTGATTACACGGTTCATCACCCACTCGCTTTGTTCTCTAGTTTCCTATGAAGTTGTTGGCTGCCCATTCCCTTCTTCTTTACCCCTCCCATTTTCAGCTTTGTTTGCACCTCTCTCAAAAACAAGAACCCAAAAATTGGCCAATTATTTCCTTCAGAGTAACGTTCCTTTGGACACTATTAGAGAGGTTGGCTAGTGGTGATAAAGCTCTTATCAAAAGAATAACTTTTTTTCTGGTTTTATAAATGGTTCACACGCCGTTTCTCAACTCGAGCAAAAATACAATTAGTACTCTGGTACAATGTGCCGGGGTACTAATAGCAATACAACCCTCAGTGGGTGTGCATTACTGGTTGGGTAATGCTCCCCTCAGAGGGATCTATTGCTTTATTAACAAACTGTGCAGCGCCGTATACTAATGAAAATGTTCTGAACATGGCATGTATTAATGAAGGAAAGCCTGCGCTCCAAGCATTTTAATTGGTTTAGGGTGCTACCCTTCCCCACACCCCCTTCTTCACCACTTAGTACCTGTGTAGTTTTCTGGGACCTTTACCTGGCTGGCGGGCCATTTTCGATAGGGTCAGCCCGCCGCCGAATGGCATATCGCTTCACTCAGCTTCCTTTGCTGACCAAGATATTCCACCTGTGACCTCTCTTGCTTTGATACCTTTTACCGTACCTCTGTTCCTTTGTTGCTGTGCACTGCCATTGCAAATTAATTGTATTAATATTGCTGTATGTGTGCTTTTCTTTGCTCCGACCATAGCAGGAGCAGTCCTGCTCCTGAAACATACTCCAGTCTGACTCCACTGTTAGTGCAGAGCACAGGTAATGCACTCTCAGAAACTCATATATAAGTGTACCTAACGCCAGTGGTGCTCTGCTTACTCTGACCTGGATAAACAACTGCTGAAAGTTCAGTGGTTGATTTATCATTGTGCTATTAAGGATGCTAGCATGGTTTATTTTCCTAAGTCCATTGGGGATGTGCAGAATGAACTTAAGGAACTTTTCACAGTCATTCAGGAATTGTCCCAACCTGCAGCCATCTCAACAATTGTGACTGGTTCCCAGGCCTTTGTGATTCTCAGGCTAATTTTATTACCCAGAAGATTTCTAAGATTTTTGCTGATATCACGAAACTTCAAGCAGGTCAGTCTCTTCCTTTTTGTCTGCTTGCTTCCTTATCCTCCCTCTGAGACATCCTTTCCTAGTTTATCTTTGGCAGGAGAGAATCGAGTTTTGCAGATTTTCAACTCACTCAAGTCTGCTTCCTCTCTTGACCCAATTTCATTCGGGTTTTGAAATCTATCAGTTCTGAGTCAGCATCACATCTTACAGATGCTGTGAACTACTCTTTGGGGGCTGCTGTCATTCCCATTTTTTTTTAAAGCATGCTGTGGTCTCCGGCTTGTTGAAAAAGGCTTCCTTGGATTCGGCTGTTGCAGCTAACATTCGGCCCATTTTGCTATTACGTGGCCTGATGAAGATCATCAAGCCCATAGTGACACCTCAGCTGAGACTTTTCCTGGAATCACATGCCAATCTGAATCCCTTTCAATCAGGGTTTCGCCCCTTGATGGGTGCAGAATAAGTGTTAGTCCGGGTCATCAATGATCTTTCTCTTCTATTAGAACAGGGCAGTTAAGGTATTCTCATCTTGTTAGATCTCTGCAGCATTTGACACCATTGGCCGGTATCAGGTAATATTATCCCCATAAATAATGTCACCATACATATAGCCCTGGGAAACGGCATAGTAAACATTATTTAGGTGGATAGTATATGGAGTAAAAGGGAACAGGTTTTGCAGTGGTGTCCCATGTTCCATGTGGTAATATTGCTGCAGAAAAAAATGGCAGCATTCTTGTATGGCGAAAGTTTTTGGGGGGATATTACCACATGGAACCTATTGGCCATGGGATTCTTTCTCAAAGCTTGAGGGAGATTGGTATTGGTGGCCTGGTCTTTGACTTGTTTCAATAGTTCTTGTCGGAAAGGACAAAATACTTTTCTTTACCTGCTTTTTCTTCTGCTCCTTTTCCTCTTTCTTGTGGTATCCCCCAGAGATCTGCAATTTCTCCTCTTTTGTTTTACATCTGCTGGCTTGCTTTAGCTAAATTAATCCAAACACATGGCTGTAGATTCTATTCTTATGCTGATGACACGCAATTGGTTTTCCGAGTGGACCAATACCAGGATCATGCTGCTATTCGTCTTAGGAACTGACTGTCTCTGACATTGGGGGCTGGATGCTTAACACTGAGAAAACCACTCCCGATTGACAGTCACATTAAGTTTAAAGTCCTCTGCCTGGTTCATCTGGCCTGTCAAGGATGTAGAGCGACTTTCCTCTGCCAAAAAAAAAAAAAAAAGATATCACACTGATTTGTGCTTGTTACATGTCCATCGGTTCTGCAAATCTACTGTAGGTGGCACAGCATTTTCCGTCACCACCCTTGCTTTGTGAAACTCTCTTGCTCGTTCCAGTCAGAATATTGCTGGCCACCTGTGCTTTCGAAAAAAAATTCTTGGAAACTTTTTTTTTTCTCCATTTAATCCTTGAATCTGGGTTCGATGCCCTTGCACAACTTCCTCTCTTTTGCTCATCATGCTATCTGTTGTCAGACTCTTATTTTGAGAGCCTTTAACAGCAGGATACCTTTTGCTCGCAGATGCTCTTTATACATTTCATAACATATCATAAAAGATGTTCCTGCTGACTGGTGATCTTTCCACATTGACCATTGCCTTATATATGTGCTAAGCTATCACTATTCCATAGCTTATGAGTGTAAGCGCTGCCTGATTACTATGCCTGACCTTGTTTCAGCTGTGTGCTTTGACAGATTCACTAAGGCCTCAAGCATAGTGTTTTCTCGGCACGTGCTAAGGGCCAGAGCTCTGAGCAGTGAATGGATTTAAAACATTGGCTTTCTTCATTTATTTGAATGAAAATCCTCTCATGGCAAGACTTTAATCATACTATTCGACTTTGCATTTAAATCATAGTTTTGAGTTTCTTTGACCCATAAGCAACACTTTGAGGGGCCACAAGAACAAAATATAACATGCCCATGTTATGTCTTGTTATATTATTTCACGAGGCAAGTTAACGAACAAGGGATACTATCTATATATACAAGTGAAAATGTGTGGGCTTGTGGTTTTAAGTATGTTCCCTATACAATTCCTCACCGTTTCACCAATCTGCACCAACATTTGCACAGTCACCTGTTAGGAACTTCCATACATTACTGGCTACATGACATCTAGAAACCCTACACCTTTCCCTGGATTTCAGCAAAAGTGCACATTTGGGTGTGGGTTTGCGGGTAAATGGCTTTGCGTATGTTAACTATAAAATTCCACACTGTTTCACCAATGTGCACCAAATGGTGAACAGTCGGTTGTTAGGACCCTCCAGACATTAATGGCTAATGACATCTGGAAACCCCACCGCCTTCCCTGGATTTCAGCAAAAGTGAAAGGTGGATGTGGGTTTGTTGCTTTGTGTATGTTCCAATACAATTCCACACTATTTCACCAACCTGCATCAAATTGTGCACAGTGACCTGTTAGCACAGTCCTGACATTACTGGCTTCATGCCATCTGGAGACCCCACCCAATTCCCTGGATTTCAGCAAAGGTCTCGGGGTTTGTGGATTTGTGGCTCTGTGTATGTTCCCTATACAATTCCACACCATTTCCCCAAACTGCGGCACATTTTGCACAGTCACCTGTTAGGACCTTCCAGACATTACTGGCTACATGACATTGGGACACCCCACCCCTTTCTCCAGATTTCAGCAAAAGTCTCTGGGTTTGTGTATTTGTACCTTTGTGTATGTTCCCCATACAATTCCATACCGTTTCACCAATCAGCAGCACATTTTGCAAAGTCACCTGCTAGAACCCTCCAGACATTACTGGCTACATGACATTTGGACACCCTACACCTTTCCCTGGATTTCAGCAAAAGTGAAAATGTGTGTGTGGATTTGTGGCTTCACGTATGTTCCCTATACAATTTCACACTGTTTCACCAATCTGCAGCAAGTTTCGCACAGTCACCTGTTAGGACCCTCCGGACATTACTTGCTACATGATATTTGGACACCATCCCCCTTTCCCCGGATTTCAGCAACACTAAAAATGTGTTTGTGGGTTTGTGGCGCTGCAATGCACTTTTCCTTGTACAATTCCACACAGTTACACCAATCTGCACCAAATTTTGCAGTTACCTGTACCTCTGAGGGAATGCAAGCCCAGACAATGCCGGGTATATCAGCTAGTTAGCTCTAAAAATCAATGGATTTCCAAGGAAGTCTGTTCCTTTTGTGTCACACCCAGACATTTTTTGGCATAAAAGATCCTTTGCCATGTGAACTTGTCTGCTTGAATAAAGTCCTGTGATTTAAAGTGATATTCCTTTGTCATATTCTTGGTGTATAATTTCCAAAGAAAAGCAAATAAATTGCATGCATGTTCATTGTTTTACATCATCAAGCCACACGCTTTGCAATATCAGTAATTAGCCCTGCTAATGTCTATTTTGCCAATCATAAAATTGTTTTGATGTTATGAAATTTACATTTAAATGAACTGTTTGAAGAGTAAAGCAATATCATTTTCTTTTGCTTACCTAGCACTTCTAGTATACTGAAAAAGTTGGGCAAAGTGCTGTGTCTGAAAACGGGGTAATGTACTATTGCTACTATGTTCCTATTTGACTTTTATGATCTTGACAACATATGCATTGAATATGATGATATGTAAATGTTTCATTGATGTTTGGTGACTGATGATATTTTTGTTTGATTTTGTGATGCAATGTTGATTATGCTATGATAGTTTGAGACCAAATACTTTATGAGAAGGAGTAATCACAGGCCCTGAGGAAGGGTTTCGACCCGAAATGCATAGGCCGCTTATGTGATGAATTCTGCCACAAAAATTTGATTTAAAGAAAGCTAATGAAGATTGATTAATTCAAACATTTTTTGAAAAGAAGGAATCCATTTAATAATATTTCTTTTACTATTATCTTTGAACTATACCACTGAGCAGTGGAATAAGGGTGTGCAGCCCGCACCATTGGCCACACAGCCAAGGTCTGTTTTTTCTCTGTGGTTCTTTAGGTGCCACATCACAGAGGCACCTTTTTCAGTGGGTTTGCACCCCAAGTTTGTAATATTATATCGATATAATTAATTATAATTGATTTGGAAATTCAAGGAGTGCCCGACTCACCATCACCAATTGTTCGTCTTTACAGGCCCAGCATGCCCCACCAGTGCAGCCACTGTTACCACGCCGGCAGCCCCCAATCCCTCACATCAGAGCCAGTCCTTTCAACATAACCCCTGAGCAGATCCACACTCTGTACCGTCTGGACCGGGACACCATCATCACCATAGTGGACCTGATACACAATGACATAGTGAGTCTCATTGAAATATGCACCGCCATCCTCCATGTGCTCCACTTCCTTGCAACAGGCACCTAGCAGCACACAGTGGGGCACATGCATGGCATATCTCAACCCTTTTTTTTCCTGGATACTGAACCAAGTGCTGGATGCCCTCCTCAACCACACAAAGGACTACATATCCCTACCACGGATTCCCCAGGAGATATTTGATACAAAAGTTGCCTTCCATGCACTGGCAGGCATGCAAAATTGTGTAGGTGCCCTCGACTGCACCCACATGGAGTTGTTGGTCCCGTATGCCATGGAGGTGGTGTACCACAAACGCAAGCAATACCACTGGATCAATGTGCAGATGGTATGCAACGCCAGCAAGATCATCACACATTGTTGTGCCTGATATCCAGGATTGACTCATGACTCTTTGGTCCTGCGGAACTCCACGCTACCACGCTTCATGGAGTGACATGCTGGACGACGTGCCTGACTGCTTGGTAAGTAGCAGGACTGGCACATGGCATTGAAAAGGGGGGAAAGATGCACACACCACCATGCTGCCAATGTTGATGTGACTGCACAATGTGCACATCACCAAACATTGTGCCCGAAACCACCACAAACCGTACAAGACACACAAGTCCCATATGAATGAAGTAAGGTCAACACCTATCACGACATGACTAACAGGAAACCACCCCACATCCCACAACACGTGCACCACCCATCAGCGACCCTCACCCTCCGTAACGCCATCCTGCACCATACAGTGTATATGCACCATATTGCTGTCTCCAGCATATCACCACACACGACAAGCATCCCTTGGAGTGCATCAAACTGAACCTATTAGGGAATCCACTGTCTGGCACAGGGCCGGTACACTCACAGGAGTGCTGCATGTCACCATGGGAATGTTCAATGCTGATTGCCCAATATTGCACAGACTACTGCCAACGCTCCCCCTAAGGAAATCTCACAGGACACAACACCTCATTAATTTGACACTAACACAGCTGTATGCATACACGATGCATAGGCAACAAGACGGCAGTGCACACCATGTATCATCTTGAAGATGCAACCCACACCATTAGACCATGGCACAGGACATATGGAGGGACAGAAAATGGTGTCATTGCATCCAGGGACATGTGCATGTGGGCAACGATAAACTGCTGGCATGTGTGACTAGTACAGCTGTCCCTCATGATTCCCCTGATATTTACCTTCATTTTCCTCTCATACAGGGGATAGTGGCTATCCCTTGAAGCCGTGGTTCCTCACCCCTGTCTGAAACCCACAGAACAGGCACGAGGAGGACTACAATCGTTCCCATACCCGTACCCGTGTGGTCATGTCATCGAGCAGACCTTTGGCCTGTTGAAGGCACAATTTCGCTGCCTCAGCCTGTTGGGTGGGGCACTCCTCTACAGGCATGAGAAGGTGGCCAAGATCATCTCATCATGGCATGTGTAAAGCTGCACAATATGTGCATCTGCCAGAACGTGCCCCCGCCCCCTGATATTGAGCTGCTACCACCTCATGAAGATGAAGGGGAAGATGAAGATGTGGCAGGGCATCATCATGGTGCTGATGCACATGAGGATGTGCTGTGTGCCAGTCAGTGATTGCACAATATTTCTGACACACATGTCAGCAGTGGGTGACATGATGGTTGGACAGAGGGCACTGGGTGTGTGGGTACATGTACACTATGCACTGTAAATGATTAAATGACAAACGCGCATTTATGAATGTCCACTCAGGTCTTCTTTTTCAAACGACGCTGTATTGAATGTAACAATATAAACGTAAGTGACAAAAACCTCCACCAACCCCCACAAATCCCCCACACAACCTCCCCCTCCGCTTCCCCCACAACTCCCCCATACACCCTCACCACCTCCACCTCCCACAACTCCCCCACACACCCTCACCCCTCTCCCGCTCCCCCCACCACTCCCCCACACAAGTCCCATTGAGTCCCCGAAGCCTACATGAGGCTGCCATAACATTCACTCTGCACTCCCTGAGCCAGGGGGTGGCATGTCCCGTTGGCGCTGTGCACAGAGCGACCTGCAGAGCGGGCTCCTTTGGGTGGAACTGCAGGACGATGGTGTGGCTTCCTGCTGAGGTTGTGGGGTGAGATGACCTGTCTCCAAGGCATACGCGATGCGCCCTAGCACCTGCCTGAGGGCTGAGACCTCCTCGCAGAGGCAGCTGGTGTTGTCCGTAATGGACCACCCTAGTGCAGCTAACTCTGTACGCCACTCCTCTCTGGCCTGACCGTTGTCCTGTACAAACTCACGAATGAGTGCAGTGAGCAGGTCAGTCCGCTGCGGCCCTGCAGGTGCACCTGTGGATCTGCTGGGAACCTGGCTGTCATGCCCAACCTGCTCATCCTCCCCAACACTGAAAACTGGAATGAGATGTCCCTGGGTGTGGTCATGGCCGGACTGCTCTGGGGTGGTGGTGTTCCCGGTATCGATCGATGATACTTGGGGGGATGCAATTTGGGTTGGGGTATGGACCACATCCATAATATCGTCCTCCATGGTGCCCCAGAAGTCCACTGTCATGGGTGCCGTGGCTGCCACACTAGACTCCTCCGAATGGGGTGTCTCACAGGTGTCTCCAGGCAGGACAGTGGGTGGGGGTGGTGCTGTGCCCTCCACGGGCCTTGGTGGTACAGGTGCAATGTGTACCTGTGGTGGATTGGTTGCTGGGACACAGCGCCCACTGGCTTGTCCCCTGGAGGTTGACAGCCGGTTGCTGTCCTCCTGGGACCTGTTCCTGGGTGTGGCCTGTGCAGGGGTGGCATCCTGCTCATCGTTGTCATGGTCACTGCCTGTGGGTGTGGAAGAGAGGGATGGCATGAGTGATGTTTTGATAGGCATCATACATACATTGGGACAATTGCTCATCCACACAATTGTGGGTAATGGGCATTTGTGTTGGGAAGGGCACGTCATTTCATACATGGGTGGTTAATGCAGGAATATGTTGTTGTCACTCATGTTGGCCAGGAACAGTGCTGTCTGACATGCATACTATTTTGGTCATGCCTTGTGGAATTTCCTACATTGTGTGGTATGTGTCATGTACGATATTGCCTTGCAGCAGGCATCAGCATGTGTCTCTGATGCGTCGGCCTATTTTACAGGGAGTGTGTGTGTGTGTGGCCGACCATGGCGTGGCTCTTTGTACTGCCATTGGTGTTGACTTTCATCAGATTTGGCATAGCAGTGTTTACTTTGGACACTCACCTCCATCGCCAGATGTAGTGCGCCACACTCCATCTTGCCTACGCCTTCGATGGATTCCGTCCCAATCATGCTTGCGCATGTGTCCTCCCACAGGGTGAGCTTTATGGGTGAACTAGGTCCTCCTCCAGTTTCCATGGCCTGGCTGCGATTGACGGATAATATGTTGCGCACCCTTAGGCGCAGGTCGTCCCATCGCTTACGGCAGTCTTTCACTGAGCGGGGTGTGTTGCCCACCGCACTAACCTTCTGGGCAACAAGTACCCAGATCTCTTTTTTTACGTAGCACTGCCTCTCTCCTCATGTTGCTGGAGAAGACTGTGCCTGCATGCTCGTGCAAAGTGTCCACAAGAATCTGGAGCTCGTCCTGATTAAATCTTTCCTTTCTGAGGCGGGCAGATCCCTTCTTCAGAGACTTTGGCATTCTAGTCTTGTAGGAGGAAGTTTTCTGACGATCAGCAGTGTCCCAGGGGTCCTGTGCGCTGAGAATGGCAATGGATTGTGTTTTTAAAGATGGCTGCCGTGCTCCTTCCCGTTCCTGTGCGATGATGTTATTTCCGTTTCCGCTTATTAGCGGTGACTGTAAATAGCGGTGTCTGCTAATTATGGTCACCGCTATGTACAGTCGCTGCTAATGACGCATTGAACTATGTCGATAGTGTTATCTGCGCTTAGCTTGATGCCGGTAAGGGCTTTTTGGGAGACTTTTGCGGCATGGCGCTAGGTACCTTACCGGCATGGCGTAAAGCGTGTGCCCGCAAAGTCGTAATAGTCCTCTATTAGCGGACTGGTGCCAGCACGGACACGCTATTTGCGCCATGCCGTTAAGGGACGTTACTTACCGCAAAACTTGGAATGAGTGCCAATGTGTGCAAATGTGCAAATTGCATTCAAGGAACACCGCTCCTTCACATCTCACGTAAATGCAGTTACCGTGACTGCTTGCCACATCCTCTCTGTGCTCAAAGTGAGTCCCCGTCTTCAACATGGCATAGATTAGTTCAAATGGTTCTGTATAACTCAAGACTCTTAACCATATGCACCTTTGTTTATTTGACTGTTCAGGGGCCTGGCCCACCTCTGCTTTTGAGTCATCACAGACTCTATTGAGTATTTGTCATCATATTTTCGTTATTAGCCTAGCTAAAAGAATGTGACTGTTCTCGACTGTGCTCCATGCTTTTCAACTCATCTTAATTCTTCTAGACTTACCCCATGGGACTTTTGGATGTCAGTGGGCAGGTGGAAATATATGTTAGTGAATTTCAAATTTTCAAAAAAAAAAACACTATTGAACTATAGGGTTTCTCCTTTCCAGAAGTTCAAAGAATCAGTCATTGTTCACTCAGTTTCTGTCTTCCATTTTCATGTTAGCTGGGCGCAGATTGTGTTTTTGTTCTACCACGTGAACTACATATTGGTCTAATCATCTGCTTCTCAGATACAATCTTCTGTCTTTTCCACCTTGTCTGCTATTTTATTCACTTTCTTCTTAATAGTCTGTAGGACTTGATTCGTTGACATTGTACACTCCTCTCTATTAGTTTTTCCCATTGAAGTTTTAACTCTTTTAAGGTTTATTTCAGTGTTTGTTTGAGCCAATTTGCTTTCTTGAAGACAGGTGTGTAAGCTGCTGAAATTATATTTATAGATTTAGGGCGAGATTCATGGAATGTTTTGCATGGTTTAAATTGACTTTGCACTGCTGAAAAGTGGCTTTGCACTTCCGACACAAACCTTGATTCATGGAACTGCACAAAGTGTATTTTTGCAGTGCAAATTCAGTGCAAAGTCAGTGCAAAGTCAAACTGTACTGCAAATTCTACTGCAGTGACTCTGCACTGTGTCGTTAGTTCGAAGGCACTTTTCAGCAGTGCAAAGTCACTTTGAATGTCACAAAAAAATCCATAAATCAGGCCCTTAATGTTTGTATATTTGGGGGCGTACTCTGCAACCGCTACAGCGCTGATTTGAGATAGTATGCAAGTTTATTAACATAAGTGTATTGATTTGTGTTGCAAAAGAAAAATGTGCAAGCTGTCTCAATTTTTTTTTAAAACGTGTTTTTAATTAAAGAAAGTTGCAATAATTGCAGCATATTAAATGCCGAAATGAGAAATAAAAACGTTTGTCCTGAGGCATCTGTGAGAAAGATGTTTGTTTTATTACCTGAAGAACTAAACAGAATCATTTTCTTAACAGAAAAGGACATTGTTGATGTGGTGCAATTATGGTAATTTTGGATGAGAGGTAGCCTTTAATTAAGAGCGCAAGGTTGATGTTAATATGTATAGAATTGTTGTATTAAGATATTAAAGCGTTCTTCTACTCCTGAAGAAGGGTTTATTTGAACCCAAAACATGTTAAGGTACTTTGAAATAGAGTATGTGGCATGTGTCACAGACCAAATTCCACGTTTATGCTTTCACTAGAAGTGTTTATTAAACATGCTTTTTGTTAAAGTTCTGTGGCTTGAAATAATATGATATTGGTTTAAGTTTAGTAATATCATGGAATGTTTCTTTGAATATTATATTTCAAGAGTTGTTCTTTATCACTAATGGACATTTTTATTTTGCATTATAGATCCAATTGTCAGGACACACATTACCTTTCTAAATTGAATTGGAGATTTACTTAATTTTAAAACGTAATTGCTATTCGGTTCTGACAGGTAATTAAAGCAACAAGTACCAAAATTCTCCTTTTGGATTAAACTGCAAACATTTTAAGTAAGTGCATGTGTGGGTGTGCCGGTGTCATGCAGAAGCCAGACTACGAAGACCTGTGTGTGTTTGTGAAAGGATCACCATGACACCTCATTGGGATGTCCACTTAATTGATTATATTTCTCTGAGGCTTCCCTAACAAATTAATGTGATAATGGGAAGGTTTATCAACACATGCATACATATAGGGGACATGCATAATGTAAACAAGACATGTAAAAGATTTCACAGGGTGTGTGTGAAATAGTATATTAAGTAACATGACTGCATGCTAACAATCAATTTCAGAATAAATTCGTTTAGTGCTCCCTGCTTTGCTAGTAGAAATATATTTCATTTCCTACAATTTACCCTTTTGGCTAACTGATGGTGAGACTGTGATGGAATGACATTTCAGAGTGCTCTTCTTAACACAAAAAAAGTAAATGAAGAAAGGTGAGATATACGCTTTGGAAGTCTCTTTGGAATTAAACAAGTCTTCTGCATATTTATATAGGTGGTGTGGTCTCTTCATGTGGTGACGCGTTATTAGGCGGTGCTAACGTATGTGTTTAAAAAATGACTCATACATTGAGCTACACTAATCCCACAATGGCTAAGCTCACGGATGAGGATTCATAGCCTTCCTACCTCGGGGGTACTCAACATTTGTTATACAAAAGGAAAACTATAAGGCGCGTGCCTCTAATTCCTGTTACAGGAAAGACTTCTGCAGCAATGGACCATCACCCAAAAACCACTATTTAAAAAAACATTCAGTTTTATTGTACACATATACTGTCATAAAACACTAACAATGATGCATACAACCTCAGCGTAATACAGACATGTATACACAATTCATAAAGTATGGAGTAAAACTCTGTATTTAAATCAACAATGAAGTATAGCCACTTGAATGTGTAAATCATGGTTATTCTAAATGCATTCAAAGCCCAATTTGTACAAGTTTCTGTCCTAACAAGGCAACTAAATGCTGGATATTCATCAGGGTCGTAATTTTTCCTTTGTGTACTGGATATGGGACCCAGCAATACAATTCTGCTGGTTGGAGCTCTTGTCTTCCTGTAGATACTTGGTCACTTGGTTATGACTTCAAAGACTCTATGCAACCATTATTTGTTGGGTATACTGGCTTTCTTACTCAGGGAATGTCGGTTGTTCTTCCTCTCTCTATCCTGTCAATGACAGTTTGCCACAGAAGTCATCCAGTTCTATTCCTCGTCATACAATCTTGATAGGCTGGACAATCATCATCGTGGTTCAGATCTCAAACGGCAACTCCTTGTTCCTTTTGTATAACTAATAAAATCCTATATGGAACTCGCCACTTGATCAACATTCCCAAAAATGTAATGTAAATTATTAAAGATCTGCTTTTGCATTTCCTCTGTGTATCGGTGCATGTGTGTGTGTGTAGGTGTGTGGTGTGTATCTATTGGTAGTTTGATCATTGAATAAATATTGACATTTGTCTATGCATAGATGCTTCACAAGTCGGTTGTAAGTATTTGTACCAAGTATGATTGCAAATCACCCTCACATGTATATTTACAAGCTCACTTAATGTGTCATTACATGCAAGATTAATTTACTTAGACTCGTTTTACTTGTAATGTACGTGTTGCTTTATGTTTATGGTTGGTGAGCTATATGTGTCTTATGCAATCACATTTGACATTTACCACTTAAAAACTGACATGTTTTGTGGATGCACAGAATTATGTTTTCGAATTGGACAGGAAATGGTATCTGGTCATTGCATCGAATGCAATAGCATCAAATGCCAAACCAGAGAAAAAAAAGCATTAAAAAAAAGTATTGAATGTTTTTTTTTAAAAAAAAAAAGGTAAAGGGGTTAGTTTAATTAAAATGGGTTTTAAAGGTTAAAAAAGGGTGGTTGGGGGGACCCCCCCCATTAAAGAAACATTGAAAAAAATGCATTTGATGCATTTTTTCGATGGTTTTTTTTTCTCTGAAATAGCATTCGATGCTATTGCATTCGATGCAATGACTATACACCCAGGACATGTGTCTATGGTAGGGTTTCAAAGTCTACACCTTGAGGTCCAGAATCCTGACAGGTTTTCAGGGTATCTCTCATTAATATTCATGATAACACACGTGAATACATTTAGAGTCGGTATATGTAAATGTAGCTCTTAAATATTAATATGGGGTATCCAGAAAATCAGCCATGTTTCTGGCACTCGAGGCCTGGAGTTGGGCAACCCTGGTCTATGGGATGACAATGTATAATTTGATGTGTGTGCCTCTGTGCCTGTGTGTGTCTGTGTCTGTGTTCATGTGTTTGTGTATGATACAGTTACAAAAAGTTGCTACAAGCCGTCCTCGCTGACAAAGACATAAAGCACAGATGTACTGTAGTTCTCTGTGTTTTTATTGTTTATGGCTTTTGACATGAGAAGTACAGTATCAGGCAATCCCAACAAAATGTTGCCTGTCAAATATGTGTGTGACACTTTTGGGGGCATGAGCTAGTCAATGCATTCATGCCCCCAAACAGCACCCAAGGACATGTAAAACGTATTGTGTAAATGAAGCTAAAAAGTGCTGAAGATGTAAAAAAGATTAACATGTCCCACAGTCATGAGTGGCCAACCATGCCTGCAAGTCTCCCTTAAAGCAGTAAAGCAAGTTCTAAGGTTGTGTGTGGGATGAGCAACTGCCTCAGCAATAACAGTTGAAGCATCAGAGCACCTCAAGCTAATCCAAATCAATCGCTGCAAAACTTTGGAAATTTGCTGGAACTTGAACCACTCAGAATGTGGTTAGTTATTGTTATTCACAAACTAGTTCACCTGAGTGATGAAGGATGGATGCTTACATGTATCAGTATACTGGCAGTGGATGTTTCTCTGACATAGGTATGTTGAGATGACCCCACACAGAGTTTGACAAAGTAAGGTTCCATCCATATCTTGCTGTGTGTGCACTTTGAGTGTTTATTTGAGTAAGAAAATCCCAGGTCAGTATCTCTGCCACACGTGTCCACTGATATGTAAGACATGAATAATGATGATGCGATTAATGAGCATCAAAACACAGGTTATGATCAATCAGAGTCCAGGAAGAGGCATCATTTGCTCCCGAAAAACAGTGATAGACAGGAGGACGAGCATCAGTAGACCACAGGTGCAGATGCTGCAAAGCTCAAGGCCTCACTGTATAGTCTCTTTAAGAAACAGACTTCCTGTTGAAAATTTGAAAACACATCACATCCCTATCTGGCAATATAACAGAACCACAAAAAACAGAAACAATGCCCACAGATAATCGAAGCCTGAATATTGTTATCCCACAAAAAAGTCAGAATTGGGGCAGTACTTTACTCAGAATAAACAATAACCGAATCTTGCACTCTTTGCCAGAAAACAAGGTGCTGAGAGAAGGCAGGGGGAAATATGGGTACCACAATGTGGTTACAATGCTGCAGCACCATGCACAGATAAGGGAGGAAGTCAAAGGTTCTGAGGTGCATTCCACTCCAAACCATCAGACAAGCAGCATACCCCAACTGAAAATACTGCAGCTGTGTTAGCACTTGGGAGATGGTCATTAATCTCTATCACATGTACTCCAGTGGCGTAAAGCAGTGACCTCACATTGTGTCAGGCAGGAGCAGTTGAAGCATTAGAGCATGTTAAATAAGGTTACATTTCACTTGACAGGAGGCACCTGCTTGATTCTAACCGATATATCATGTTGGCGATAGATCTCTTGCCCTTCTCTTTTGCAAAACACCTTGGATTCTGGCAGCGTTTGGTAAAGCTGTTCACAGCTGGGAAGCTCTTGGACAACGTTTTTTATTTTTTTTTCTCAAACAAATTATTACCGTAATTACGCAATGAGGTAATGGCTGCAATGGGCCTAGTACTATGACAGTCAATGGGACACACATTCCATTTCATCAATGAAATGTGCCCCAGTGGTCAGAGAATTAACTGCACACACTCATCACAGCGCACTGGGAGATTGTTTCTTCCTCTAACAGCAGAGGTCTTAACAGAGTAATTTAATGGGAAACCGATGAATGCAATTTGTCACCAGGCAATGTTGCATATGCAGGGGATCCAGGGCAGAAGCCGCAGGGACATTGACATCTGGAAAAAGTCAGGAGGGGGAATCAAAGTGACTAAGACCTCAAAGGTTGCATGTGGGCTTTGTTGCAACAGACAATTCATTCCATATATTTTCAGGCGTATGCATTGGGAAGACAATGCACATCTTCTGCTTTTCGTATGTCATTCACCATATGGTAACGTGCTTTATAAGCTATTCAGATCATGAGACGGAAATGGTTTCTGTGGACCAAAAGATCAGTTCACATTTCAGACAGACTCACCACACCAAACAGCACCATGACAACTGCAGCTGCACCATAGGTTGCACCAGAGTGGCCACCCATTGAAGCTCTACTTTGCACTTGTTGCATGTAATACATCAGCAGTAAAATGACATGACAGATTACCCCAGCTAGGAATTACATTTTCAAAAAAGAATAGGGGAGCATGCTAATGTTTTGTAACACTTTTCTCCAGGCATAGTCCAGGGTATGATACCACAGTCAGGTCAAATGTGCTCTTCAACCACGCCCATCCAATATCTCCAGCTTAATAATTTGTGTATCAAATTGTGAATGATAATGATTGTAATAGGAAACATTCATTACCATGTAAAACATTTGAACTATTATTATAATCATGTATTTCTCAAGGGTTGCAGTGGGCGGCTTTTGCTTCCCGGCGTAACCACAGTCACCTTTGGGTGGTGCCATCTTCCCGCTACGCCATGCTGAGCAGGTCAAAGGACCCTAATAATGGATCATGTGCACTGACTCCATCAGACACAATGGAAAGCATTTATATTAATGGGGAGAACATTCTGCCCATGATCCTTCTTCTAGCAAGGTCTGTGTGGAGAAATAGCATTCACGCTGGTGCATGCAGTGTAGCTTATAAGGGCAGCCACAGTGCACAGTGCATCCGTATCAGCAAGTCTTCCATGAAGAACCTGCCTATTAACTACTTCGAAGCAGAACTTTGAAGACAAATGTTTCCCTGCTGTGAGAAAAATAAATGTAAGAACAGCCTCGGCTATAGTACAAGAGCTGAGCGTATCGACTGACCCAAACATGGCATTTAGTTCAGTTTTCAGAATGATTAACTACTGGCAGAGTAATACACATGACAAATATTATTTTTATTTTTTTATCAGGGGCCCTATGAGTACTATCTCGTTTCAGATTGTTATTCAACACATCTTTGCACAGCTGCGTTGTTTCGTTGGATTCAGTGCCATCATTAAACAGGTAACTGTTTTTGTTCCAAATGTGAACATTGGTTGTTGTGTTGGTTTATCAGTGCATTAATGGTTTGTCTCCCTGATGTTTTTCGGATAGACAGTATCACAGAAAAATAAATCACATGATCTTGACTTCATGGTATCGTTTAATATATTGTTCCTGTGGTAATGCTTGTGCTACACTACAGATCCTGATTAACCAGCATTATACCTGGTGACTCCCATAAACTGTCACTGAGTAGTAATACAACCATTAGTTTGCTTTCCACAGCTAGCACCCCGTACCATACTTTCACGGATTGCACAATAATTCACAGCTAACTTGTCCACCAATCCGGCACCATTGAGGTGTCATCGCTCCTGCACTGCCTCCTGACAACCCTGCACTTGTGGCTGTATCTGTAACCCTACTACCCCTCTACCTGCACTGTCCATCACTTGTTGTTCTGCACTTAACATTGCACTACCATCTGTTGGCCGCACTTCTTGTTTCTTGTGTTATGATCCTAAGTCCTGCACTTCTCCTCCTCCCCTTCCCCCAGCACTTTTACCCCTCCACTATCCTGCACTTTGCGATCTCAATGTCACTGCGCTCTACCTCCAACTTTCTCTTCCAAAACAGCTTCCTTCTTGAGCTCTCCGTTCACCACCTCCAAACTATATGAGGGTCAGACACTTCTCCAAGCAGAATGTTGGGGGCAGAGTTATCTCCTTGGCTGCGGCCTCCCTCTGGAACAGCCACCCTCCCTCTTTCAACCCTGAGCAGAACCACCTCTTGCTCTGGAAGCAACCTAAGAACTTCTATTGTGCTTCTGCTTGCTCTCTTCCTCTTCCCTGCTGATGCACCTGACTGCTCCACGCACTGGTCACCTGGTCACCCTCTGATCTCAGGCCAAGGCCCCTGCATGTCCAGTTGCCCTTGCACTGCCTCTGTGGTCCCCAGCACTTAAGAGTCTGTATCTGCCACCCTACAGTCCCTTCTCTCTGCACTTATGAGCAACCCACTGGCTGCACTGGTGAGTTTACTGAACTTCCCCTTCCCCTCCCTCCTGACACTTCTTCCTTTCCTTCTTCCACGCAACTTGCATGATCTGAATGACACAAGGCCTAGTAAGATTGTTATTTTGTCCTCGCTTTGTTCCCCCATCATTTCTTGTCATGCCTAGAAACACTTGTGTACAAGGGCATTATAAATGTCACATCGTATCATATCAAATCATAACTCTATGCATGTGTCATCCAGGAACTGTTAAACATATCTAGATACACTTGTTAATCTAATTGTATGAACGACCGACAATGTACCGTACAGCTACTACTAAGGCAAGGCGGCACGGGCGGTGAACACTGCCATTACTGTGCTCAATTAAAACCCTGCCATTCCCACACTCGCACTATCATGTTATAACACTGTTTAGATTATCTGCTCCACCCACTTTATAACCCAATAAATGTATTGCGAATCATCTGTGTTCTGCACGTAGATGTATTTTTAGGGATAGGAAATGTGTTACACTTAACAGTACTTTGGTCGTAGGAAATGTATCCCCCCAGATGGTTTTTGAGGTAAAAAAAATGTGTCGCACTTGGATGGATTTTTGGGGGTATTAAATGTGGTGAACCTAGCTGTATTTCAGGTGTAGGAAATGTCAGCCTAGATGGTTTGTTGGGAATAGGAAATGTGCTATTCTTAGATTGATTATGGGGGTAGGGAAGATGTCATACGTAGTAGGATTTCTATCTACTGTGTCCCATACAACAAGCCAGCATAATTGATTTCCTCACATGACCCCCATTTGGTTTGTGTTTGCAATCATTGATCCCATTAGTTGCACCCACAGGCAGCTCACTCAAATTCAAAAACCTCCCCATTACAATAGTGGTTGGTATCTTCAGTGTGAGATCAGCACTTAAACACATTGTTATCATTCACATAGCATTTGAAGTCCTACAGATTGATTTAGTAGGCATTTCTGGGACTTGGGACCTGGTCTATCAATAAATGTAATACCACAATTGACATCCTTCCCCGTAAATCCTCAAGGTACAAACCAATAACAGATCCAGCATATGCAGATCGAGCATAGTCTTGATGTACCCCAATAAACCTAAGGCCTCCACTATTTTGCCTCCTCCATTACCATGCACCAAAATGCTTCCCTGCAATCCCTCATATGCAAATTCATAATTGAATACACTTTCATCAGATGCATTGTGTCCTATCACCGACTCTCCAGGATACAAGTCTGCATATGTGTTGCTCTGATCTGACCTCCACATTAGCACTTTAGTCACCCCCAACAGTATCCTTATACTAGATGACACCCACCTGTTGTTGGGGCTCCTCCTCTGGCAAAATAGTCAATACATTCAAGACCTTCATGAACAACTTTGATTTCTTCTAGTTGGTCAATGCACCAACCCACAGAATTGGACTCATCCTTGACATTCTCATGCGACTTAACATACCACTTCCAACAGCATCATATAAACCAGTCAGTTGGTCAGACCATGTACAATTGCTGGCCACAGATAAACCTCCCACTCACTCCAAGCCATAGACCCAGCTACCACTGATAGCTTCCAAACCTCTGAAAAAGAGTATTGAGTCCAGCTTCCTCCTCTGCTTCAGTCCAGATACCATCAATCTCAGCCTTCCACAAGAGCCATCAATTCTTCAAAGTCCTTGAGTACCAAACTGACAAGGTTATTTTACCCCCATGAAAACCAACGCTCACTATAAGAGGGCTGAACAATGTTATGAGAACACAGCTACTGAAACACCAACACACCAGTGGAAAAACTCTGCTATAAATCATCCATGCTAGAGGCTACAAAGCCATGGTTGAGAAAAAACAGATGGTCTACTCGCTTCCAAACTAGGGTTAAAAGGATATAGATTACTGAAAATCCAAACAGCATCAACAAAAAAAAAACCTATAACTGAGTTTTGTTGGTGTGGGGGCACCGACATGCAGGCTTGGTCACCCATGTTTCAAAAATGGTTTTCAAACAAGGTTTTGAAAAATCATGGCTCAGAATTTCACCTAACTGCAGACATTTTGTTTCTCACAAATGATCTGAATTTACTGATGTTTGTATTTGTTCTGTCCCATTTCTGCTCTTTATTTGTTGGTTTTGATTTGACCAACTGTCATTTTTGTTTTACTTGGGTTTTGTATGCGCCCTAATAATGGATTCCTGATGAATACCTTGTATAACTCATGTCTGTTCTTTTTTTTTTTTTTTTTGCTTTTGTAAATTATTATTATTATTTTTTTTTAACTTCTGTTTATTAGGTTTACAATACAGCAGTTCTACATAGGATCAAACGAACATTGCAGTATTCATTTTCAAATGAAAGTCATGAGCAAACCATTTAAACCAAATCCAATAATAAAATCAACCATGCAAAACGTATCTAAATGAACCCCGCTAAATATTATACCTAATACACATAAAATACCACAAAGACAAAACCAAACATCACAAAGAGGAAAAAAAAAATATTCTAATTGGTCTGACATTAATGTGATGATGAATGAACTCCCCACTTCTTTTCACCTGATGCTTGTGCCCTGGATGTTTGGTTGATATAATGTGATGTTATCTTATTGGAAACGTGTGTAGGATCACATTGAAATGTTTAATTAATGTACTACACCATCTGGCAAACAGCCTAGAAAAAGACTGTGAGGTCCAAACACGTGTCGGCTGTGTTTTGCAGATTAAACATTAGTATAATTGGCAATTCTTCCTCTCTACTAAGTGTGGCTGTGTCTTTATTGAATACACTGAGACAAAAAATAGTTTGAATGAAGACAAGGTGGCCTTAAAGAAGAACTTTACCTATTTCGTGAAGTATTCAGCAGTCTATAAAAGTAATATTCTATATAATTGAAATGCAATTAAAACACCAGGCAGGGTTACACTTGACGTGAGGGTTGAGAGATTTCTGGCTGGTGAATACGGTGATCTAGACACATAGGCTATAGGAATGGACAGGTCCATCTTTTGTTTTGTTTTGCTTTTGCACTTGGCTATATATTAATGTATAACATTTATAGTTTGTTAATGTAAGATACACACACTGATTAGGCAAGCCAAAGGGATAGAAATCCATTGGTTCAGTTTGCCCAAAATGGCACTGCCTCCCAATGATTGCTGGAGGGCCCTAATTGTAGAAGTGGCAGCCATCAGGGCACCAGACGAATGAGTGAGTGTATCACTGACTTATACTGAAGTGTGAGATTGATATGCGGAAGATGACAGGGATAGACAAGAGCTGTGTGTTGGGAGCACAATCTGATTGTGGTTGGGTTGCATTAGACTTGGCAAGAGCCAGAGATAACCAGGCACTGTTCACAGGGACTGCAGTGATGCCCTGAAAAAGGTGGGCCCATTCGCTCATGCCCAAAGGATGGATACTTGTTTATGGTGGATGAAACGAGATTAGGTTCTATGATTAAAAAGAAAGCCGAACCTAAGACCAAGAAAGTACTGCATAGGGTATGTATGTGTTATCAGGTTTCCCTCCCCCTTCTTTTATTGTATTGTTATGTTGTCAAGTATTCAAACTAGTCTCCAAACGTTTCCATTGTCATATAATGACTAAAACGGTTCCCAGATGTTTGAATACTGCATCATATTTGTGTTTGTGTTGAATTAGCTTTACAGGACATGGCCAGAATGCCTTCCTGTCATCTTTTAAAAGGTCTGCTCCCGGCTGGCATCTCAGCACTCTAGTGATTTACGGTTGATTGGATAAATCGCCTCCGGATATAACATAGATTTATCATTTAGAGTGTGATAGTCTGCTCTGGTAATATTTTGAAAGTTTCACCCTATTTTACAGATACAGTAGAAATTAACCTTCACATTTTGATAAAATTAAATGTGCTAGAATTTAAAGGCATGGGGCCTCATTCCGAGTCCGGTGGTAATGGAAAAACGATGGCGGTAAAGTAATACCGACATCCTTTTCCGCCGTGGACTATTCCGACCCATCACACCGTAATTACCGCCGCCGTAAACTACGACGGCGTAAATAGCGGACCAGTGTCGCGCGCCCGAGACACCACGTCGGAAATAACGCTAAGGCGTTAACCAGTGCTGATCCCAAGTAAAGCGGACACGGTAAAAACGGGCTCCACAAGGGCGCAAAGTACCTTAACGCCATGGCGTAATTACCGGCATCGTAGAGAAGGTGTTAACAACCCTGAACAGTGCCAGAAAGAGGAACAGGTGCACCCAATCAGCACAGGTGGAGTCCATAGAGTCAGGCACAGCACAAAAGGAGCACACCCACACACCACACCCCCTCCCACACCAAGATGATACCAATTCTCGCAGCATTCATGGAGCTGGAGGCCCTGCTTGCAAGGCAGCAACTACGACAACATCAACAACAGCAACCACAGCAACCACAGCCCCCACCACAGAGGATACACAGGAGGAGAATGAGGCAGAGACAGGCCCAGCATGCCCTACCGGTGCAGCCACCATTACCACGCCGTCAGCCCCCAATTCCACGCATCAGACCCACTCCCTTCAACCTCACACCAGAGCAGATACACACCCTGTACCGGCTTGACCGGGACACCATAACCACCATAGTGGCCCTGATACATAACGACATAGTGAGCCTAATAGAAATCAGCACTGCCATCCCCCCTCTACTAAAGGTAGTGTCTGTGCTCCACTTCCTTGCCACAGGGACCTACCAGCATACAGTGGGGCACATGCATGGCATTTCACAGCCCATATTTTCCCGGATACTCAACCAAGTGCTCGATGCCCTCCTCAAGCACAGAAGGGACTACATATGCCTCCCCCGGACTCCCCAGGAGACATATGATACCAAAGCTGCCTTCCATGCACTTGCAGGCATGCCAAATTGCATAGGTGCCATCGACTGCACCCACGTAGAATTGGTGGTTCCCCATGCCATGGAGGTGCCGTATCGCAACCGCAAGCAATATCACTCCATCAACATCCAGATGGTGTGTAATGCCAGTAAAGCCATCACACAATGCAATGCCCGATACCCCGGATCAACTCATGACTCCTTGGTCCTGCGGAACTCTACACTACCACGCTACATGGAGCGACATGCTGAACGACGTACCTGGCTGCTTGGTGAGTAACCGAAATGGGCCATGGCAGTCCATTGGGGCTGTGAGTAGGTTGTCAGCATACTCCACCCGGGTGGTAAAGGGGGGGTGGTAGAGAGATGCATACGGGTGGGACAGTCAACGCCATTGTACGATGTAATGGGGTGACTGTATCCTGGGACATGTGTGCATGGCCAGTGAACACCTGCTGCAATGTTAGATTAGCACAGTTCTCCACCATGATTGCACGAACACTTACCTTCATTCCACTCTCATGCAGGTGATGCTGGCTACCCATTGAAGCCGTGGCTCATGACCCCGGTCCGCAACCCACAAAACAGGCACGAGGAGGACTACAATAGATCTCATACCCGTACACGGGTGGTGATAGAGCAGACCTTCGGCCTTTTGAAGGCACGATTTCGTTGCCTCAGCCGGTCAGGTGGGGCCCTCATCTACAGCCACGAGAAGGTGGCCAAGATCACCATGGCATGTGCAATGCTGCACAACATGTGCATCCATCGGAACGTGCCACTGCCCCCTGACGTGGGTCTGCTACCACCAGATGAGGAGGAGGAGGAGGAGGAGGAGGAGGAAGGAATGGCAGGACAGCATCACGGGGCATATGCACAGGAGGGACGTCACGTGCGACTAGCATTGATTGACCAATATTTCTGAGTCACAAGTCAGCTGAGGGGGTGAGGATGACAGGACATTGGGCACTGGGTGTGGGGATACATGTACTACATGCACTGTGAGACATTAAAAGACACATGCACAATGATCAATGTCCACTCTGTTTTCCAGGATAGACCAAACTGTGTATTGTATAATCATGTGAAAACGTGTACAAATAATCATAATCCCAGCGGAGCACCGGAGACCCAAAGTGAAAGCCACAGCAGGCAAAAACACAACGCGGTTGTGTTTACATGCCACGTAGTGTTTCTGCCTACAGCTGCTTTCCCATTTGGGTCTCTCGGGCTCCCCGTGGGGCAGAAACAACGTGGTTGTTTTCCACAATGCCGCGTTGTTTCTGCCTGAATCTGCTTTCCCATTTGGGGCTCTCAGGCTCCACGCGGTTGTGTAGGAAAACGCTGCGGTTTTTCTTTCCGAGTTTCTCAGGCTCCGCCGGAGGAGCCTGAGAAACTTGGAAAGAAAAACCGCAGCGTTTTCCAACACAATAACGTTGTATTTATGTTTGCGGTCGCTTGAAAAGCGTCCGCAAACATAAATACAATGTTTTTGAAGCTGCGGTTTTATTTCTAAGTTTTCCGGGCTCCTCCAGCTCGGAAAACTTAGAAAAAAACCCGCAGCTAGTGTTTATTTTTTTTAAAAAATAAATAGCACTTACCGAGATTCAGCTGCAGCTTTCCTGCTCTGGTCTCCGGTCCCCATCCTCCGCGTACAGCACTAATGAAGGGAAAGCCACCCAGTGGTAGCTTTTGTTTACTACAGCTGGCTGGCTTTTCCTTCATTAGTGCCGCAAAAGCAAAAGCCAGCACAGGAGGGCATCCATTTCACAAAATGGATGCACCCATGTGCTTGCTTTTGCAAATTTTGAGCTTGAATAGCTCAAAATCTTACATAGGAAGTTTTAAAAAAGAGAATGCTAGTATTTTTTTTTTATGTTGCATATCTATTTTTTAAATACATTTTTTTACTAGACCATGCCTTTAACAATAGCAAAATCTGATTAAACAATTGTATGCTAGAATTAATCGATCTAATACACGAGAAGCATACCAACATGTTGCTACTCTGGTTTGACATTCACAATGTTTCTAATAATGTTGTCAGTTACGCACAACAGCACATAAGCTTCACAAATAATCAATAGCCAACATATACGGCCTTGCTTAAAGGTTTCTCATCGATTCACATTGTGCCAACATTCTGAGTGACTAATGTTATTATCAGCTAAACTGTGGCTATCTTAGCACTTTCTCAAAGAGAACAATGAATATAATATAATGACTATTTATTGGCCACAGCATGAAACCACATGTAGCCGTGACAGATAAGAGTGTCATATTTGGTGAATTAGTCTCATAGGTCAAAACCTTCACCTCTGTAATGTAAACTTAACTAAATTCTCATTCCTTGCAATAGCCTACATTTCTTGCTGTCTTTAGACTGTGCAGTATCTGTTAGAACTATTGGTTCTATGTCATATTTCAATTTTTTTAGTTGCCTACACAAAAACATTCCCCCCGCCCTTCCTGGTGTGGTGTCTTTAAAAAGGGAGCTTTCACCCCCCTTCCTCTCACATAAACACACACGCACACACACACACGCCTACCTCTTCTCTCACAACGGTTCTTCCTGGTCCTGATGTGCCTGTCAGCCCCTGCATGCACACTTGGATGTGCCAGGGGCATGACTGTTGAGTTTTGAAAGACTGCTCTGTGCGGTCACAGAGGGGACTTTTTAAATGACAATTTTTTATGTTCGATGAATAGAAAAATACCTTTTCATTTACTACCAAACTATAACCTGTTGCATAGGAATGCAATCAATGTTTCCCACTCCTACTGCTCTACATGCTTAGTAAAGACAGCTGTGTTCAACTTAAAGGAGATAACTACTACTCAGCGTACACTGTGCCTCTTGATTTACTGAAAGACCCAACTATACTATCTTCTCTCTGCCTCATGATAGCTGATCCAAGATGAAGGCTGATACTACATTCTCCTACTTGTCCTGAAAGTCGTTGTTCCTACATTTGGTGCATGAAAGACATGTAGGGCCCTTGCATCATCAAATTCTAAATACATATATATTGATTTGTTGTGTCAACAGTAATGCTCTTAAACTATAGGGTGCTGATTCCCTCTCTCTGGTATCCCTTTTTGCCCAGTGCTACCATCTATACTACTAGGTGGTATACATGTATTTATATTTTTCCCTGGTACCTGTTCCACCCTTGATTTGGCTCCCCAAGTTCTTAAAATTGGCTCATAGCTTAAGATGATTGATCTAAAGAAAATCAACAGGACTAATGTGATGCTAGACATCCCCTTGCCTTTCAGTGAGGCAAACATGTACTAAATAATAAACAGTATCTAGCGAGCAGAAAGACAATACTATTTCATCAATTTCCATCTCCTTGCCGGTCATATCTATGTAATCTATCTGTCCATCATCAGAATGTGAGTCTGACAAATGGTTTTGTTTGTTTGTTCGTTTTATTACTTGTATTGCGCACTAGACCCAAAAGTATTAGTGCGCAGTGCAAAGATTACTCAAAGCTTGGTTGTACATAAAAATACATATACATAAAAATAATACATTTACAGGTAAATTTACAGGTTGTAGCATGATTATACAAAGACAATAAACATATTTACAATGAGACAAAAGCGAGTAAAGGCAAAAGCTTTTTTCAGTATAATTACAGGAAGAGGTCAAGACAGTAGACCCAGATCAGGTACGTGTCAGGTGGCAGAGAGGTAAACAGGTAGGATGGCGGCGGGTATTGAATTAGTATCAATATGTCTATAGATGTGATGCCTTGGTCATATGTAAATGTGTCCTCTTCCACACACATGATAAGAGAGAGGCATTATACAACCAATAATAACTGGGGGCCTGACAAGGCTGGATCATAAGGGTTAGGCACTTCTTCTGATATGCTAGTGTACACCCATCAGTCGTCGTGTGTCTACTGTATCTAGTTGTACGTTTTTTATTTTGTTTTAAATGCTACTTCTGCGTCAGTCCCAACAGGTACAAGTGGTGTGGTCTGGTCCGGGGAAGGGAACGATCCCAGCTAATGGTGCATCACTCTGCTGAGTTTGCCTCTTGCACTGTTCTTTGTCTAAGTTTATTTCTTACAGCACTCAGAACTTTGAGATTGGATACTAATTATGTGGACTTTTTTGATCTCAACTAAGTGATCAGCATAATATTTACACTTGCACATCTGCTCATTAAGTGCATTAATGAGGTGTCAATTATTAATTTCAGAGCTTTCCTTTTGTCAATTAAGTTCATCATGATTGGGAAGAGGTCAATGGTTGGAGTCCAAAAAGGAGCATTGGCACAGGATAGGGTGTCAATTGCTAATATCCATCACTGGCCCCTTGACCCCCCCTCTCCTTAAGGTGGTTCCTTTTTCCTGTCTTTCCCTGCTCAGCATGAACATTTACAGGATATGTTGGACTAAGGGCTAATATCGATTCTCTGCTCCTTAGCATTTCGATCTTTGTCAGCAACTCATAGAATACTGCTACAAGGCTGCTGTACCAATGGGAATTCAAATAGGTATACTTTCTTTGTGTTCTTTTGCATTGGACTGTTTGTCCATACATGTTTTTGTCCCGAACCCTCCCAAATCATTTGTTAGTGCAATGCTTTTGCAAAGACAATGTTCCACAATGGTATTTCTAAAGGCCTGTAAGGATATTTGGCGTGTTACAGCACAGAGTACAGCACTACTGCACAGGTAGGAATTTTTTTTTTGATGCAGCACCACCACATGGGTGTGCTGCATTGCTATATGTGTTGCCAGATTAACATGGACATATAAGTAAAGACAGGCTATTCAATCAAAAACGATTTTAACATATAAGATGCAAATCTATTTTTACAGTAAAAAGCACACGTGCACATTCAAAAATGCACACTATTTTTCACCTGAAATGCCTATGGTGCAAGAGACACATTTGAAAATTAATAACTAACCTTATTAATAACTAACCTGACTAATAAAACTGCATTTAACATAACCCACTAATAAAAATGTGTCTCCACTGCAGAATTAGGCCTACTCTGAAAGTGAACTTTTAAATGCACATTCATTTTTTTTCTTTTTCTCTGCTGCTCAGTCCACATAACTACAGGAGGCAAAGGGCTCGAAGGAACAGGAAATCAGTTGGTTACAAATGGTTACTGTAGAAATGAGCCATTGTGTAGTGAGGGAGGAGATGGCATGATTGATTCTGATTGGAGCAGCGTCATAGCAAGTATCATGCTAGAGGCAGTGATTAGAGTTTTGCTGGGGGAGCTTGAGGAGAGGGGTAGGACAATCGAGATTTGGCAGAGCTGGGAGAAGGACCTGTTTCCTGGCTGAAGCATTCCTGCTGCAAAAGCTGAGAATTCCAGGCAATAACCCCAGTTTGAGAACGAAAGACGCTTGTTTTCACTGGGGTTAATCTTCAAGGGAGCCAAATTCAGAAAGAGAACAGCTGAAGAAAATTCATGCTGAACAGATAAGGTAATTACAGAAGTGTGGGGGCTGAGTGTGTACGAGAATATTCAGTCAGTGTAGGAAAGGAGATTCCTGTGCTTTAATCACATGTTTAATGTTGCAAATTGAGTTCTTGTCTCCGCCACTCTCTTTTCAGTGTATCACAGACAATGCTGTTACTGTGCTATTTTATTTATCTCTGTAAAGAGTGAGATCGTGTTTAAATGCAACTTTTATAATACACAAAAATATTTGAAAGCAGACGGGTGGTGTGTTTTATATTTACCAATACAGTGCTGATGATGTGGGGAGATGTTTAGACAGTGCAATTGTCATTTTCCGTGTGCACAATGTAATTCAGTATGAGCAATTATAACTAACTGTGTGTGTTGTAGTTTGTCGGAGGTCTATGAGTCGGCAAAAAGGGAGGCCCGGGACATAGTTCACTACCGTATATAAGATAGTGAAAATACCACATGATAGCTCGCTGCCGTAGATAAGACAGAGAGAAATTGCCCATGGTGGCACACTAAAAATGAAAATGTGGTGTTCTTGAAATGCAAGCCTGAGGTCTCTCTAGTGATTACACGAAAAATCTAAACAAAAATAAGGGGTTCTGGATATTGGGGCCACAAATAATCAAGGGAATTTTGCTCACCAAAATACCACCAACCACGCATACCAACCACGCATACCAAATACGCATGTCTGTGTGCTGAAATAATGCATGTCCACTGTATTATTGTTGTACATGGCCCAATCTGAATACAAGGAATGATTGTTGCTAAGTTATTTTTTGGCGGTAAGAAAATACCGTCAGGCCCCAAATCTCCACAAAATACCCTATAGGCCCCACACCACTTGCTTTCTTCATGCATGAATCCCACCCATTTTATGAACTGTCACTTGGTTATGTATTTTGAACATGATAGAGGAACAAAAAACATACAACTAAACAAACGCTACGATTAGACAAATCAGATAACACATGTACATACCCCTAAATTCCAGAGTACTTAGGCCTGGAGGCCCAATGACAGTGCGCTGCTTTCGGTATGTGGGCCTGTACATAATTATGTACTGTTTGCTGCCATATGCAGTAGCCTTGTAGATTGCACTCTTCCAAGATGGTCGGATGAACACATCAACATTTGAATGGTTAAATCACACACGTCACTGGCAAAGAGGAGGAGCTGGTTCAATCGCTGGTGACCTTGCTCTGTGCTCCTTCGCCAAAGTGCTCTGTGCATTTGGAAATATAGGTCAGGAGGAAAAAGAGCGACTCCAGCAATGGCAGAGGCCCCCCTCCTCATAATATCCCTCAAATTGTTGCAAATATGTGAAAGACATTTTAAATATTGTCATGCATTTATGAGAACAACATCCTCCCCTGAATGAAAATGCAGACCAATGCTTTCACATTTCAGAAGACCATTTGCAAGCTTGAACTTAAGAATTTGCAAAATGGTGCCTGCTGGGATATGTCTTTCACTGCGCTATCTCGTCGGCTTGAAAGTGAATACTTTTCTTGCTCCGTTAACAGTTTCGATATTTCATCACAAAAAATGTGTCTCTACCTGTCTCCAATATAATGGACTCCAATTGTGTTAGCAATACTGATGTGAGATTGTTTACTTCAGGCATTGTCTATCATCAATTCGCCATGCTGCAAGCCGTCTTCACATTTTTTATGATTACTGTAGATAGCCTGGAAATGGATTAAAGACCCTCCCATTCTTCTTCACAGAAGGACTGACCAATTGAAGATAATGAAAGACAGTGCAGGTGATAAATACTGATCAGACCCTGCATAGATAGGAGGCATAGGCATGTAGTAGACATTCTATACCAGCATGAATGCTTAACCTCACCACGTATTGCTTCTATCATTTATACCACGCTCAATGTTGTTTGTCATCAGCAACGTCTTCATGGAACTTTGGTCCAGGTGATTTTAGAGAGAGATATATCACCTAGCCCGTGCATAATGACTTAGGGTCTCTAATATCCGATACAGATACTGGTATTCATCTAAACCAGTAATTTTATTTATTTATTTACTTGTTTGTTTGTTTAAATGTATAAAGTGCACATTCGGCCCTGGGGAATCGTGGCACTGTTACAGGCCTTGCTTAAGACATATGGTACAGTGGTATGGTGAACCTAGGCATTTGTATAATAAGGCATTGGCATTAACAGTTACATGGTAATGACAGTGTATAAGGTTGGTACAGTAATGCCACATGGTGTCTGGCATGCAGCGTTACCTGGTAAAGAGGTCATGGTGCCAAATCGGAGGTTGATCACCCTGAGCCAGAAGTCACTTTCCTGGTAACCATTTTACATACATACATACATAGATACGTACACCGATACATAATCACGCTGAATGTTTGAAACTCATTGCTTGTAACAGGCAATTATGGGAAAAGCCATGTCGCCCTGTTATCTATTGACGCATCATTTGGATGCATGAAACAAAAATGGTACAGTGAAGACAAACAGTACATTGTATATCCCTTTGAAAAGGGTATTACAAATTCTAGAAAAGAAAAGAGAAACATTATATGAAGGATTACACATCTGTTACTCTTTCTAAAAACAGTTTATTTGTCTTCATAGCTGGTCTGATGAGAATACTCGCATTTCCCCCGTTGCTATGATCGACCAGAGAAACATATGTATTTAGAAATCCAGGGAGATGAACATTGCTGGCGAAGAAGTGCACACAATCTTCTCTCTGCAATTGCGTGGGCTTCCAATCATGTGATCGAGGATATTATGGTAGTCTATCTCAAACAAACACATCTGAGAAATCAAAATATATCTGAGCTCACATATGTCATTTCTCAGAAAGACTCAAATTGCACCTATAATAACATTTTGACAGCAGTGAGAAGTGCGAGGTCGTGATCTGTGTCTTCCCGGGTGCCTGATTTAATTCCACCTTGCTCGGTGAGGTGTGTTTGTTATATGATAGAATGTCATAAGGTTTTTGCACCAAAAATGAGCACACATTTTCCTTACTTTCAGCCTGTAAAAAATACATCTCCTCCTTCTGCAGAAGAAACTCTATCCATTCCATCTCAAATCGTCAGTGTACAACATTTGCGAGACAGAAAAATAGTGCTTGCATATTCTTGTTATATATCTTTATCCCAAGTGCCGCCTTTCTACAAATCTGTTCCGCGCACACTGCCTGGTGTGCTTGCTGCATTGTACGCCACAATGCAAATTAAATAATTAAAGAAAAAAGCTTAGCGGTAGCACTACAGGGATCAAGGCTTACTCGAGAGAAGTGGGACCAATATAAAAATATAGTATATTACATAACGTATTATGATAAATCCAGGGGATTTGTTCTCTCTACTTAAGCCGCAAGTTAAAGCCAGCCCAGTTGGGACTAGGGAGGTGAAATGAACACCCCTAGGGCACAATGCAAGAAGGATCCCACTAGGGGCGACACTCCTTAGGGGACAGGAGATCCCTAGAAAGGGGTATACATTATCCTCCATATTTACAAGATCCTAATGTCTGTTTTGACTACATGTGAGTTGGACTGTATGACGACTTAAACTTCCTTTAAGAATGACTGGTGTGGTTTCTGAGAGAACAGTGGGAAGTCCCACACCCTAACAGATGGAAGGATAAAGAGATATTCAGTATTGGAACAGGAGAGATGAGACAGCTGAAGAGCTGGACAGGCGTGGAAACCTTCTCTGGGGAGATGTGGTAGGAAACAGAGAGCATCTGCCAGCCATGGCAGAACTGACTGCAGCGGAGTTCGCTAAACACCTACAGCCCTGCTGGAGCTGGGAGTGCATGGCTGAGAGGAGCTGCATGGCGCACAAGCTGCCTGACAAAGAGCATGCTGAGAGACCAGCTGCTGTATCTTGCAGGAAGCTCTTCGGAGAAGGGGGCAAACTCTGTCTGAAGCAGAGTACCAAGAAGAAGCCAAAGAGACATGTTGGACGAACTCACAGAATCTCACGAGGAACATCTCCATGAGAATAGAAGTACGCAGTTTCTCCAGAGAACTGGGAGATGGAAGGTGAGACCCAACCAGGCCCCAAGCGGGGATGAGATGAAACGGACATGAAAGCAAGGTGAAAAAAGTGAAACCCCAAGGTGGGGTGATAGAGACATGACCCAAAGTAGGGTGAAAGAAGTGAAACCCAGAGGCCTGGTGAGAGATACATGACCCCAATGTGGGGTGAGTGTAGTGAAATCCGACAGCGGGTTGAGAAACATGGCCCCATGGTGGGGAGAGAGAAGCTAAACCTCAAGGTGGGCGAGAAAAACAAACCCCCAAGGTGGGGTTATAGAAGTCGAAACCCAACGTGGACTGAGAGTGAGGAGACCCCAGGGATGGGTAAGAGACATCAGACCCCAAGGTGGGGTGAAAGAAACCAGACCCAAGGTGGGGGTCATAGAAATTACAATCTAAGGTAGGGTAAAAACCAAGATCTACTCTAAGGGTAAAAACGCCAGGTACTTTCCTTGTAAAAAAAGAGCAGGTACACCCTCAGTGAGGGCCAGGGTTGCACAGACTGGTCAATACCAAGTGAGAGAGAAGAGGACAAGATAATTAGACTTGATTGAACTGTGCATATGAGAGAGACATTCAGTTACTTGCTTAAACCGAACACCGATGTGAAGAACCGTATTGAGAATGAAAAAACAGGGTTGCGAGACAGAAACCAGACCGAAACCTGTCAGCATTCACTCGCTAGTACCAAGGGCATAAGTGTAGCTTTAGCAGATTTGTGTGTTTCTTTTTATATTAGTAGGGATAGAAAGCAGGTTAGTATAAGATTCCAGACAGGAGACAATCTGACAAGCATCCTGTTATAGTTTCTTTATGGTATATTGTAAAGAACCGTAGAGCTATGGACAGCATATGATCTGATTGATGCTAAAAATGAAAGTCAGCTACAATCCCACCTTGTCCATCTCCTGAATCTGATCTACCACAGTGTAGATAGGAAGAGCCCAAGAAAAACACGTTTCACTCCCAGCTAGAGAGGTGATCAGATACAAAAATCACACATCAACCTATTAAATGGTCCTGCCTCCATTCGTTTTAATGAAAACTCTTCTCTTCCCGGTTTGTAATCTGTAAATTGTAATATGTATGTCTTCCCCTTTTACTAGAATCTTCTGCACTTGCACTTTTTAAAGCATCACAGTTATTCAGCAAATGTTTCCACATTTCGAATTGTCCTTTTACAATATACGATTTTGTCATGCCTACACATGTTCCTGGCTCTGGTATTACACATGTATGCATCAATCTTTGCTAGAAATCAAATATTTTTTTTCATTGAATGCACTATGCAAGGATTTTGGAAGATCAATATAGACTTAGAGAAGAGTTTTCGGATGGATAAGCAGAATGTGGTTTGTTGGGTTTGTTGCAAACATATGTTGTCTCAACAGCTCTATCTTTCCTGCTAATTAAATTGTGAGTGATTATCACAATTGGGAGAGGCAACTAAGAAACTTCTATATGGCCACTGACATGAGCCAATGTATTCTGACGCCAACTGTATAGTGGTGAAAGTACAGAGGGAATGCAATGCCTCTGTCATTATTGAGGAAGGACAATTCAATAGGGTTGTGTGACATGCTTTTATGTGAACTAGCCCCCTAGGTGGGGGCACAACACATTGACTTGGTGATTCCTCGGTATGCCTTATGAACTAAACATAAACTATGTGTATATATTTTCCCCCTTAGTTTGTGTGATCCTTGATCCCTGTAGTGCTACCGCTAAGAGTTTTCTTGAATTTATGTAAGATGGCTGAGGTTGTCACCCTATAGATAAGGTGAGTCGGACTCCAATAGGAAACCCCAAAGAATGCATTTTTAATAACCTTTGACTCATGAGGTGGATTTGGTTGTAATTATGGAGATATTTTGGTATTCGCAGGTCCCCACAGCCTACAAGTTTCAGGAAAGATTTATTCAAAAATAAAAAAGTTATTAAGAAAAGAATTCATGCTTTTTCGGTCTTCACCCCATTAATTTTCCCATCTACAAAAAAGGTCAATTTGGACATTTGGATGGATTTGGACCAGTTTTGAAACAACTCAGGAATGAAGCGTTGAATCACAGCCCTTTTGTGGTTTGGGTTTATTCCGTCCAGTAGTTATTTTATGGGAAAGTCAGTTCCCCCTTCTCCAAAATAGATATCTGTATCTTGGATAATTGTCAAGAAACCAGGTGTTTTTAAATGAAACAGCCGCCATGTTCTTTTTTCTCAATGCGAGAGAAAGCCGCAGCTATAGCCGAGGTTATCAGAAAAATGAAATGCAGAAAAAAGGCTTTTGCTGGTAAATAAATTTGCAACACAAAGCTTTTCTGTAACCTTGCCTACCAGAGAGAAAAGCAGAGAATAGCCAACATTTCATATCAAACTGTGTCTCAGAAAGAGCAAGAGTTGTGGGGAGAGGGCAGGGGTGATGAAGAGGCCTTCAGAGGAGTGGGGGACACTTGGTGAGGGCATGGGGGGCAGTTTTTCCAATATTCACAGCTATAAAATTACACGTACCCCGGCTACCTGTAGCCCAAGCTAAACTAGGCATTTTGATCTCCCATCCATGCAGTAAACCGGATGACCAAGCTTAGCTTCACAGCTAGGAAGGGGCCAGCCCCCTCAGGCCATGTTGCCTAATGGATGGGAGACAGTCCACAGTCCCAGATGCTGTGTGTTTTCTTAGTTTTAAATATCTCATAACATATTATGAAAACACACGACATCCACATTTCTTCTTTCAACTGTGCTGCTGCCAGTCCTTGAGAGCATTGCACTCTAAAGGTGAAGCTGCCACTTGGCCCACATAAAAAAGCTGCTAAATCTGGGTAAGGAGCTGCTAATGCATGGAGAATTCCAAATCCAGCGTGCACGGCAAACTAGAATAACCTTTTACTACCTGCGGTAGCGGGTGTGTAGTTATGGGTAATTTGGTCAACTCATAGAAATAGTTGTTTTTGGGTGGCTTATAACTTTGGTGCCATTTGTCAAATCCACAGCAAACGTTGCAAAAGTATATTGCCACCTCGGAATGATTTTGCAAAGTTTGTTGCAGTTCCGTCAAGGGGGGCAAATTCATAGGAGGGGTTCCCAAAATTTTGGAAATCCTTTTTGATATAAGCGAAAAAAATGTTGCTCATTCCTACAACCCAAAACTGCTGGATGGGATTTACACCAAACGTGTGCGAGGAGCAGCACCTTCTTTCCGAAAGCATACTTTTGCAAATTTGGTGTAAATCTGTCCAGTCATTTTTTTAAATGGCCAAAATTAGGTAAAACAGAATTAGTGATATCTGTGTCTGGTCCGTGGCGTGATTTCCTGCTTTGTGTCCGCCGACACATCTGGACCAATTAGAGCGCCATAAGACGTTTGTGGAAATCAAACTTGTACACTGATTGGTCAATTCAAAATGTGAAGGGCATCAAAAACTTTGAAACAGATACCATGTTGGATTCGCAGACATTGTACTTGTCAAACTAGAGAAGTGATGAGGATGGGATGGGATATGGCCGTAAACAGCCAAACATCTGGTGTTTTTTCTTCTCCAATGGCTGAGAACATTTCAGATGTTCAGGGATATTGCTGAGATATTTGCAAACTTGACAAAAGGCTGAGGAGATTCATGTATATTTCTGCATTATAGGATTGGGAAAACCCATTTTAGATGGCTTATAACTTTAACGCCATTAAATGAAACTGCAATAAATTGTGCAATATCATTTTAACCCGAACCTTGAATGCTTCTACAGTTCGGTGCTGTTTCACCAAGAGGGGGCAAAAGTAGAGGGGGTCCCAAAATATTTGAACACCTTATAAATTTGGTGCAGCAGCTTGAAAATATTTTAGACCCAATTTTGAATTTTTTCAACTTTGAATGCTTTTGCAAAGTTTGGTGGGATTTTGTCAAGTAGGGGTCTGTACACTTTTAGATGGCTTATAACTTTGGTACCGTTTCACAAAAGTTTGCAAGAAGATTATGTACCTAACCTTGAATGTTTGTGCAAAGTTTTCATGGATTTTGTCCAGTGGGGGCTACATGCATTTTGACACTTTTCAGCAAACTTGTGCGAGGAGCATTGGCAAGGCCCCAAAAGCATGGTTTTGCAATGGTGGGCATTTTTATTTTATTTGGAAAAGTGTCATAGTAAATAGTGATATAAGTTTGAGACTTAGGTGTAGCTGCGGTCACGGCCAGTGGCCAGATCATCCAGGTCATGGCGGAAGGCCATAGCTAGTGGTCTGGTAGTGTTCTAAAATGGACAGTGGACACAGCTGAAGAGAGGGGCAGCGTATGGAAGAGCTGTCAATCGGAGGGTCTGCCACAGCAGCAGGGAACAACACAGATATGCAAAACAAAGCCAGTGAGTTGGCCTGCAAGAGAAGGTAACCCGAGACCGCTACAAGTGGAATGTTTGCTAAAATCAAACTATTTTGAATTCCGAGCAAGTAGAATAAGAAGGTAAAATGGGCACAATTCTTCACGTTTGAAACGCCAACTTGTGGAAACCTGTAATCTACATTGCCAACAGCCAAGAGGCAACCCGGAATAATAAGAGTGCACAAAGTGTGCAATTAACCATGTATGAGATGTCAACTTGGGGAAACCTTTAACCCATATTGCCAGCATTGCAGAGACTGGGCCTCATTACAACATAGGCACTCCTGTAATGAAGGGTGCAGGTACGGGCCGGCACCATTCATTTGGGATGCCTGATTACGAGGTCCCCTAGTGGGACCCGGAACAGACATCTAGTCAGACCAGACGTCCTTTCCGGGTCCTGCGAGGGGACCAAGGATCTAATAACGGGCCAGTTATTAACAGGCCCGTTATTAGCTCCATCCTCATTCCCAATGGGGTATGGTTTTGTGCATGAGGAATTACCGGGTCCTCCAAGGTCGGAATGACCCGGTAATTCCTCATTTACAGTACTCGGTATTGGAGCCCGGTATGGAGGCAGTTTTTGAAAGAGACATTTACTTTACCAAGTGGAAGGACGCAGTGGATGGTAAAGACATTTTGTGCTTAACTGAATAGAACTTTGTTGAATCAGAACTTTTCGATGAGTTTTCCTGAATCTATCCATGGGATGCGAGCCCAACCCTGGTAACAAGGAGTATTTTCTAAAAACTATTAAAGTTTAAACTTTTGCACTGTTTTGTTGAACTGAAGACAGTCAAATGTTCCTTGTACACTTTTATTGAATCTATTAGTGTGAGGGTCAGAGACCTTTGGTCACTAAGTCATCTTTCTTTAGTTTTTTAGTTTGCTAGGTAGGGATATTCTTGTTTCGATAGGGAAAGAAATGTGTTTATCTCACCCCTTTTTATTTTAATAAATGGCAAAAATTGAGAAAACTATACCTTTGGGTCTGTCTCGCATTTCCGACCCCTCACAGCATGCCGTTTTTGTTCCGTGAGACACAAAGCTTGTCACCATTCCTATCCATTTCTCATTGCTGTTTTTGTTATTCTTACTCCCGGAAAGATGAATTCAATGGTCCATTCAGATAAGTGGTTTCCTCTTTCATATATTTTTTTTTGGTGTATAATGTCTGCACACACTCTCTCCTTGGCTAGAAAACAGCTAATATATAGCCATATAGACAAACGGAAGGGTCATTATCTTGGGATAATGACTCACCAATAAATCATATGGTGGGGAAGAATCATTATCCCAAGAAATAATGCCCCTTTGCTAGATCTATAAGGGAACTTGCACATAGTGGTAATAGCAATGCATGTTTTGGTGATGAAATACAACAATTTTATTTTAATTGTAACTAAAGAAAATTGGTGACCAGTATTATAAAATTAAGTGTGGTCTGATTGTATAGTATTTTAGCAATGTTTTATCAAATGTTAAGCATTTTAATCGTAAACTGTTTTAATCACATTTTAATCTAAAAACTATAAAAGTTGAAACTTTTGCACTGTTTTGTTGAACTGAAGACAGCCAAATGTTCCTTGTGCACTTTTATTGAATCTATTAGTGTGAGGGTCTGAGACTTTTGGACACTAAGTCATCTTTCTTTAGTTTTTTTTAGTTTGCTAGGTAGGGATATTCTTGTTTCGATAGGGAAAGAAATGTGTTTATCTCCCCCCTTTTTATTTTAATAAATGGCAAAAAATGAGAAAACTATACCTTTGGGTCCGTCTCGCATTTCCAATCCCTCACAGCATGCCCTTTTTGTTCCGACTGTTCCGTGACACATAAAGCTTGTCACCATTCTTATCCATTTCTCATTGCTGTTTAAGTTATTCTTACTCAAGTAAAGATCAATTCAAGGGTCCATTCAGATAAGTGGTTTCCTCTTTCATATTTCTTTTTCTTTTGGTTTATAATGTCTGCACACACTCCCTCCTTGGCTAGAAAACTGCTAATATATAGCCATATAGACAAAGGGAAATCAAATTATATGGTACGGAAGAGTCATTATCCCAAGAAATAATGCCCCTTTCCTAGATCTATAAGGGTACTTGCACATAGTGGTAATAGCAATGCATGTTTTGGTGAGGAAATACAACAATTGTATTTTGATTGTAACTAAAGAAAATAGGTGACTAGTATTATAAAATTAAGTGTGGCTTGATTGTATATTATTTAAATAGCAATGTTTTATCAAATGTTAATCATTTTAATCGTAAACTTGGTTAAAAGGGAACAGGTTTTGCATGGCCATGCGTTAAACGCATTAATGTAAAAGTAAACCGTTTCTCTAAAAGAAATGAAAGAATATAACCACCTATTAGCTTTCTCTTTGGTAAGGTAAATAGATGTTGTAGTTTAATAAAGATCCTCCCATAATTGCATGGTTGTTTCGCTATCTGCCTTTGAAGTCATAATGCTTATACCAGTAGTTATTGACTACACACCGAACATTCCGATTGGCTGTGAGGAGGTGAATAATGATTAACATATGCTATTGAATCCTAACAACTGTACATGAACTCGAATACACTGCATAAGTGTAACTATTATGTTTTAAAAGGCCATTTCATACTTGATAATGCCACATCTATTCAGAATCACTGTACGCCAGATGTAATGGGATTTTTCTGTGCCTTTATTAATACTAGTTCAGCCATGAGCAAAGCTGTTGGCTTATCATTTGCAAACATGTTATTGACATTTTAAGTATAACTGGGACCTGGCTAATGAAGGCCTGCACAGTGTTCTTGTCCCACAGGTGCCTCTCAGCTCTGCTATTTGTTTAGTTAATAAGAGCTATAGCCTTGGAGGAAGACCATCAATTATTTATCAAAACCACATTAGCCTCTCCCTCACTGTCTCTGTTGATCTAGATAGCAGTAAGCCTATGCAATACATTCTCCGAATGTCAATCTTGCATAAAATGTCTCTTGTACAATCACCCACATAGTCCTGAATGTATATTTATATCCAGCCTTTACCCTTTTCTTTCTACTTGGGGCATAGCCTTCCTCGTCTTTTAATTCTTTGTGATTTTAATGTTTGAATTAATTGGCCTAATAAAGGCAAGAATGCTACATTGTTCTACTTGATGGCAATTCATCACCTCACTCACTTCTCTTTTCTATCCCCTTATATAAAAAGTAACATGTATTAGACACTAGTATACACTTGCAGGATGTGGGTACTTAATTCAGTGAAATGTTTTTACAAGTATATCTCACAGTGCAATATTATTGATTTGGGCCTATTTTAAAGCAATGCACTAATTTCTGTATCTTAATTGAAACCATTGGTGGGTGCCTGTAGAGTCTTGATCCAATGTAATCCCATTGTCTGAAATTGTGAATTCTACATCTACCTATGGTGTGCTGTGGTATTGTTCCAATCCCAATGAATTGTGGTTCCTATGATGGTAGCCATGACAACTGCAATGGAGTGTGAATGGATTTTCTGTCTTATTGTTGTGTATTGTACTTAAATTTCCACTGATGTATTCCCATAGTTGTCTAATGGTACTACATCATGTATTCTGTTGCAGAAACAGATTACTAATTTGCTAACTTTTGTTGAGCAACAATTATTCATTCCTTTTAGTTTGTATTGTTTTGGGGAACTTGTTTGAAAATGTATTGTTTTGTTTAATGGATATTTACAGATGTTACAAGTGCCACATGTGCAGAAAACTTGTATTTCTGTTGTTAGCAAATGTTCCCCTTCTGTATTGTTTTTGCTTTTTCAGTTTTTGATTTTGACTTAGGCAATGCAAGTCTGTTTGCCCTTTAGTGTGGCATATTGGGATTTTCTGCTAAGTTCTGAAAACGTCCTGTTCTTAATTTAAAATGAGAAAGTGCATGGCTGGTCATTTTGAGGTAGTTCTTTGCTTTGCTGTTTTAGTGGAGTTAAACATCGGACAATGCTGGTAGAACCCTGCAGTGTATTGGGTGTATTTAAACATGTTTTACATTCCCCATGCACTTCATGACATTTGTTTATGGGGATTGCAGTGAGGTTGTGGGTGTCAAATAAGGAGGAGTCATTGTGGTCCTTTTTGGAGGAGGTGGTGGCTGTGAAGAATCTTCTTCCCATCCAGATTGACCATAGAATATTTATTTGAGAGACACCAAAGGTTCAATTTGGGTTGATTATATATATATTATTTATGTTTTTTTTTTTTTGCACAAGCTTACCAACTCCAACTCGGAGAATCTGTAATTTCCTGATACTTGATTGCAGGCAAAACATAGAGCTGCTGTAACGCTCACCTGGCTCCCACGGAGGCGCTGGTCTGGTCTGGGTTGCTGTGGCCTCTTCAAGCGTGATGCGCAGAATTCGGACCACCGATTGAACAGGACCCCCAAATCTTCCCCTTATGAGCCTGGCGCCTATGGCGCCAGGTCTGATGTCCAACATGAGCCTGGCGCCAACGGCGCCAGGACAGATTCCAAAGAGCCCCTATAAAGGGCCGCTGAGCTTTACCTGGGGGCGTGATGCCTGCTGCCGGGGGTGCTGGGCCTGGCCTGGTGCTCCGGGGGTAGGCATCATGACAGCACTCCCCCCCAAGGCCCCTCCCAAGGTCTTTTCCCCAGGAGGTTTCGGTTTGTTTGGGAAATTCCGATGGAACCTTTTTACTAGCCGAGGTGCATGTACGTGGTCGCTGGGTTCCCAAGATCTTTCCTGAGGCCCGTACCCCTTCCAATCAATTAGATAGAAAAGTTTTGATTTTGAGATCTTAGAGTCCAACATGTTCTTCACCTCGAATTCAGGCTCCCCATCTATCTGGATTGGTTCTGGTGGCTTTATTAATCTGGTTCCTGGTTGCACTGGTTTCAAAAGCGACACATGAAAAACGGGGTGAAACCGCATGTTAGCTGGTAGATCTAGCTTGACTGCCACCGGGTTAATTATAGCTTTGATTGAGTAAGGGCCTAAATACCCTGGATTAAAAGTCCGAGTCCCTTGAGCGATAAGTGTTTGGTAGCCAACCATTCTTGATCCCCTATTTGGTATGGAGGTGCCGCCTTTCGATGCAGATCCGCATTCTTTTTGTATTTCCCTTTCGCATTTTGTAAGTGTGCAGTAGCATCCTTGAAGGCTTGAGTAATTGTAGAATGCAAATGGTCCACTGCGGGCATTTCGAGGCTCAAAGGTGAGTCCAAGTCTGAAGTACGAGGGTGATGTCCATATAGGGTATAAAAGGGGCTCTGGCCAGTTCCAGAGTGTATCGAGTTATTGTATGTATATTCAGCCACCCATAAAATATCCTTCCAATTACCCTCCGATTGGTGCAACATACATCGTAGATATTGTTCAAGGGTCTGGTTCGTTCTCTCCGTCTGACCATCGGTCTGTGGGTGGTGGCTGGTTGAGAGTCTTACATCGATTTGTGCCAGTTTACAACACTTTTTCCAAAAATGAGAAATAAACTGGCTTCCCTGATCGGAGATTAGTATGGACGGGAATCCATGCAGACGGATGATATTTTCGAGGAATTCCTTGGCAAGAACAAAAGCTGATGGTAATCCTTTCAACGGAATAAAATGGGCCATCTTGGAAAATAAATCCACCACAACCAGAATAGTATTGTATCCATTACAAGAGGGCAGGTCCGTGATAAAATCTAGTGACAAGGTGTGCTAAGGTGCTGGTGGAATGTCTAAGGGTTGAAGAAGACCGGCAGGTTTTGTTTTTTGACCTTTGTTTTGGGCGCAAACTCCACAGGACATCACAAAAGATTTAATATCCTTTCGCCAGGACGGCCACCAGAATTGTCGTTTAATTTTTTCCTCTGTTTTGGCAATGCCAGGATGTCCTTCCATCAGAGTATCGTGATGACGGGAAATAACCAGTTCTTGGAATTCCTCTTCTGGCAAAAATTAACGTCCTTGGAAGTAAGGTAAGTCATCGTTGATTGAAAAGGCAGATCCCCTCTTGATCCAATCCTGCAAGGCTGAAGAGTCCAGGAATAGTTTTACCCGTGCTTGAATGTCTTCAAGGGTTTGTAAAGTGGTTATCCCCAGGATTCTTTGTTAGGGAATTATCGGCACAGGTTCTGAGTTTGTATCCATTTCTCCCATTCCAATTTGCCATTCTTACAGCCGGGACGGTAGGTGATTACAAAATCGAACTCAGCAAAGAATAAAGCCCATCGGAGCTGTCATGAAGACTGAGCCTTGGCAGTTTATAAATATTGTAAATTTCGGTGATCAGTGATCACGGAGATGGTATGCCTGGCACCAAGAGAATAATGCCGCCACGCCTTAAAGGCGGACTTAATGGCTAATAATTCCTTATTGGTGATTGCATAATTTATCTCCGGCGGCGAGAACTTTCTGGACCAAAATGCTACTGGGTGCAGTTGGTTGGTTTCGGGGTCTCTCTGAGACAGGACAGCTCCCATGGCTAAGCTGGATGCGTCAGTTTCGACTATATATGGGCGATCAGGACGCGGGTGTTTCAAAA